>NC_073640.1:44227500-44527500 GCF_029407905.1 Bubalus kerabau | reverse complement strand
GGAAGATCAAGGAAAGAACAACTACCAGCTGAGCTAGGAAAGACAGAGGAAGCAGGACCTTGGCACAGGAGTCGGGAGTGGGGAGCAAGGGAGTCTTTGGAAACAGAAAGGGACACAGGACTGACAGAAAATGCCCCCAAGACTCTCCACAAGGGTCTACTCTGCAACCCCTGGCTAAGTCTTGTTAGGATAAGTTATGTGGCAATAACAACCACAACCACAGAAATCTGTGTCTTGCTCTTAGGGTGTAGATGTATCCATGCCCATTGGCAGGGGATGCTGTCCTCACCAAGGACCCTGGCTGATGGGGCTCTATCTCCATGCATGTTTTCATGAGTATCTGGACGTGGAAACACTCCTACTGGAAATACTGTGCTCTAGGGTTAGAGCCTACTGTTCAGTATCACACAGCCACCCCTAAATTCAAGGGGGAAGAAGAGTAAAATTCTCCCATGAGCCCAGCAGGAGAGAATGGGGGATCCCTGAGCAGGAGAAATGTCTGCTCCATGCACGGAGCTGTGAGAAGATTTAGATCAATGACGGAAGTAGCTTTATCTCTACCTTCATCTGGACTTGAAATAGTTTGAAATACTTGGCTAATAACACTAATAAACCTTCTCTAGGACTCCATGGAGGTCACCTAGAGAGCAGTGAGGCCATTTTGTTACAGACTGGGTAACTCTTTCTTTCTCCAGAGATGGCAAACTGTGTTGGCATATTCCTGTCATTTATGGTCATTTATTCAACAGGCCTCTCTTAAGACACTTGAGCAAAAATAAATTTTGTGATACAGTGGCTGCTAAAGCTGACTAGTCAAATATAATAGGATATCAAGGAGTAAGGGTGGGGGAAGGCTGTTTGCCAAGCCGCATGTGTTATGCTAAGACTCCATCCCATTTTGTGACTTTTCCTTGCAGAATTCAGCTGTTCTTTTAAGACAGATAAACACTAACATTTGGGTCCTTCTGGTATAAGGGCTTTTCAGATAAAGAGGGTAAAGAGCTGAAGGGACAAAGAAGCTGAAGGCAATTCAAGAAAATGATGAGGGACTTCTCCTGTGGTCCAGTGGATAAGACTTCACCTCCAACGCAGGAGGTGTGGGTTTGATCCCTGGTCATAGAGCTAAGATCCCTTGTGCCTTGTGGCACACACACACACACAAAAACTGAAAATATGAAAACAAAACAAAGAAGCAATATTCAATATAAAATATTCAATATGAAACAATATTTCAATATAAAACAAGCAATATTCAATATAAAACAAAAACAGAAGCAATAGTGTAACAAATTCAATAAAGACTTTAAAATAAAGAAAATGATGAAATGATAAACTCTGAGGTTGAAGCTGGGGTGGGTGAGAGAGAACTGGAGGGGATAGGGTTATGGAAAGAAAGGAAGGAGCCAGTGGATTGGAGACCCTCCTAAGAGCTGATCGCATTAAGAGTGGGAGGAGTGAAGCAGATCAATTAAGAAATCAAGAGACTGTGGTTGAAATTGTAGGTAAGGACTTGGGTGTGGGAATCAGTGACTAGAGAGTGTGTGGAAGAAATGGCTGCTATTGTTTAAGGTACCAAGGAACTGAAAGCCCCAACTGGTATTGAATTGAGCATCCATCAGTTCAGTTCAGTTCAGTTCAGTCGCTCAGTCGTGTCCGACTCTTTGCGACTCCATGAATTGCAGCACGCCAGGCCTCCCTGTCCATCACCAACTAGCGGAGTTTACCCAAATTCGTGTCCATCGAGTCAGTGATGCCATCCAGACATCTCATCCTCTGTCGTCCCCTTCTCCTCCTGCCCCCAATCCCTCCCAGCATCAGAGTCTTTTCCAATGAGTCAACTCTTCACATGAGGTGGCCAAAGTATTGGAGCTTCAGCCTCAGCATCAGTCCTTCCAATGAACACCCAGGACTGATCTCCTTTAAAATGGACTTGTTGAATCTCCTTGCAGTCCAAGGGACTCTCAAGAGTCTTCTCCAACACCACAGTTCAAAAGCATCAATTCTTCAGTGCTCAGCTTTCTTCACAGTCCAACTCTCACATCCATTCATGACCACAGGAAAAACCATAGCGTTGACTAGACGGACCTTTGATGGCAAAATAATGTTTCTGCTTTTGAATATGCTATCTAGGTTGGTCATAACTTTCCTTCCAAGGAGTAAGTGTCTTTTAATTTCATGGCTGCAATCGCCATCTGCAGTGATTTTGGAGCCCCCAAAAATAAAGTCTGACACTGTTTCCACTGTTTCCCCATCTATTTCCCATAAAGTGATGGGACCAGATGCCATGATCTTAGTTTTCTGAATGTTAAGCTTTAAGCCATAGAGAATGCCAAATTCTCATGAATCCAGGAAGAAATGGAATGACAAAGACAACAGAGAACCAAAAGCTGAAATCTACAATGACAGAGGCTGCTGCTGCTGCTACTAAGTCACTTCAGTTGTGTCTGACACTGTATGACCCCATAGACGGCAGCCCACCAGGCTCCTCTGTCCCTGGGATTCTCCAGGCAAAAATACTGGAGTGGGTTGCCATTTCCTTCTCCAATGCATGAAAGCGAAAAGTGAAAGTGAAGTCGCTCAGTCGTGTCTGACTCTTAGCAGCCCCATGGACTGTAGCCCACCAGGCTCCCCCGTCCCTGGGATTCTCCAGGCAAGAGTACTGGGTGGGGTGCCATTGCCGTCTCCAGTGACAGAGGAAGTAGAAACAATGGAAGCAGGGGTCAGGGCGGTACTGCTAGATGGCAGAGCTGTCGGTGGAATAGGGTTTGGCTTTGTTTGTAAACAAAGGAAAGGGGTTGAAATTTTCTGGAAGTGTTGATGGGGACCAACAAGGTCTCCAGCTTTGGGAGATGCCCAAAGCTGAGATTAACAGGGAGTGAAAGAACAACAGAGCCAGCACTCAAAAGGGCTGCAAAGGAAGTAGTGTCTTCCCAGAAGATCCTGGTCTCTCATTCCTCAGGGAAAAGCCTCAGGAAGAGTGGCTGGCCATGCTGTGGGCTCCGGGAAGATGGCTTGCTGATCACTGAGCCCATCAATCCGTCATCTGGTGGGTTGGCATGATGGAAAATATAGGGAAACAAGGAGAACACAAAACTATAGGACACAATCCAGGGAGATGAATCAGAAATTAGTGTGTCTGAAGTGTTATCTCCGTATGATTTTTGTGTTCCACGTGGTCCCTAATGTGGTACATTTGCAGGCCAGACAGCACCTTAGAAACAGGCTCCCTTCTCACACTTAGGGGTGCCCAAGGCCCTTCACTGGCTGTGTGGGAGGGAGACTGGAATGGCTGTGGACTTTTGAACAAGATAGATGGAGAGAAAGAGATATAAAAATGGGGCAGTTTCCCCAAGTCTAAGGAAGGTTGGCCCCTAGCCTATTACCTTGCAACAGCTTCTGGAAAAGTCCCCAAAGCCCACTTGGAGAGTTGAGACCATGGAGCTGTCAGACCTGACAACTGGGTTAACCTGGGTTAGCAGCACATCAGTACAAACCAGGGAAGACCAGGAATGGACTGGACACTCCCAGAACAGGACATGAGGGCTCCCGTCTCCCATGGATCTGCAGGACATGAAGCTTAGCAGCTACTCCTATGCCTCTTGGTTCAGGCCTCACCTTTCTGTGCAAATCAAGAAACCAGAATCTAAAAAAGAATAGATGCATGTTTATATTTAACTAAATCACCTTGCTCTACAACTGAAACTAACACATGTAAATCAATCCAAAATAATTTTTTTAAAAAAGAAAACAGAAAAATTCACTCCAGTCCTTTCTTACTGATGGAAATCATCAAAGAATATGAATTTGATTCCACAGGCACAGCCTCATATATGCTGATGGAGTAAGGAAGCTGGCTATGTGATGAGGCTCAGAAAGAGCAGCCCTTCATACAGCTTCTTATTTTGATTATCACTAAAACCTTGGAAATTGTGTCGTCAACTGGAGTACTTCTCCAGGAGCCTCCCCAGGAGGCTGTTTTGTTTTATTTTTATCATGGCCTCCGTTTTGTTTTGCTCAGTTTTAATAATTTATTTTTAATTATGTGCAGAAATAACCTAAGAAGGGGAAGGACAAAATTATCAAAACATTTAATCACAAAATACCCATGGTTACACATGCATGACAAATATTCAGTTAAATTTTGCATTGTCTGTTACATATATTGATCTTTTATTTTGACTGATATTGAAAGCTTTTTCCTGGTGGCTCACCCGATAAAGAATCCTCCTGCAATCCAAGAGACCTGGGTTCAATCCTAGATCTGAAAGATCCCCTGGAGAAGGGAATGACTACCCACTCCAGTATTCTTGCCTGGAGAATTCCAGGGACAGAGGAGCCTGGTGAGCTACAGTCCATGGGGTCGCAAAGAGTCGGACTTGACTGAGCAACTAACAATTTCACTTCACTTCTGAAAGCTCTTTGGTTAAGAATGAAAGCTCCTGAGGAACTTGAACTTTATATTTTCTTTTTTTAATTTGTATTTATTTATTGAAGTACAGTTGATTTACAATTTTGTGCTAATATCTTCTGTATAACAAAGTGACTCAGCTATACATAGAGATAGCCTTTTTTATATTCTTTCCCATTATGTTTATCACAGGATACTGAGTATATCTCCTTGAGCTATGTAGTAGGACCTTGTTGTTTTTCCATCCTATGTATAATAGTTTGAACATATTTGCCCCAAACTCTCAGTCCATCCCTCTCACACCCCACCCCACCCTGGCAACCACGAATCTGTTCTCTATGTCTATGAATCTGCTTCTGTTTTGTAGGTAGATTCATCTGTGTCATATTTTAGATTCCACATATGTGTGATAGCATACAGTATTTGACTTTCTCTTTCTGACATAAATATGCATCTTCACTCAGCATGACAATCTCTAGGTCCATCCTTGTTGCTACAAATGGCAGGCCTCTTCCTGCCCTCCTAGACATACTCTACCTGCCCTTCAAGTCCCCTTTCTGCAAACTCTCCAAGAAGGAACCCTCCTCCCTAGAATCCATTTTCTCCCTCCCAGTCATTGGATGAACTCTCCCGGATGGCTCTGGCTCAGAAAGGCTTTGAAATCCCTTTGTTCTTTGTGTTGTTAAAAGAGTTTGCTCCCAGACATATTTCATCTTATTATGTTGCTTATAAGCTCCAAGAAGGAAGTCTTTACTCTTTGCCACTGTGATTTCCAAGCCCCCAGAACAGGGCCTTAACCCAGTCAAAGCTCTCAACCAATACTCGTTTTATTGTTAAAGGCTTGCTGACCACAGATTGTGGCAAAGTTAGAGAAAGCATAGCCAGTGATGGTGAGGGTTCAACCTCTTGCTGGAGGGAGCGCTGGGGCACAGGCAGCCCTCACATCCCCAGAAGTAAAGGGATCTCTCTCTGTGTCACCTTCTGTGCATGTGTTCTCCTGGTTAGCTGAAACGGAAAGAAGGGAGATTAAAGTTTGACAGATGGGTTAGAACCATTGTTGTTGTTCAGTCACTACGTTGTGCCCAATTTTTTGTGACCCCGATGGACTGCAGCATGCCAGGCTCTTCTGTCCTCCACTATGTCCTGCAGTTTGCTCAAATTCATGTCCATTGAGTCGGTGATGCTATCTAACCATCTTACCCTCTGCTGATCCCTTCTCTAACTAGGGTTAGAGCCTAGATCCTGAGAAATATGCAGCACCCACCAGGCACAGTCTCAAGAAATAGATTTTACCAACTATCACCTGGGCCAGATCAGAGGGTCATGAATTTTGCTATGTAGGCTAAAGTGAAAGCAATGAATATCTCTATTTCTAACCAGACACAACTTGTCTATATTTTTTTTTCTCAAAGAATGTGGGAATTTATCATTGTTGGATTTAATTCAATTACTTTTTCTACCCTATTAAAAAATTCAAATCTAACCAGGACTCCTTTCCAATTCCAGCCTGTTGACAGTGTCTTTTGTACCCAGCTAAGCAGTCTTTGCAGCATTTGGCACTTCTCTTGGTCTGAGGGCAGGATTTAGAACAGATGCTGACTTCCTTGAGTCAGGATGCTACTGAGTTCTCTGCTGATTGCTGCTAAGTCACTTCAGTCGTGTACAACTCTGTGCGACCCCATAGACGGCAGCCCACCAGGCTCCCCGGTCCCTGGGATTCTCCAGGCAGGAACACTGGAGTGGGTTGCCATTTCCTTCTCCAATGCACGAAAGTGAAAAGTGAAAGTGAAGTCGCTCAGTCGTGTCCAACTCTTCACGACTGTATGGACTGCAGCCTACCAGGCTCCTCCATCCATGGGATTTTCCAGGCAAGAGTACTGGAGTGGGATGCCACTGCCTTCTCTGATGATTAGTGGGCTGCAAATTAAGATATGACAGCCTGGAGATTCCTGGCAACAAACCATTCCTAATGGGAGAAGTCACTCAGCTTCTCTTGCAAGGCACCCCTGTGTAGAAGTTCCACAAGCTGGAATAGGGTTTCCTTTATTAACCCTATAATTCCTCCAGGGCACCTGACCACAGATCTGGGGGGTCAGGAAAGCTGACCCAAGATTGGTAGCCTGGAGATGCTAAGCGCAGGGCCTCAACATCCAGTGGTATAGCCTGGTCAGATGTCTTTGTGAGAACCCACTTTTGCTGCCCTGAGCTCATTAAAATAGATGAGAGCTGTTGATACAGCAGAGCTGGGTGGGCAAACAGTGGTCAATGTGGCAGGTCCACTGGGCCATGCTCAGACTATCCACAGCTGGTGGGTCCTGGGCAGCATGGCTCTGTCCTAGGAGCACTGTCCCCTCTATGAGTCCCACTGGCTATAAAGCCAGCTAAGGCAGCAGAGAGGGTGGGGAATATGTTCTTGTTCCCAGAGAGGAGCCTGTTGTACAGAACAGGAAGCCCATAACTTTATAGCTTCAACAATCCTCAAGCCACACCCAAGTCACCGGATGCAGCCCAGGTGTAGAGGGGAAGCCAGCAGGCTCAGAGGATTGGAGAAAAGCCACAGGATTTCAGCCCAGCGGGGAACTCAAGGGCCAGCTTGGAGAGCACCACCTCCCTTGAGCCAAACCAAGGGAGTAGAGATTGCCCAAAGGCAACAATTACATAACTCTTGTCTCCTCTTAAAGCACAAAGAAGGAATCTTTTTGAAACAGAAGGTGCTGCAGAGTCAACTATTTACTTATTTATCTAGAAATTTCAAGGGGGAAAAGAAGCCTGTGTGGATAGCATCACCCAGATAATCACTCAGCTGAAGGGTGAAGTGCTCAGAAGAGTAGCAAGTATTTGCCGCCTCTTGATGCCAAATTTCAAAGGCAGATCATTTGCCCAGTACAGAGCAGTGTCTCTTCACCTGTCTTGTCTTGGGCAGACATTTCCTCCTCAACCCCAAGTTTTCACAGGGAGATGACCCCTGGCCTCCCTTGGTCTGGACGCAGCCAGTTGCCAGGCACTCACTTCTTCCCAGGGAGCCCAGTGGAAGCCTCCAAACAACATACTGCGCTACCTTGTTAGAACAGGCACACTTCTTTTTTAAATCAAAGAGTAATAAAATACTTAATTAGCAATATGCAGCAGCATTATTTTTATTCATCTATACATTTCTAATTAAAATTATGCCATTCTTAAAAACTGCAACAAAATACACTCAAGCCTTTCATTTCATATGCAAAACGTTTTGAAAGCCGGCAGTCCCCGTGAGGTGGTAATTGCAAAAGGAAAAAGGAATGGTAAGTTAACAAAAGGAAAAAAAAAAAAAATGAAGCCATAAGTAGTTTCTTTTAAGAAAATGTATAGGATACACTAATTTGAAAGAAAAGCGATTTTGAAATATAAAAGGAAATCTAGAAAAACGAAGCATTCAGCCCTTTTATTGCATGGTGTTGCCAATAATATTGTATATGTGATTAAAGATTCTTTCCCCAGCCGCTTAAGCCAATAGAAATTGAACTTGCCTGAGTACAGCCTCCCTCCTGCATCACCCCCTGCCTCAGCTACTGGCGGGGGTGGGAAGGCCTCGGTGGTTATTGGTATTCAAATCCCATCATCTTTAAAGAGGTGACTACAAACGAAATATTTCAGGGCTGCATGGTCGGCTTGCATATTGAAGGCTGGCTGTCTCCAAAATGGTTACATCACAAAGGAAAAGTGTAAGGCGCCTGTGCCCTGGGCTCCAGCTGCAAGAAGAGCGGAGGGTCCAGTAGGAACAGATGTTTCCTACAAGTCGCTGCCTCCATCCCACGCATAGTTTATACAATATTCAAATTCACTTGGCACTTATCCTCAAGCTTTTATTCCCCCCGCCCCTTTCTCTTTTAATAGTTGTAAGAAAATTGGTCCCTTATCTCAAAGCAGTAAAGGCAGGAGTGGTTTTGACTGTGCTCTCATCCCACGTCTGAGGGCCAAAGAGCACAGCTCTGCTTTCTGCAAATGCTTTCTAAATCCTGGGGCCCTGGGAGAATGCGCCTGCCTGGATGAGCCTGGGATCCGGTGAGCAAGGGAATGCAGTCCTCTGGGCTTTGATCAGCACTGCCTAGGGTCTACCCCTAAGACCTTCCTCCTGGACATGACTTTGCAAGAAACTTCTCCAACTTGAAACTTTCATTGAACTCTTCTGGATGACGTTAGCATCATATGGTTTTGATAATGTAAAGCAACATGCTAATTTTCAGCCCAGTGAATGCTCCGTTGGAAACCAAGTTGGGGAAGGCAGATGACCTTGGTATAACTTGCACTGTCTGTTCAGCTTTGGTCGGACGGCCACAATGCCCCTGGATCTGGCCAGGCAACACGGGGCATTGAATAACAAGGACATACAGAGATGGGTACCCCAGCAGGACCACTCCTTTACGTGTGAGGCACTGGGGTGCAGCTTCCAAGACAGACAGAGAGTCAAGGGTAGACAGACATTCTCGGCTCAAACCAGAAGAAGCATGTGCCTCCTGTCCTCACTCAGAGCACACATGTACATCATATGTTCCCCGCCACATGTATGACCACACGTGTGCCTGTGCACGGAATGCACACCAAATTTAATAACCCTGCTCTAGCTACAAATTAATTCAAATCTTGTACTCACATTAAAAATGAACTCTATTTTATGTTGATCATTAACTAAGAATATTTCACACTGGAGATTTGTCATATTAAGGAGAATTGAAACCACTTATATCAATTAAATGTACAGCATTATACTTAATCTCAGCAGAGATTACCAAAATACTCTAAGCATGATTTTACAGAAATGTAAAATATAAATTAGACAAGGGAATATTGGCCTCCTCACATGCACACCCCCTGCCCACCTCTCGCTCCTCTCGAAATATGGCTGCCTGCAAGTTGATGGGGTGGGGATGATGAGCAATATTTCAGCAAGAAACTCCTGCTGTCCCCGCCGGCACCATAAAAATCAAGGCCACAGTAAGTGCTGGTGCAGATGGGAGAAGGACGCTCTGTTTTAGCTTTGGGGGATTAAAGTGCACACTGCCTGGGAAAGGATATAGCAGTGAAGAAAAGAAGAATTTTCTAAAAGGCTTTGCAGAAGTACCAGAGAGGCCTCAAGCAAGAAACGCTGGTGCAGAGTGCTTTGTCTCACCTGCTGCTGACAATGTACAGTAACACAGGCCAAAATCTCTACTGTCTGAGAATAAAACTTCATACGCAAGGGCCAAGCCATTCCCAGCAACACAGTGCAGGCTCCCAGGGATTCTACCAGCCCTGAGAGAGACAACCCAGAAATGACAAAGATACATGCTCCATTAGTATTTGCTGAGCCAGGGAGACCTAACCTTGTGTTCATCTTGTTTTCAGTCTAAATTCTAATTTCAGCTCAAGTGTCACCTCCTCCAGAAAGTCTTCCATGCTGCTCCAGGCTGTGTGTGGTCTCTACCTTGTTACTTCCCCCACCTTTATCACTACCTAACTTCACTGCATCCTCTCACCTTCCTCAAACTATGGTCTGCTGAAGGCAGGAGTGAAAACTTACTCCAGGGCCGCAATGCAGGCCTTAGAGCACAGTGGACAGTAACTGTCAGGGATGATGCAATGGACAGCTGCCTGTGGGCCCTCGACCCTCTTCTGAAAAATTCCTTCTCCAGGAATCTGAAGGGAGGAAAGCAGTGGGCACTCAGGGGATATATGCTCCCAGAGGCTTGAGTACTGGGGCCCCCGCGGTGGTGAAGGCTGCCCAAGGCGGGAGGTCTGGGGACGCGCTCTGCCCCAATGTCAAAAAAAACAAGGTGCTATTGGCCTCTCCTTGGGGTGGGAAGCTCCCCGCGTGTCTCCAGCTTGCAAGAACACCCTGTACCTTCAGCCCCCAATTTCACACCAGGGTGGAAGTTGTCCAGTTGCCTTCCCAGTGCCCACTCCCCTCCAGGCACTGCTGTGAGCGCCTCCAGGTCGCTGTCTGCTACACTTCTGCGCTCCGTCCCTATGAGAAAACCAGTAAACAGGGAAGCAAACTCAGGAGTGGAAACACGTCAGGGCTTGGTAAGTGCTGAGAGAAAATGTGAAAGCGCAATTGATAGTCTGAAACAACAACAACCCAAAAAAAAGTGGCTGGTGTGCCAGGCAGAGTAGATACAGGGAAGACCGAGGAGGCCCAGGTACTCGTAGCTTAGCCCGGGCAAGGCAGTCTGCTTGTCCTGAGACCTCACGGCCTCCCTCTGCAGTCCCCTGAGTGGGCACCGTTGCCTGCCCTGGTTGAGCCAGGGCAGCTAGGACACAAAGACAGACTGGACAGGGCTCAAGAAACCTGTAATAACTTTCCAGAGACCATCTCTTTACCTAGCAATGCTATCTTCACGTGTGCAAATAAGTCTGTGTGTACTCAACGAAATGATTGTTATGTTAATATACATATATATAATATACATAATATTTATATCTTTTCTATACATACATATATATATTCTTTTTCAGATTCTTTTCCATTATAGCTTATTACAAGATATTGACTATAATTCCCTGTGCTATGCAGTAGGACCTTGTTGTCTATCTGTTTTACATAAAGTTGTGTGTATCTGTTAATCCCAAATTCCTAATTTATCTCTCACTCCCCTCTTTCCCCTTTGGTAACCGTAAGTTTGTTTTCTATGTCTTTGAGTTTATTTCTGATTTATAAATAAGTTCATTTGTATCCCTTGTTTAGATTGCCCATGTAAGTGATATCACACAGTGTTTATCTATCTTTTTCTGATGTACTTCACTTAGTATGATAAACTCTAGGTCCATCTGTGTTGCTGCAAATGGCATAATTTCATTCTTTTTTGTGGCTAAGTAGTATCCCATTGTATATGTACACCATATCTTCTTTATCTTTTCATCTGTTGGTGTACACTTGGGTTGCTTCCTTGTCTTGCTTATTGTAAATAGTGCTGCTGCTATGAACATCGGGGTGCGTGAATGAATTATTTTTTGGCTTTCTCATTTTTTACTTTATTTATTTACTTTTAATTGAAGGGTAATTGCTTTACAATATTGGTTTGATTTCTGCCATACATCAATATGAGTTAGCAGGCATGTGTCTTTTCGAATTACACTTTTCAAATCTGCCTGCAATGTAGAAGACATGGGTTCGATCCCTGGGTTAGGAAGATCCCCTGGAGAAGAAAATGGCTACCCACTCCACCATTCTTGCCTGGAGAATTCCATGGGCAGAGGTACCTCGTGGGCCACAGTCCATAGAGGGGTCTCAAAGAGTTGGACACGACTGAATGACTAACACTTTCATTTTTCATCTTTTCTAGATATATGCCCAGGAGTGGGATTGCTGGGTCATACGGTGGCTCTATTTTCATTTTTCTGAGGAATCTCCATACTGTTTGCCATAGTGGCTACACCAATTTACATTCCCACCAACAGTGGAAGAGGGTTCCTTTTCCTTCACACGCTCTCCAGCATGTGTTATTTGTAGACATTTTGATGATGGTCATGCTGACCAGTGTGAGGTGATACCTCATTGTGATTTTGATTTGCATGTCTCCAATAATTACCAAGGTTGAACATCTTTCCATGTGCCTGTTGACCATCATGCTTGAATCTTGACATGCATGATTTAACAATCATGCCTCTTCATGGAGGATGTAGGCTAGATGCTGAGCTGGGTGTGGAAAGAGGGAAGAGCAAAGATACCCATGTCAAGATTCTGGGTTCCCCTGGGGCCCTGCCTCTAGGCCTTGAGTAGTCTTGTGTGGTCTTTAAGTCCATGGTGTCCCCTTCCTCTCCACACACTGGTTGGCCTGCATCAGCTTCACTTAGATTTGGGTAAAGGTAGATAACTGGCCACCCTTCTCAGACCAGGGCTGCCTTACACACATCCCTGCAAAAGCAGCCCAAGTATGGATGAGGAATGGCTGTGCGTCTGAGCTGCTGCGTGTCTCAGGTGTAAGATACCTATTTATCTGTGTTACTGGAAGGATGCAATAGGGGTGAATCTGTGTCACTTTCTTGGCATTGTCCAGTTTACACTTTGGAAAATTTATTTTTACTGGAGAAAAAATCTCTTTCACCAAGATGCTATTAGGTATTATAAAACAGCATGTATTTCTCATAGGCAAAATTACAAAATAATATCCCACAAAATACAAAAATCTGCATTTTCAGTGCATGACATCAGGCTATTATTTCATTTCGGGGTGTATGCTTCAAGCCCACAGAACCAGTGGTAAGTGACGTTTAGGAACAAACAGGTGATTTGGGTAAGAGGCTTCGACAGCGTTTGTGTGAAGGCAGCGGTTTCTGTAGAAACCTTTCCTCCCTTTGTCCTCTCCTATCTGCAGGGTATTGACAGCCCTGACAAGACTTTGATTATCTAGTCAGCATGAGCCTGAGACTTGTCACTTGTCAGGTTTGAGCTGACAGTCCCAACGCTGATGAAACAATTGGAGGGAGATTGGCTGTGCGTGAGGAGGGTTGGGGTCAGCCGCCCAAAGTTTTCCCTGCGTGGCAAGGAGGGGGTCTCACAGAAGTCAGCTGAAGGAGGCAGGCGGGGCTCCGGCCATCGGGGCATGGGGACATGGGGACGGGGGCTAACAGGCCTTCCTTTCCCATCCGCTCTTCCAGCGGGGATGACGGGAGTCAGGCCCCCTCCACTGCTGCTCCATCCCCTCCCCGTATCAGAGGAACTGGATTATTTCCACATCCAGCCTAAAGCTGATATTAGATTTCCCCTCATTAGGAGGAGAAAATGAGGCAGAGAGCTAACAGCTGGCTGTGACTGATACAAGGCAGAGGAATGAGGCTACTGAAGAACACGGTGTTTACTGGTCCCAAGTAAAGGGCAGTGTTATCAATTATTGTTATGCATCATACATTAAGCCCCTTATTAGTGCAAGGCACCTTACATCCATCACTTGTGCATGATGGTTCATTCCACACGGGTTCTACTTCTGTTGCATTTTGCAGATGAATAAACTGAGGCTCCTCCAGGAGGTTAAGTGCTCGTCAATGACACAAAGGGCATCAGCAATCAAGCCTGAATTTTCTGAACTGAGTCCTGCATCCTTCATTGGCTCTCAGTGCCCCGAGAAGTTAGGCTCGTGAATTGCATTTGTGGACTGCGGTGGTCGGTGATTGTTTGCTACATGTGTATATTGAGATGTAATATATGCACACCTGTTTGATGCAGTCTCTGCCACTCTCCAAGGTGCTTCACTTGCCAGCATCAGTTGTCTGTCCTTTGTGTTAGTGACACTGACATAAAGCAGGATACTAGGAGGTCACGACCCCAATCCCACGTCCACCAGCACAAGAACCACTCCCAAGGATTTTGCTCCAGGAAACAGGGTTTTGCTCAGTGATGGAGTGGCTGCGAGGTACCCCATGGGGCAGATACATGGATCTGTTACAAAGCAGAGTCTCTAGCTGGTGGAAATGATGTCTGCCTTAGCAAAAGGAGAGTAGCCACTCCATCCCTGGCTGTCCTGGGATCCCACCCCTGTATCACCACCTCTCCACTCATCTAAAGGCTTGATGCCATCTCCCCTGTAGGAGCCCTTCTGGAAACTCCTTCCTTACATAACCTACCATCTCATGCTGTTGCTGCTGCTGCTAAGTCGCTTCAGTCATGTCTGACTCTGTAAGACCCCATAGACGGCAGCCCACTAGGCTCCCCTGTCCCTGGGATTCTCCAGACAAGAATTCTGGAGTGGGCTGCCATTTCCTCCTCCAATGCATGAAAGTGAAAAGTGAAAGTGAAGTCGCTCAGTCGTGTACATCTCATGAATCCATGCTTTAAAAGGAGAGATGCTCTGAGGAGGACACCAGGAGCAGCTCCTGATCACAAAGAGCCCCAAGAAAACTTTTGCCCTGGGGAGCTGGCAAAGCAGCAGAGAGAGGGACCTGGTGCTTGGGCTGCCGAGAAGCACCCACCCCTCCCACCTGGGCACCTGCTCTGACTCTCTACTGTGTCCCTACTTTCTGGGTCTGAACCTCGGCCCCTTCATTCAACTGTTTGCTCTTGTGGAGCAATGGCTGGACGTGCCCTCTGTCTCCTCCACAGCAAATCCATTCACAGCTTGGTGCTATACAAACAGTTACTGATACCCACGGTTCTCTGTAGGGTGGGACTGAGTCTCACCATGTGTAAAGAAAACAAATAATCTGGTTTTTTTTCATTTTTTATTTATTAAAAACAAATTCTCACAGAATGCTGGGTTTCCTAAAGAGGGAGGCATACTTCTTGTTTTCAGAAAAGGATGCTGGAGTCTAAAGCCCCTTTGTCCATCTCTGCAATCTGTTCCTCTTCTTCCTAAAATATTGTCTGTTGGGATGAGGTTGGTGTGTATTCTCTCAGGCCTTTATGCAATCATTCACATGTGTGTTCTTGTAGAAATTTTTGACGTCTTTAACATAAGTTTGATCAAACCAATACAGGTTTCCATAGCAAACTGCAAACTTCTTTTATTCAACATATATCTTGGAGCCTTACCCATGTGAGAATATACATCTCTATCTCAGTCTTGCTAATTGCTGTATTGGACACTTCAATATGGCCTCATCCAAGTTTATTTGTCTCTTCCTATATTGATGGACATGTAGATTGCTTTCAATTTTTCGCTATTGCAAATATGTTGCAATAAATATTCTTGCACTTCCCTTCATATGCCCAAAAAGGTTTATGAGAGATGCCAAAAAAGTGAATCTGCTGGGTCACAAACTCATGTACATTTTCAATTTTAAATCCACACCTACATCATCCTCCAACAGACCCCAAGCAGCCTCCGTATCCACCGGCAGGTGTTGCAGCATCTTTCCAGCAAGCCCAATGGGCTGGCTCTGGAAATGAAATCAGAGAAGCTACACCCCACTCCCACAGAGAGAGCCTAGGTGATGCTGCGTGTGAACAAAGGAGGAACTTCTGTGACTGGAGGGATTGTCCCTGGTTAACGCAAGGCTGAGGTCAAGAGTGGGCAGCTTCATTAAGCTGTCCAGCCGTAGATGTACAGCTGTCCTCTACAGATGGGTGATGTGTCTGAGGCCAGAACCAGGGGAGGAGGGGTCCCTCTTGCCCTGGATCTTTTCTGACCCCCAGGGACGGCACTGTGAAGGGAACTGTGGACACAGGGAAGACTTCACAAAAGGCATCCATCCCAGCTAAGACTTGGATGTATCCTCATAAAAGGGGGACTATTCCTCCCACAAATACTTGTAAGGTGTACCTCCATGGAACTGACATTGAGTGGGGAAGACTGGCTATATAGAGTTTGCAGTAGGTAGTGATTCCCATAGCTCCTTTTCTGTCTGGGCTGGTTCTAGCTCTTTCTAGCTCTTTCATGGTAGATTAAGGACTGTCATGGAAAAGAGGCTGTGCTGCCCCATGGACGTGGCACCCAGCTACGAAACTGTGGCCAAGGGTCCTGAGTTCAGATCCCACCCTAGTATAAAGCCAGATGAAAAGCCAGGTATGGGCACACAGAGCCCTACTCTCAGTGATTCTTACATGCTACCACCATGGAGATTACTATTGACCAAGGTCCCTTCCAGACACGCCCAGCCTCCTCCCCATGAGCAGCTCTGTGCTCAAGAACACCGTACCCTGAGTCCCCAAGTCACCTGGCCCTTTGGGAGGATTGGTAATCAGAATTTCCTTAATCCAGACTTATCCCAGGCATCTGACCAGCAGGTGTCCCAAAGATTAACTATGTCTGACTATGCATATCAATGAGGAAAAAATTAATGCCTCATTAAGATCCAAAGCAATGAAAATCCACAGCACCTAGACTTTGAAAATTGGGCCAAAAGACAGCATTCACTTTTCAGCACAGCCGTCCATGTGGCCTGGAGTATGCTGACACAACCTTCACAGTAAGACACAATGCACTTGCTGCACAGAAGTAGTTGTGAGCAAAAAGGTGAGCGGCAGTTTTTGTATGTGTGTTCACACTCACATACATGTACCACATGCACATATGATATGCATGTTATGTTTATAGTATATATACACATATATACTTGGTTAAATTAAAAGCTGTAGAAGCAGATGTGTGCTAGTTGAGGAGTGAGCAGAGGGCCAGGTAGGACACCCTTCACTTCCACTTCCAGAAGGCACGTTGGAAGGCCCCCCAGAGGCACACTGAAGCTCCAGAATCAGATAACAGAGACCACTGGCTCTGGTAATGGGCTCCACTTACTGACCTTTCTAGATGACCCCTCTAAGGCTGGCCAGCTCATGGCCTCTGTAGCATGAGGAATGAACTGGAAAGGCCCCAAGGCTATGGCAGAACCAGACCTCTTAAAGCCGTGATGCTTCCCCAAGCAATCCTCATTCCCTCAGCCACCTCAACCCTTCAGATTCACCCAAGCTTCAGCCCTCGAAAGTATCAGATTCTCTGTCTGTGTAGAGCTTATTGCTCACTGACCTAGTTTTCCTCTAGAATGAAAGAGAGGGAAGAGGTCTTCCCAGTCTTAATACAGAAGAACAGAGGACAAGCCAGTCTGTTCACACTCTAAGATCAGTTGGACCCAGAGACCTCTACACTAGGGGGTAAGACAACCCAAATGCAGAAATGTGACCGTGGTTGCAGTACGTTACTTTGTATCCCCCCAAATCAAGGTGGTATATGAGGCCTCCAAGTGGGAACTAGGCATAAATTGGAGAGAAAATCATGGTCTCAAAAGGATGGTAAGGAAAGTACACCATTAACCAATGAGGGAGTGGTGGAGCCAGGTGGAATCAGAGCTGGTGTTCTGAGATGTAACTAGGAGGATGAGGCATTCCTAGAAGGCTTCCAGGAAGAAGTAAAGTCTAAGCTGAGACCTGAAAGATGAGTAGGAATCAGAAAGGTGAAAGGATGGGTGGCAGGGGGAGAAGAAGAGAACAAAGCCAGATAGATGTTCCTGCCGATTGGGAGTCTGATTTTGCAGTCACCAGTCAAGCCTTGACCAGACACGTATGGGATATATGCAGTGTGCCTGGCATGTCACAGGGGCATGGAAGGCACAGCCTGGCCCACAGGAGCTCCCCACCACCTAAGAAAGGCATTCCCTCTAAAAAAAGGTAGAAGAGAGAGGGCAGATTTCTCGCTGCCTTCAGAATTCTAAAAAGCATGAATGAAGGTTTCTGTCCCATTGTCTCTAACTCAAAACCACAGTCACCACCACCACCACCCAACCCAGCCTTTGCTCCACTTTTCCGGCCCCATGGCTGCTACCTCACAAATATCACCGCTGTCCCAAGAGGAGCCAAATGAGGTGCCAGCTTTCCAGTGAGAAATCCACTCACTTCCTGCCCACCACACTCATTGTTCCTCCTCCCTGCCCAGACCTCCTCCAAACCAACTTGAGGATGGTGAGCAAGCAGATGGACCCAAGAGTGACACCCAAAAGGGGCTGGCACCCCATGCTTTCAAACTGAGGTGCCCTGTTCTCTAGAATTGAGATTCTCCAGATAATGCACAATGATTGTGGAAAGAGCTGGCAAATTAAAGATGGTTGGTATTGATTCCAAAAATACTTTTGCTTTCAGCAAAATACATCTTTAATTACTTTCCTACTGGCTGTCATTTCTCATAAAGCAGTCTAGACGACTCGTGCCAAATCATGCAAAGATTGTTTTCAATGAAATGCCTTTTCTTAATATCAAAGATCATATAGGGTTTAAAAAAAAAATCTCTTCATATATGACGTTTAACAAAAGTCTAGCAAACATGTCACATGTGCAGAATGGACAAACTCCCAGGCTCCATTTGTAATAACAGGCGGAGAAGACGCTACCTGTGTTTCCCTTGGCCCCATCTCTGTAAGCTCTTCCATGCCATGGTCTGGACAAAATATACATATCTATGCAAATAGCATGCACATTATTTCTTCTTTTTTGCCTCTCTTGGTAATTTATTATCCATAGAATCAAACTCTCTTTTCCCCAAAGCAGTTTAATACAGAGATCAAGAGAGCACCTATACACCTAGGGTAGTGGAAAATATATGTTACTGAAAGGGTTCTTCTTATCTTTATTTATCTGAAGCCAGCTGCAACCGAGCAAGGGAAAGGAAATAATTTGAGCATGTTCCCTCTTATAAGTTTGATTGGAAATGACAAAGACAAGTTGAAAACTGGAGAAAGGAACTGCGGCAAAAATGCAGATTTAGCTTTCAGCATCAGAATCAATGTCCAAATCTAAAATTGATATAATTGACTGTTAATTAATTCCCTTGATATTTTCATTAACACTAGGGAGCAGCAAGTATTCTATGTAGCACATCTGAATTATTCAGGAGGCTCTTGGATTCCCTGGCAAAGGCATCAAATGATTGATGCCACCGGAGGATGGAGATAAACCCAAGTTTCCTTTCCTTGGGACTGCAAGTCAATGGGCAGAGAACTGGTGGGAGGAGGGGCCTCAGCAGGTTGGGGGCGGGTGGTGTCAGAACACAGAAATGCAGAGGAGCCTCCAGTGAGCTGCACCTCCCCACCCAAAGCTGTCTCCCCAGCTCACAGCATTCTGCGGCAGGTCCCGGCCACCACTTTCAGGCTTCTCCAATGATGATCAAGATTAGCAAGAAATCCTTACCAAATTATGGGTGCAAAACATATCAAAATTATTATAACTTGGACACTTTAAACGTTTACAACCTAAAGCTTTGGCGACGGAGCAATAAGATAAAGTGGAGTGCTACAAAAGCTTGCAGAAGGACAGCCCCAAGCACACAATCAATGTGGCCACAGTCGGTCTGAAGTTCTCCCAGAAGCCATCGCTCCTGTCCTCTGGGCTCCCACGTGTCTTCCTCGGGAGCCAGCAGGGAACACCTGCACGTGCTCAGCCTCTTCTTCCATCTTCCCTGCACGTTATCCACTTCCACTTTTTACCTCCCACTGCCTGGCGTCTCCTCAGAGAAGGCAATGGCACCCCACTCCAGTACTCTTGCCTGGAAAATCCCATGGACGGAGGAGCCTGGTGGGTGCCGTCTATGGGGTCGCACAGAGTCGGACACGACTGAAGCGACTTAGCAGCAGCAGTAGCAGCCTGGGGTCTCCTAGAGGGAGGGTCTTATGCCTGACTTGTAGAATGAACAATAAGATGCAAAACCGTGATTTGTGTGTAGCTCTCACTGGGTCAGTCCACTTCCATGAACCTGTTCTAGCTCTTGCCAAGGGAGTTGTTCTTTCCTTACCATTAGGAGCAGTAAAGCGATGAGCGACCAGCAGACAGAGCTGGCCCTCCTGCCCTAAATGAGGCCTCTAGAGGACAGTGTATGGGCCGATGAGTGCCCACTGAGGGATCACTTTTCCCCACTTCTCCTGAGCCACTGCTCTCTGCCTAGGACTACAGACAGCACCAAATCTCAGCAGACAATATCTAGCTAAGCCCAGCAAGTCGTCCTGGCTCTGTCCTGTCACAGGTTCCAGGGACCAAAGTTTCCACTCAAACTGACTCCAGCTCCTGGAAATGCATGAGCCACACCAGGCAAGACTTCCACTAGCACCTGCCCTTTACCTGCTGGCGAGACAAGGACTGTAATTTGTGTTGAGGAACAGGGGAAACAACCCCCAGCGTTTGGTGCATGAATCTCTTCACTATTAAAAAATACAAAAAATTGTGAATTGTACCTTTTAGCATTAAAAATATTCATCTTTGAACCATATAAAAATAAATAAATAAAAATAGAATTGTAAAAAAAAAATAAAATAAAAATAAAAAATACAAAAAAAAAAAAAAGAAATTTAAAAGATAAAACAAAGAAAGGCCATGAGGCTGTGAGAGCAGTTAATAGTGCTATGACTCTGAGGGTGCTGCTTTTCCTGCAAAGAACTTCCCATGTAGGACAGAGCCCTGGTGTGTGCTCTGAATGCCTAAGCAAAACAGGGGCTATAGAGTCTACCCTGCCTAGAACCTTCTCTGGGCTTCTAGATGGGTGCAAGCCCTCAGACAGGGCTCCTGCCTCTCCGCCTCTGGTGGCATCTACCAGGGAGCAGTGCCAGAGAAAGAAGGCAGACGTGTTATGCTAGAGAAAAAAAAAATCACATTTTCTGATCCCAATTGTTTATTGGAACTTAAAAAATAAGTTTAAGAAGCGGACTCAACAAAACAAATTGAATAAAGTAAAACCAAATTCAGTTCAAGCCAGGGAAGTGCTTGTGAGTTAACGTCATAAACACTCCTTTGACAAGTGACTTTCCATCACCCAGCAGCTCCATCGATGGCCTCGAGACGGCGGCCTGATTGTCAGCTGGCAGATGAGGGACGATCTGCTTGTCAGGATGCCAGTGGATTGCCCTCAAGTTGTTTGTAATGACAGGAGACAAAGAGTGGTGGCTCAGAGTGATCTCTTGTTTTACAAGCTCGGCATCAGGACGGGCCCTGCATCGGGGAATGCACTCAGCAGGCACCCCCCCGAGATGGACCACTCTCCTTAGGCCATGCTCCACCTTTGGCCCTTTATGCACCAGGCCAGTTGGTTCACTGTCATCTGGGTTCCAATAGATACCATCATAAAAATGATGAATATTTCTTCCTTATGACTCACCACGCTCCCTGCTCTGAGATTTCTGTCTTTTATTGTCGCACTGAAACTGTTTCCAATCATTTTTTGCATTTGATCTTGATTGTCTTAAAAAATTAATCAGACACATGTTCACTATGTTTTTTATCCAACTGTCTCCAGAATGTTTTTTGACAATTTAGAAAAATGTTTTGAAAAATAGTAAAGGGAAATATTTAAGTAATTATGATCCTCACATTACGAGGCCAAGTGAAGTAAACTAATGCAATGGAAACATGGTTTACAGATTTGTTTAATTATTTTGAAGTACAATGAAATTGCATTGCTCTGAGAGGGAGACAGGATCTGGACCTCTCCATTCATCCCTTTTCGAGGCTCTACTTCTTACCAGAAAGACGATGGTCAGGCTGAGGGAAAGCTTGGGTTGGCCTGGACTTGAGCACCCCCCCACCCCATAACTTGAAACAGCCCCCTCCCCAAGCCTCATCAAACAAATATACAGTCAAAGTCAAAACCATATGCCTGTTATGCAAAAGCAGCTTGAAGACGCCTCAGAACCAGATTGCGGTCCCAAGGACCTCCCAAACAGAAGTCTTGGTGCTGTCTTTGCAAAAGTGGAGCTGTGTTTATAGTTCACATATGCCCTTCTGAAGAACCGTCAGCTCAGAGCAGGTGGCCCGGCCAAGAGTCCACTTCACTGTCATCCTTGGCTAGGATACACAGCAAGGACATGAGACAAACAGGTCATAAACAAGACTGAGCTCCATCGGGCTACAAGGCCTAGGGGCACAGAGGATTGTTTCCTTCTGGGTTACAATTTGAGTGTTTACCGAGTGGTGTGACCCAGCAGGTGTGCTACACAGCCCAGTTTCTGGAGCTAGCAGAAGCCCCACGGGGCAAAGGCACAGACCCCATCCCTAGGTCCAGGGGTCCCCAGATCACTTGCATCTTTGACAAACTGGCCACAAGTTTCAGGAAGTCCCTTGACCTCCTCAGCTTTGATAATTCCTTAGAGCAACTTGTTAAACTCAAAAAAGCACTATACTTATGATTAAAATTTTATTATGAAAGATACAAACCAGAACCAGCCAAATGAAGACGCACTGGATGTGGTCTGGGATTGTGCCCAACACAGAGCTTCTGCGCCTTCTCCCTGGTAGCACGTCATGTGTTCACCAACCAGGAAAGCCACTGAGCTTTGGTGGGCAGAGTTTCTACTGGGGTTTCCATCCACAGGCATGACTGATTTGAGTCATCGGCCAGTTGACTGGACCCAGAACTCCCTCTAGGTAAGGCAGGCTCAAATGCATGGTTGCTCTTTCTGGTGACCAGCCCCCATCCTGAGTCATCTCATTAGCATAAACTCAGGAGCTCCTGATGAACAGAGACACTCATTACTTGGGAAATTTCAAGGATTTAGAGTTTCTCTTCCAGGAACCAATGACAAAGGCCAGCCCAAGTTCTTTATTATATAACAATATCAAACCCAGAGACCCTTGGGGGTGTTCCTGTCCCCTGGAGATCTAGCCCTCCTTGACTCATATCTTCACTCCACTTCTGCAATCTCTGAAAGTCCAAAACATACCCCATGGCTTGTGAGCTTAGGGGCTTATGCTCTCAGAGCAGCCTATGTTCCTGGCTGCAGGCCTGTGCAAACTGCCCCTGTTTCCTTCTGAGTCAAATCTGAGTTAGGATGTGACTTTACACCAGGCATTTTATGGGTCCAGTCATCTTTGCTGAGGACCTACATTCATGGTGAAGGGGTATTTTGAGCAGTTCCTGAACTGTGGTGTTGGAAAAGACTCTTGAGGGTCCCTTGGACTGCAAGGAGATCCAACCAGTCCATTCTGAAGGAGATCAGCCCTGGGATTTCTTTGGAAGGAATGATGCTAAAGCTGAAACTCCAGTACTTTGGCCACCTGATGCAAAGAGTTGACTCATTGGAAAAGACTCTGATGCTGGGAGGGATTGGGGGCAAGAGGAGAAGGGGACGACAGGGGATTAGATGGCTGGATGGCATCACTGACTCGATGGACATGAGTCTGAGTGAACTCCGGGAGTTGGTGATGGACAGGGAGGCCTGGCATGCTGCGATTCATGGGGTCGCAAAGAGTCGGACACAACTGAGCGACCGATCTGATCTGATCACCTTTGCCAACCATTCCGTTGCATTTGCTGCATTTTCTCTGGCGAACCACAGCACATCACTTCCCTTATCTCACTTAGAGCAAGCCTAGCACCATCTGCTTCTCAGCGGACCCTTGGGGGCCCATCTTTAAGGTCACATGGCCAATTAATATTTTCCCTCTAATAAATATGAAGCTCTTCCCTGCAGGAATAATTCTGTGACCCCTTTCACCCCATTTCATATGCTTCTCAAGATACAGGTCTTAGACCACCCTGGATATATAAAAAATTTGCATTGGGGGCCCATCACCAGAGATGTAACAAAAAGCAGGTATGTTACCCATTCAAATGTTCTGCCACTGCCCCTGTGTGAGCTGGGATGTGAGGGACCCTGCCTCAGCCCTGGATGAAGCCTGTCCTGAAATAAGACTCCTGGGACAGCTCTTGGAGCAGTTGGTGTGTAGGCTGCAGGCATGCAGCATTGTCAGGAGAGAAGCCCTGGGGATGAGGGGAGGAGGCCATGTTCTAGTTCAGTGCTGGTCCAGCGAGCCTGGCCAGGGCCAGGCAAGTTCTCCCGTGGGCTTTCTCAGCACCTTTAATGCCACAGATCTCTGCAAGGGCCTGGAAAACACTGACACATCTTCTCTCTCCCTTCCTGCTTTTCTCCCCCAAGGGGGCCCTCAGCCAGGCACACGGCTCCCCAGGCTCTGCAAGGGGCAAGGCAGGGCAGGACCTCCGCTCCCAGGCCCAGGCTACTGTCCCAAAGGGCCTCCAACTTGCTTTCCTGCTCCCAGGGGACAGCCCAGAGCAGTGTGACCTCCAGAGATTCAGCCAACTTACATGGGGAAAAAAACGCAGCCTGACACTTTAGCAAATGTACTCCAGAGCCCCGGACTTTTAATTTTTTATTACTCTTTCTGCCATTTCAACAGGTTTTTAGCAGTAGATCTAGAACAAGTTGCCTTAGCATTTCTTTCACTGATGCTGCTGCTGCTGCTAAGTCGCTTCAGTCATGTCCAACTCTGTGCGACCCCATAGACGGCAGCCCACCAGGCTCCTCCATCCCTGTGAGTCTCCAGGCAAGAACACTGGAGTGCGTTGCCATTTCCTTCTCCAATGCACGCATGTATGCTAAGTTGCTTCAGTTGTGTCTGATTCTGTGCAACCCTATAGACAGCAGCCCACCAAGCTCCTCTGTCCACAGGATTCTCTAAGCAAGAATACTGGAGTAGGTTGCCATTTCCTTCTCCATCTTTCACTGCTAGCAGCAGTCAAAACAGCTCCCCATTTGGAGCCCCAGCTGTGCTGCTGGATACGAAGCACCATGCCAGGCCCTTTCCCTCTGCTCCATCATTTAATACTTGCAATTGACCTCTAAGGTCTGAGGAAGAGGGAGAGAGGGGGAGCCCATTCAGGATGGAGAAACTGAGGCTCAGTTCAGGACTTTTCCACAAGCCACAGCCAGCCAATGGGAAGGCCATCTCCAAATATCTTGGGATTTCTCTTTGACCTCCTTGACCAGCTCATGGACTGGGAGAGGGCAGCGAGGCTCCTGGTGACCCTGTCTTCAGTCAGACAGGGAGCCAGGCCTGTACTGGTGCTAACAAAGGCGATTTTCCTCATCAGCAGAGGAGCAGCCCAGGCTGGTGCCCCACTTGAAGGAATGAGTTCATCCCAGGACAGCGTTTCATCTCCTAGGCCATCCAGAATGAGCTTCCCCCATGAACAATCTGTGCACAGCAGGACATAGGCCAGCCAGTGTGATGAGGAACTGGGGTCTGCATTGCCCAGCAGTTGGTCTTATTGAACTGGGTCACAACTGGCCCTGGGCCAGAGGGATGTTTTCACAGTTTTCTTCCTAAGGTCTTGATTTGATAGGAGAGAAACAGATCCCTACAGATTCCCTAGCACCATTCACCAGGGCACCAGGGAGAGGGGACTCAGAAACTGAAGCTCACAGCCCACAAGGGGAAATCCCAGAGGGTAGGTAGAGACCCAGAGGGTGGGTGGAGTGATCAGTGAGAGCTGGAGGCTTCTGTGGCCATCCCCACCCACCTCCCAGGTCCCCAGGGATGCGCTTAGCCTCTGGGTGCTCCTCAGGGATTCCTGTGCCTCACAAAGGGGATCAAGGGCATTTGTCTCACTTCAGCCCCAAAGGAAGAGGCATTGCACAGGAGGTCCCTGTATGGCCATCAGGTAACACAAGCACTGATGATCTCAGCCATCAAGGAGTCCACAGTCTCTTAGAGAAGATAGGCTCCCACCCCACCTCCACATCTTTACATTAAATAAACAAGCTTCAAATCATGGTATGTTCTCTGAAGGAAATAACTAGCATCACCAGGTTGAGCGGAAGAGGATATGAAATGAGTTTATAAAAACAGGCAGGAACCAGGCTATGGAGAATTTTATAGGATGCAGTGAGAAGCTCAGATGTTCTTTGATGGGTAGCAGGAAGCTGCTGATGGATTTTAACCAGGGACTGGCATGAGTTAATGGATGCTTCAGAAGGGCCCTCTAGCTGCTGTGTGAGATGACTGGTAGGTATGGAAATAGAGTGAAAGCCCTTTGGAATCAATAGGGGAAGTGTTCCGGGGCTTGGCGCTGGGTGACAGAAGCAAAGTGGGAACAGGTGGAGAGATTCGAGACATATTTTTAAAGTAAGACAGAAGACCCACTGATGTGTTGGCTGTGAACATAAGGGAAAGGAAGGACTGAGGATTTCTAGCTTAATCCAATCAGTGGTTGGGTGATGGTGAGCTGGAAAGACTATGAAGAGGGTGTCAGTTTGTATCACAGACTTTATGGCTTAAAGCAACACACAGTTACCATTTCATAGGTTAAATAGGTCAGTCATCGGGGAACAGAGCTGGCTTCTCGGCAAGGGATCTCATGGAGCCTTCATCAAGGTGAAACTGAGCCAGAGTTCTTGTCTGGGGCTCAGGGTTATCTTGCAAGCACACTGGTCCAGTTTCTTGTGGTTGTTGGACCAAAGTCCCAATCTGATTGCTGCTCATAGCCAGAGATCATTCTCAGCTCTAGAGGCTAAGCTCAGTTCTCAGGACTTTGGCTGGTGGCCCCATCCACCTCCAAGCTAGAACAGAGAACCTGCTTCACGTAGAATCCCTCTGAACACCTCTTCTGCCCCAAACTGGAGAAATCTCTCTGCTTTTAAAAGGCTCATATTAATAAGTTAGTCCTACCTGAAAAATCTCCCTTTCATTGGTGCCATATTACTGTAATCCAAATGAGGAAATGAAGTCCATTATATTCACAGCCTTAGGGATTACACAAGCATGGTAGGAAGCTGTGGACAGGATCTTAGAATTCTGCCTATCACATGGGTTAGTTGGGGCTGGGTTAAGAATTCAGATTTTGATATCGTCATTTTGATATAATTGTGGAGCAGGGAACAGCCAGGATGTGAGAAGTCAAGTTTGGGTGCATGAGTGAGGTCTGGGCTGAAGACATACATGTGGGAGCAATTATTATCTAAAGACTAGGAGCTTCCCTGATGGTTCAGTGGTAAAGAATCCTCTGCCTGCAATGCAGGAGACACAGGTTTGATCCCTAGGTCAGAAAAATCCCCTGGAGGAGGAAATGGCAACCCACCCAGTATTCCTGCTGGGAAAATCCCATGGACAGAGGAGCCTGGTGGGCTACAGTCCCTAGGGTCACAAGGAGTCAAATACATCTAAGCACGTGCGTGCACATGCATGCACACACACACACACACACACACACACACACACACACGTATTATGTTAAGACTATAAGACTGTGTAGGATCACCAGAGAATGAATGTGGGCAGAAAAGAGAAGCTGTTTGTTGACTGAACCCTTAGGACTCAACACTTGAAGGCGAGGATGGGGATCGGGGCCTGAGTCAATTGGCCAAGAAGGAGCAGCAGTGAGACAGGAGGAAAATCAGAAAAGCGTGCAGGCGCAGAAGCTGACAGTGTGTGTGTGTGTGTGTGTGTGTGTGTGTTAAGGTGGAGCAGACATCTCCATCTAAAGCTGCTGGCCCTTCTAGTAAGCTAACAAGTGAAAAACATGCATTGCATTTGGCTGTTTCTTAGAGGTCACTGGTGACCCTGACAGGATAAATTTTGACAGTGTTGGGGAATGGAAACTGGGTTAGAGTAGGTTGGAGGGGGAAGACTTTTATAGGTGGGTAGGAGAGCTCCAAGGGGGAGGAAAACATCAGCAATGCAAGTAAGAGGGAGATTAACTGATGAGGCGAAGACCTTGAGAAAGTGAGAAGGGGCGGGTCAAAGGCACGTGGAAGGGGATCGGCCTTTGAAAGGATGAAGGCCAACGCAGATGCTGAGACAGGGTCCTCACCATTTGGTGGTGGGAAGAAAACTGTGATCCATACACTGTCTTTACTTCTCCCGCTGGTTGTGGGAGACACCTTTGTCGGCTGATCAGGGTGGGGTAGGGTTTGGGAGGGCAGTGTGTGAGAAGTAGAGCTGTGGACACGGGAAGCAGGTCTTCCTAGGAGCTGAGACAGGGCTGAAGGCTCTTTTGAGGAAGACTTCCCGACTTTGACGAGAGGGGCTGGATGGCCCAGGGAGGCCTGCTTCAACACCCAGCCTTACGCACCATGGCAGAGCTACCACATGCCATGGTTAGCCCAAAAGTCTTTCTCCTCTCCTCACATGATGGAACCTTCTAGAACATGAAACTGTGCGTTTATCACCCTGGGCAAAGTATCAGATCTTTGGTTGCTCAGTCAGGGTCTCCTGACCTGAACCGAGGAGGACCCAAGGGGAGAGCAGACACTGACAACCGCAGACAGGCCTAGAGGCTGCTGATAACAAGCATGGCCCCATGATGGCTTTGCTCTGAACAGGACACTAGATGCCAGTTTCTTCAGAAGGAACCTAGTTCCGTTACAGGGAGGCTGGGCTGTAATCCTAATTTTTAGATCCCCGCATTCTGTGCCTAGATCCACGGTTTTGTACTAAACCCAAATGAGCAGAAACACCTGGGGAGGAATATCTAAAATATGATCTTTTATTAAGAGTAAATAAACCCACACAAAGTCCCCACCAAATGGCTGTCTCTCCAAGTCAGTGGGAAGCAGGACGCGATGGGAAGGACCAGCTGAGCCTGCTCCATGGAGCTGGGCCATGGAATTCTCTCAGCTCCCAGTGCTGGGGAGCCATCTGTAGGCCCTGCCGCCGGATGGCCATTCATGCAGTGCTCAGCCTGCTTTCCTTAACACAGCTTCCCCCAGAGCTCCTGCAGTCTCCAATAGAGCTAGCCCACCGAGCTCTAAGTAAAGGGGCCCATTGATCTCAGCCAGAGAAGAGGAAGTGGGAAGGAGGCCTTCGGAGATACATGGATGAGACAGGGAACTAAGCAGTAGGAGAGAGGTCAGACTGGGCAGCAGAGAGCCTGGATTCTCATCCTGGCTCTGCCCTTTCTGTGCCCCATGAGCAAGTCACCAAGTCACCCCCTCTGTCTAAACTTCACTTACCCAGCCATAGAGTCGGGGTAAAATGAGATGAAGGTGAAGGCTCCTCCTGGCTCCATTAGCTGATCACTCTGAGGAGAGGAAGGCAGTCGCATGAGAGACGCATAAAGAGCAATTCTTGCAGCGATTGCCTTGCCCTGCGATGTGGGATAAAAGCGAATAGATGGTTACTTACCTGGACCCCCACTGGGAGGAACCAGTCAGAGCAATTCAAGTATCAAGTCAGAGGAACCCAATTCTGATGAGCTTAAACAATATTTGTTGCACGTGTGATGAGAAGTCCAGAAACAATGAGAATCCTGGGGTTGGATGATTTAGTAACTCACCACGACCCTTGGGACCCTTCATCTCACCCACCTGCCTTCTCAGCACAGTTTTGATTCAAGATGGCTGACCCCCAAGTAGCAAAATGCCACTAGTAATAATAAGGTCTCGGAGAAGGCCCTGGCACCCCACTCCAGTACTCTTGCCTGGAAACTCCCATGGACGGAGGAGCCCGGTGGGCTACAGTCCATGGGGTCCCAAGGAGTCGGACACGACTGAGCAACTTCACTTTCTGTTTTCACTTTCATGCATTGGAGAAGGAAATGGCAACCCACTCCAGAGTTCTTGCCTGGAGAATCCCAGGGACGGCGGAGCCTGGTGGGCTGCCATCTATGGGGTCGCACAGAGTCAGACACGACTGAAGTGACTTAGCAGCAGCAGCAATAATAAGGTCTAGAAGAAGGAAAGATTTGGCGCCTCCATTTAAGAGTGGGACAACTTCATTTAAATGCCCCCTACCCTCCACTCCACTGCTGGCAAGGACTCAGTTATATATCACTGGCCAGAAGCAAGCCTTGCTTTCATTTCTAGGGCAACCAGTGACTGGTGAGCTGAGGTTATTACCATGATTGGAGTAGATAAATCAGATCAAGGCGATAAATGATGAAAATTCACCATCCAGATCACTACAGAAGAGAACCATGTTTGCAGTAAAGTAGCTTTTGAACAAAGAAAGCATGATTTGATGAGATCTGTGTGGCACCGGAGCAGCAGTAGCCCACGGGTGAGGCAAAACTCTGAGCTTATCCTGCCTTTAGAAGTCGTCTTCCACCGTGGGCCTTCCACGGGACCCTGAGAAACTCCCATCCTCTTTCTAGACCTCAGTTTCTCCTCTAACAACAAGGACAAGGGCAAGTCTATCTCTAATGCTAATAATATCCAATATGAAATTAAGTTTGTGACTTAAATACCCACCTTTTTCATTCCTGCTCATTAGAATAGCCAGAAAAAGGAATAGATTTTTCACATGTTGAGTGGCTCAGGGGTTAATTTCCCTGTCTTTAAAGACTTTGGGGAAAAGAAGAGAGGCAATAAAAGAAAGGACCAACCCCACCCTTCCCCATTCTTCTTTACTAGAACTACTCACACAGGAATGATGGGGAAGTGCAGTCTGTCTTAAGCAGGGAGGGTTTGGAGCAATCAAGGCTTGGGTCAATTCAGGCTCTTGACTATAAGAGATAGAAGAGTAAGGGAGAGTTCAGTTCAGTTGCTCAGTCATGTCCGACTCCTTGCAACCCCATGGACTGCAGCGTGTCAGGCTTTCCTGTCATGACCAACTCCCGGAGTTTACTCAAATTCATGTCCATTGAATCAGTGATGCCATCCAACCATCTCATCCTCTGTTGTCCCCTTCTCCTCCCGCCTTCAATCTTTTCCAGCATCAGGGTCTTTTCAAATGAGTCAGTTCTTCACATCAGGTAGCCAAAGTATTGGAGTTTCAGCATCAGTCCTTCCAATGAACACCCAGGACTGATCTCCTTTAGGATGGACTGGTTGGATCTCCTTGAAGTCCAAAGGACTCTCAAGAGTCTTCTCCAGCACCACAGTTCAAAAGCATCAATTCTTCAGCATTCAGCTTTCTTTATGGCCCAACTCTCACATCCATACATGACTACTGGAAAAACCATAGCTTTGACTAAATGGACCTTTGTCAGCAAAGTAATGTCTCTGCTTTTTAATACACTGTCTAGGTTGGTCATAGCTTTTCTTCCAAGGAGCAAACATCTTTTAATTTCATGGCTGTAGTCACCAACTGCACTGATTTTGGAGCCCCCAAAAATAAAGTCTGCCACTGTTTCCACTGTTTCTTTATCTATTTGCCATGAAGTGATGGGACCAGATGCCATGATTTTAGTTTTCTGAATGTTGAGCTTTAAGCCAATTTTTTTACTCTCCCCTTTCATTTTCATCAAGAGGTTCTTTAGTTCTTCACTTTCTGCCATAAGGGTGGTGTCATCTGTGTCTAATGTTATTGATATTTCTCCCAGCAGTCTTGATTCCAGCGTGTGCTTCATCCAGCCCAGTGTTTCTCATGATGTACTCTGCATATAAGTTAAATAAGCAGGGTGACAGTATGCAGCCTTGATGTACTCCTTTCCCGATTTGGAACCAGTCTGTTATTCCATGTCCAGTTATAACTGTTGCTTCCTGACCTGCATACAAATTTCTCAAGAGGCAGGTCAGGTGGTTTGGTATTCCCATCTCTTTCAGAATTTTCCACAGTTTGTTGTGATCCACACTGTCAAAGACTTTGGCATAGTCGATAAAGCAGAAATAGATGTTTTTCTGGAACTCTCTTGCTTTCTCGATGAGCCAACAGATGTTGGCAATTTGATCTGTGGCTCCTCTGCCTTTTCTAAAACCAGTTTGAACATCTGGATTCATGGTTCACATATTGCTGAAGCCTGGCTTGGAGAATTTTGAGTGTTATTTTACTCGCTTGTGAGATGAGCACAATTGTGTGATAGTTTGAGCATTCTTTGGCATTGCCTTTCTTTGGGATTGGAATGAAAACTGACCTTTTCCAGTCCTGTGGCCACTGCTGAGTTTTCCAAATTTGCTGGCATATTGAGTGCAGCACTTTCACAGCATCATCTTTTAGGATTTGAAATAGCTCAACTGGAATTCCATCACCTCCACTAGCTTTGTTCACAGTGATGCTTCCTAAGGCCCACTTGAATTCACATTCGAGGATGTTTGGCTCTAGGTGAGTGATCACACCATCGTAATTATTTGGGTCGTGAAGATCTTTTTTGTATAGTTCAGTGTATTCTTGCAACCTTTTCTTATGAGTTACTTCGGTAAAAAAGAGAGAGAATTATTAGGTCATACAACCGTAGGATATGAAATCAAGGGATCATAGTTCCCCCAAAGGAAATACAGGATTCTGTTGCTTAAAGAAAGAGATTTTGTGTGGGATGGGAAGAAAACAATCCACAAACATCCAAATAATAGGACTCCAGTTGCTCTCAAACTTGCCCCCAGGGGGTGATATGTTTAGGAATAAATTTGAAAGCACCTCCCAAACTTTTGCCTAGAAAATAGAAAAATACCTTTGATCCTAGACTCCAGCATGAGGGACAAGTGTGAAGAGGCTTCCTAGACAATAACATGAGCCACTCTGGGGCCTCCCCCACCTGCAAAGGACTGAAGCCAAAGTTGACAGCCTGCATGTCTTCTGAAATTCTCCCATGAAAATTCTCTCAAGTAGCCGACTTAGACTAGTAATGGCATCACCCTAGAGGCATGGAGAAATGACGGAGAAAAGTCCACAGACCATATGCAACAGTAAGTTCATTTGTGGGGTTTTGTCTGCTCCACCCCAAGACATCCCCCAGTACATAAGGCCAGGATGCCTCTGCCCCGCCCAGGGCACCCCCCACCCCTCCAGCAGAAATGAGACAGAAACTCATGAAGCGAGGAGGTAGCTGGCATGGAGGCTCCCCAGAGGGGCCAGCCTCCCTCCTCTGGCTCTTGACTAAGCCTTGCTTTGGCTGCAGCTGGACTCCTGGGGCCAGGACAAAGTCTGGCAAAGTGGCAATATGCGTGGGGGCTGGGTGTGGATGGGAAGGACACAGAACGCTTTGTAAGCACATCTGGGCCGCTCTGCAAGGAGAAGCTGCTGACAGACTATTTGCCAATAAAGAAAGTCGCGCAGCCTAATAACACTCAGATGGCTCTGCAGCCCATCTCCGTCTTGGCTAGGCTTTTCAGGATGTACCTAGGTGGATCCAGGCAGCTCTCCTCCGGGGGGACCCAGTGCAGTGGAGTCTTGTGGCTCCTTCCTTCAGCCGAGAGCCAAGAAGACGCTGTCCTTTTCCAGAGTCAGGAGTTTGTGCTTCAGCTCAAGTTTTTCGGAAGCACCACCTCCAAAGTTCTGGCCAATAAGGAGCACCCTCCAATAGCTTCTACTGAACCATCTCTTGATTAAGTCATTGATAAACAGGGCCTGCGTGTCTGCTGCCCAGAGCCTCCTGCTCCTTCTCTCACAGCGTCTTCCTCCCAAGGTGACTCTTAGGAGTCAGTTTTGTCTTCTCAACAAAAGCACATTTGAAGCTCCCTGCAGGCAGGGCCCCCAATTTATATTTTCTTCTGTGCCTGGTGGCAGGACTGAGCAGAGAAGAGGTACCCAGGTGTCTGGGTGCATCTACAGCTCCAGCGATCAATCTGAGAGTGGACACAGAACCCCGTAACACAAAAAGGGGAGAAGAAGCCATGAACCAGGCCACTGAACAACTGGGCCAGCTCTAAAACTGGACTGGAGAGAGCTGCTGCTACTGCTGCTAAGTCGCTTCAGTTGTGTCCGACTCTGTGCGACCCCATGGACTGCAGACTACCAGGTTCCTCCGTCCATGGGATTTTCCAGGCAGGAGTACTGGAGAGAGAGGGATACTCAAAACGCATGACTCTCAAACTTTAACTACAGAAACCTTTTGGAATCCAAATGCTACCTGAAGGCCAAGAGAAGAAGGCACTGCCTGAATGGGGGAAGCAGCCTGGGATATCAATCTATTCATTCTCCACTCTGCATTTCCATTCTTTCTCCCAGGGAATGCCCAGGAAAATACCACCGGGCATTCCTAAAACTTCTCTTGGCACAATGTGAATATCCCTCCATTAGCCCCTCTGCCAGCCTCCTGGTAGACCTGCCTTGCAGCCATGCCAGACGGGCAGATGCTTCTCCTAGCCTTCTCTGTTATTAGGAACAGGGAAGCATCCTCTAAAGTAGAGACATCCCTGGACCTCAATTCAGAAGCCTTGGGCTCCAGTTCTAGCCTAGACACCTGTTAGCTAAGTAACCTTGGACTTACTACCTCTGAATTTCCAGTTCCTTATTTTAAAGCCAGGGTGAGGACTTCCTCGGCAGTCCAGTGGTTAAGACTCCAAGTTCCCAATGCAGGGAGTATGGGTTTGATCCCTGGTCAGGGAACTAGATTCCACATGAAAACAAAAACTAAAGCCAGGTTGAAGCTGTCCATCTTGTGAGGAAATAGCTATTGCCGAAATCCCCAGGATAGACCTGGCACTTGACAGGCAGTGGTTTTGTGAATCTGACGGCTACTGCAACGCTCTGTCGTTGAAGGAGGACAGAGGGCCCATGTTGGATCGAACCTCGACCTGGGGGCCATCACAGAGTCTTGTGGGCCCGTGGAGCAGGGACAGGGGAGAGCAACATTGGGGTATTGTTCCCTGGACACATTTGTGAGGCTGCTGCGAGACATCCTGTACATTCTATTATTAGGAAAGGAACCCAGCCCAGGACACAATCATCACAAACCTCAAACTGCTGTTTACAAATGCAGGGAGTTTGGTGAGACCTAAAATGCTCTTCCCCAAATGCATTCTCCCCCGCCCCCTTAGTTTTTAAACCCATGTGGATTCCAAGGGAAATTGAATCCATATGTTTCTGGTTCATTTACACTGAACTCATCAAAATGTAATTTTGCAACATCTAGTTGACGTCCAGGCTGTCTTTAGAAGCCTCATTTTTATGCCTTTTTATGAGCCCCTCTCCCTTGGAGACAGGAAGTTATGCCTTGCCAAGAGTGGATGGAATTCCAGCCAAGCAGGAGTTCTGCTGAGAAGACCCAAGAGGCTGAAAGGGCCTCTTATCTCAGTCTTGGGGACCTTTACCCATGTTTCTGTCTTCATTCTCAGGGTAGGAGCTATAAGAAGTACCCAAAAGAGGTGCCCCAATACAGAGTGGAGCTCAAACTAACTCCACGTCAGCTCCACATCCTCTCACCTCTCAGATGGGCAAAGAGATTAATTAAAAAAAAAAAAACAAAACAAAACAAAACAAAAAACCCAGCTCATTCCACTTTGTTGGTGGGGATCCTGAGGCCTGAGGTGGTGAAGTGACTGGTCCAAGTCAACAGCATCACTAGGATGAACAAGCAAGATTTTTTTAAGAAAAGTCTTTCCTGGCTGAGGAGTGAGGATGTGCCTTGGACGTCCACAGGATAATGGAGAGAAATAGACATGGTGCCTGACCTGCTTCATTCAAGGCCCGACAGGATCCCACGGTATTACATTATCAGTGTGCTCCTGGTTTCCGAGTAGGTTAATGGTCCATTTAAAAGTAAAATTTTGACCAGCTAATAAGGCTTCGGTCACAGGCTGCAGTTTACACACACATCCGAATGCAGGGAAGGAGAGGGGTGCCTTGGGGTCACATGGTGGAAGCGGATAAGTGGGGCATTTGGATTCAGGTCCTGGTCCCAAAGGCAGTGGCATCCTCCAATACCTGCTCTAATTAATTAGAGCATCTTCTCTGGCTCCTTTCTCAATAATTATACAGGCAAAGAAAAATAGCATGTCTTCCAAAGGTTTGCAAAGGTCCCGCCTGTTTTGCATTGGTCATCTGGAGGGTAGTGACTGCCAGCGAGCTGCTCACAGAGCCAGGCCTGAATGCAAGACCTGGATTGAAGAGTGGCTGGATACAGAAAGAGGCAGTCTCTCGGCCCCTTTTAGCAGAAATTTGGAGGAAGATGCAGCACTCAGACCAGGCAAACTTGGAGGGTTGAAGCCAGGCCTAGTTTTGATCCCCAGTAATAGCACAATTAGCAGGGCATGAAACCCACTCATGCCCTAACACCAGACCATCCTCAAAGCTGCTTTGGGGATTGGCAGCTTTTAACAGGAGGAGCCTGTATGGGTCTGCAGCATTCTGGCCTACAGTCTCTCCCAGGCTATCATGAACACAAGCTTGCCTCCCACTATATCAGTCCCCTTCCTCCCTGAAAAGCCTAAACCTGGTTCTGGAACCCAGTGGGTTGTTGCACTGAATGACATGAACTCGCCACAACCAGACTGATCTATTAAAATTCAGACCACACGTGGGCAGCCCTCATAAACCGTAGCTGATGGAGAGAAGACTGCCATTTTTTTCCCCAAATAGAAGAATCACTACTGACACTTCCTTTCTTTCATTTTTTCCTGCTTTGAAAATGAAGATATGATGCCTGAAGGTTTAGCAACCACCTTGCAACCATCCAGCAAGGATGAGCTCCAAAATCAACACGCAAAGAGGATGAGGTAGAAAGACAGACCACCGATGACACTGTTGAGACGTTGAAGTATCTAGACCTAGATTAAGTGCTACATGAGAAAAATAAGCTCCCTGCGTCTCTGCCCCCATTGTTGGGTTTTGTTCTTTGCAGCCAGAAGAGTTCTCAAGTTAGTGAAAGTAGGGACTCAAGTCAAAGCTGCATGCAAATTTAACTCCTAAATCCTATATTGTAAGCAAACAGGGAAGCTGTGAGTTAGCCCAGGAGATGAGTCTACGGGAGAGCAGCCTGCAGGAAGCAGTGGGGTGCCAACCCACACAGCTCAGGCACTTGGAGCAGGGAGGAGGGACCAAAGGCTAGTTCTGTCCCGGCCCAGCCCCAGGGACTCTAGCTACATCCTAAGGAAAGGCGCCTCTGTCACTTCTGCACATGCCACAGCCTGATGCTGATGTTCTATGACTTCAGGAGCTCCAGAGACACTCCCCTTGGGCAAGGTGACTTTCACGGATGAGGTCCCCTCAGGTTACCGTGCGCAGCAGGGAGCATCAGGGAGCTGGGGCCCAGGGCAGGAGCCATCCCCTGGGATCCTGACCACATCCCAGGGGCTGGAGCAGGTCCTCCCTGGGTCCTGCCATGTCAGATGTCACATCTGATGGAAGCTGGCAGGAGATGACAGGTGTCCAGTGGACACGGCCACCCCTACATGGGTGAGATGGGAGAAGGACAGGGCAAGGTACACATGGGCTGTGTGAGTGCAAGCCGGGCAGCTACCGAATATGCCAGGCGTGCTTGCAGGGAGGTGAGAGAATCTGCAGGTGGCTGAAATCTAGAGGGCCGGTGGGCGCGCTGAGAGATAAGCATTTTCATTATAGCATTAGCAGTCCTTCATTTCTACCCAAAGCCCAGTGATACTTAGGGACACCTGGATTGCAGAGGTCCCTGTGGAAAAAAGGTCAGCCTTCAGCACACGGGGGATCTGGACATGCTTACCTTTGGGAATCTGCCCAACTACCTTGCCTGAGCCCATGTTTTCTCTTCCTTCTTATAACATCTTCTCCTCTCCCTGGAGACCAAAAGTGTCCTCAAGCTTGCTGGGGATGGGGGGCTTGTGCAGAGGAAAAAGGACCTTGCCTCCTCCTTACCAGAACCTAGTATTTCCCCTGGGCCCTACCCCTTAAATCTCAACTCCATCCTAACAAATCTAATTATGGAACTAGCCACAGCCTTCCCTCTAATTCCAAAGGAGGACACTAAAGGTGGCCTTTGTGAGCTGTGGGGAGGCACCCAGCACCTCTCTACTTATGCCTGCCTGCATCCAGGGCATCTCACACCCTCCTCATCCTGCAAAGCTACCCTGCTGAGTCACTCACAGCAAGGATAAAGGCAGAGGGGGGCCCAGAAGATGCTCACAGAGCAGCCGGATGTGACTCCTCTCCTGGGCAGCATGCCCTGGTATGCTTTCTTCTCTGGAAGGACCTGAGTTCTACAGAATTCAGATCACGGGGCTCTTTGGCAACCTGGGCAATTGGAACTTCACTAGCAGAGGAAGAAAGCCAAACTGCCTGATACCTCTCTGTCTCCCCTCCTCCAGTGTATCATTGACTTAAAGCCCATTTCCACAGCCTAGATATTTGGTCCCTAAAGAGAACTGAATTTAGCTCCATTATCAACTCTCCTGGCACAATGGGTCCTGCAAAGTGTCTGATTTTCCTGCCCACAAGAGATGTAACAGTCAGGGACGGAGCAGAGGCCAAAGTTCTTTTGAATTAACTACTAATGGATAGGATTTCTATAGCTATTTTTCAATACCTGTACACTTGGATGAAAAATCAGACACAAGAGGAACTCAATTTTGTTTTTCATTAATATTCACTTTGCTAACAGGAACAGATGATTTCTGGGAGCTCTCCTTGCCCTTTTAATTTGTCTCCCTATAATGCAGTGGAGATATCCTCCATTATTAAACTGATTAGTAACTGGCATAGATCTTTTCTTGTAGATTTCTTCATTATTACTTATGCAGGACAATGTGTTTGGATATTGTGAACCAGAAGGCTGGGGATAGGAGTGATGAGGAGGAGGGGGAGAGCTAGGCTTTTAAAAATCCAAAAAGTACTTAAAAAACAACAACAAACCTGTCATAAAACCACACACTTATAATTCTTTAATTGGATGGTATTGCACAAATCACAGACAGAAATACACCTTCCTGAGGATTGAGGGAATAGGCAGATATGACCATAGCATCCAAAATAGGGCAGATCCCTGAGCTTCTTTCTCCAGAATAAGGAAATAGAACTCTCCATAGCCCTTATGAGAGATACTTATTTAGAAGCTTGAACCCTCCTTGACATGGAGAGTTCACTACCTTATAGGGCAGCCAGTGCCAACTTATTATCTATTGCCTAATTCTAGATTTACTGAAATTGAAGCCATCTTCCTCTCCAAGGTGACCCAGAGCAGGCACAGAGGTCTTTGGAAGCAGGAAGCTTTATCTGCCCACGAAGCATTTGGAGACCAAGTTGCCAGTATGACAGGACTCAGGAAAGGGGAACAGAAGCACCCAAAGCAGCTCTCAAGGAACATTCCCTTGGACTGGCTGAACTCGCCTTATTCTCAAAGTCTATCACAGACAGCATTTCATTTCATGGTCAAAGAATCTTGTCAGCTAAACAGGTCAGGCAGTAACACTGATGTGTGTGTGTGTGTGTATGTGTACATACATACACACAGATATCCACTCGTTTTTAGATTCTTTTCCCATATAGGCCATTATAGAGTATTGAGTAGAGTTCACATTACCATATATAAAATAGATAACTAATGTGGTGTCTTCCCATTCCTTTGTCTGAAGGAAAAAATCAAATTTCATGGCCTGGTAAAACAAATAGCCCAAGATCTATTCTTAGACTTCATTTCTCATTACTCCCACAAAATCACCTCTGCAGTGAAGACCTCAGTATCTCCTCTGCAGTCCCTGATAGTTTCAGGCTCATTCTCAGCTTCTTCCCATTGCTACATTACTTCTCCTTTTAGTGACTCCGGTACCAGTCTGGGCTGATAAAAGACATTTAATTCATGCCGATCTAAGCACAAAGAGACTTGACTGATTTACACAAATGAAAAGACTAAAAGTCGTTGACTCCTGTCAAAGCTAAATCCAGAGTCTCAAACAACATTTTTATGACTCTGCCTCTCCCCACCTCCTTGGCTCCAGGTCCTACTGCACTGACTTCACCCTCCAGAAGCTCTTCCCTTATTATGACAAGGATTACGACTGAGAACATTAGGCTATTAATTTTTGAACTTAATAAATGTTGTAGAAAAATAAAAACTTCATTTTCCCAACTGTTCAAGAATAAAAGGCTATGACTAGTTAGGCTTGAGTCATGTGACCATCCCTGCACCAATCTCTATGACAAAGAGGATAAGATACTCTTTCCTGGTAGGTTTCATGTCCACCCACAAGCTGGAGGATGGGACAGCCTCATGAAAATGCAAGGACAGAATTGTGGGTGGGGTGGTTGAATCTGATGTAACCAGGAGGAAAAGGGAAGCCAGAAGCCATGAAAACAAGAGTTGTCTAACATAGCCCTACTCCTTCCCTATGTTAATTCTGCTGCTGCTGCTAAGTCACTTCAGTCGTGTCCGACTCTGTGCAAACCCATAGATGGCAGCCAACCAGGCTCCACTGTCCCTGGGATTCTCCAGGAAAGAACACTGGAGTGAGCTGCCATTTCCTTCTCCAATGCATGAAAGTGAAAAGTGAAAGTCAAGTCGCTCAGTCGTGTCCAACTCTTCGTGACCCCATAGACTGCAGCCTACCAGGCTCCTCTGTCCATGGGATTTTCCAGGCAAGAGTACTGGAGTGGGGTGCCATTGCCTTAGCTCTTGTTTAATCATTAGGTAGGACAAAACTTGAATCCCATTCATCTTACACAAGAATAATACTTTTATAACCAGTTTCCTAAGGTCTCTCCCTTTACTGAGTTTTTCAAAGACATGTTTTGCCATAGAATGGAAAAATATCAGTGCAGGGAGATTCATTAGAGATAGTTTAAGCCATATTTTTTTTTAAACTGAGATTTTGATACAGAACTGGTATTTACTGAGGATTTTGGAGAAGGCAATGGCACCCCACTCCAGTACTCTTGCCTGGAAAACCCCATGGACGGAGGATCCTGGCAGGCTGCAGTCCAGGGGGTCGCTAAGAGTCGCACACGACTGAGCGACTTCACTTTCACTTTTCACTTTCATGCATTGGAGAAGGAAATGGCAACCCACTCCAGTGTTCTTGCCTGGAGAATCCCAGGGACATAGGAGCCTGGTGGGCTGCCGTCTATGGGGTCGCACAGAGTCGGACTCGACTGAAGTGACTTAGCAAAGTCAAATAAATAATAGGATATCAACTTCCTGACCTCCAAGAGATTTTGCTACCATAATTCACCGAGGAATGAGCCAGAGTAACTCACAGTGTCTGCACTGTCATCTCTGTCTCACATCTCCAGGTTGGACCTATGCTTCCTGTACTGTGCAGTTGGTAGGTAGATCAAGAACGCCAAAATAAGACACACTAAAGGGCAATACCCTAGTTCTGTTATTTGGTGCTATTGAGCTATAGGGAGAAACAAAAGAACACAAAGTAAAATTACCTTTTGGAAGATCAGTTTTCTCAACTATAAAATGGGGATAAGACAAATTCTTCAGTTCCAGTTCTAGTTAACATGGAGTAAGCATTTTCCAACCTGTCTTTCGCATTGACTACAACTAAAACCCTGGATAAGATAGACAGATCCTAGGATTTTGAAAAGATAAAGGTACCAGGTAAACTAAAGGGGAGAAAAATTCAAAGTGTCACCAAAATAGCAGCAAATATCATTAATTTGCCTCACATACGTTGGTTCTTCCAACACGAAGTCAAAGGCAGTCCAAAACTTGGAACTGTGCACCAGGGGTAGTCAGGAAAAGGTCTAAGGTAAGTCCTGTATTTCTGCTTAGAAAAGTCTAAAATGGAATCCCACAACCAAAGGCAGTGGGGAAATTTCCCTGCTTTTCTTCGTTTGCTTGTGTTTTGTTTCTTCTGCTCCAGCTGCAAGGCAGGTCTACAGTGACAGAGCATCAATAGCAGCTGGAAAAATAGAAAGTCGCTCAGTCATACCTGACTCTTCACAACCCTGTGGACTATACAGTCTGTGGAATTCCCCAGGCCAGAATACTGGAGTGGGTAGCCTTTTCCTTCTCCAGGGGGTCTTCCCAACCCAGGGATCACACCCAGGTCTCCCATGCTGCAGACAGACTCTTTACCAGCTGAGCCACAAGGGGAGCCCAATAAAACTAGGAAGGAGGGAAAACCTTCTTCTCTGACCAGAGGAACTTTGGTCCCAAAGCCATGAGGAGAATCCACACTCCTTTTCCTCTCTATCACTTTGCCACTTGACCCTAGAGGTAGATGCAAGTGCAGAAAGTGAACAGCAGAGAGACCAGGGGAGAAAGTCTCTAGGAGAAGAAAAGTGTTGGGGGCATTGTGGAAAGAAGAGAGCTGAAGAACATGGCCCTATGAAGCTGTATATGAACTTCTGCCCTTGCACCCAAGCTGCATATGCATGGATCTTAAGCCACATACCAAAGGCTTTGAGAGCTATAAAATCGATTACTTCCCAGGTCCCGATTGGACACTTGCTGACACACATAGAGAGCAGATCTGATTGGCCTATAAGGGCTTTAGAAAAGAATTTAAGTTGGAACCAGAACCCACACAGTGTGGGCTTTCAGTCTGAAGATAACTGGCTAGATTGCCTTCTGAAACAACACAATCCAAAACAAAAATAAACATTCTTCAAGAGATTTAAACAACAGTTTGGAGTCTGCTGCTGCTGTTGCTAAGTCATGTCAGTCGTGTCCGACTCTGTGCGACCCCATAGACGGCAGCCCACCAGGCTCCCCCGTCCCTGGGATTCTCCAGGCAAGAACACTGGAGTGGGTTGCCATTTCCTTCTCCAATGCATGAAAGTGAAAAGTGAAATGAAGTTGCTCAGTCATTTCCAATTCTTAGCAACCCCATGGTCTGCAGCCTACCAGGCTCCTCTGTCCATGGGATTTTCCAGACAAGAGAGCTGGAGTGGGGTGCCATTGCATTCTCCAAGTTTGGAGTCTAGAATAATATTTTAAATGCCCAAGATACATTCTAAAATTACTTTGAATATGAACAATCAGGAAAAGTTCTCTATTACTCAAGGGAAAAGATATCAGACATCAAACCTGAGTCAGTATAGTGTTGAAATTATCAAACAAAGATTTTAAAGCAGCTATTATAACCATGTTTCAGGAAATAAGGAGAAACATTCTTGAAATTAATGGAAAGCTATAAAGACTCAGCACAGAAAGAGAGGATATATACAAGAATAAAATGAAATTTTTACAACTTAAAAAGTATAAAAACAAAAATGCAATTCATTGGATTAACTTGATATACTAGAGATGATAGAGGAAAGATTCACTGAATTTGACAGTAGATCAATAAAAATTAACCAATGTGATTAATAAAGAGAATAACAATTGAAAATCTAAGAAACAGAGGGACAGTAGAAAAATAGTCAAATATTCATATTATTAGTTCCACAAGAATAAGAAAAGAAGGCACTACAATAGATGGTAGATAGATAGATATATGGCTGAAAACTTTCCAAATTTGATGGAACACATAAATTTACAGATTCAAGAAACTCATAAAACTCGAAAGGATAAACTCAAAGGAGTTTTTGCCCAGATACATTAAAGTTAAAAACTTAAGATAAACAAAAAGATGTTGAAGGCATCCAAGAAAAAATATACATTTTTATAGAGAAATATTTATTTGAAGGACTGCAGATTTCATATATATATATATATATATATATATATATATAGAGAGAGAGAGAGAGAGAGAGAGAGAGAGAGAGAGAGAAGGAGAGAGCAGAGAAAAATAGCAAAATGTCTTTAAGGGACTGAAAAAGATAACTCTCAACCTACAATTTTATCCAATGAAAACACTCCTTCAGGAATAAAGTAAAAGCAAAATAAAAGCATTCTCAGAAAAGGAAATCTAAGATCAAGGCAAAGAAATAGAGGAAAACAATAGAATGGGAAAGACTAGAGATTTCTTCAAGAAAATTAGAGATAGCAAGGGAACATTTCATGCAAAGATGGGCTCAATAAAAGACAGAAATGGTATGGGCCTAACAGAAGCAGAAGATATTAAGAAGAGGTGGCAAGAATACACAGAAGAACTGTGCCAAAATAATCTTCACAACCCAGATAATCATGATGGTGTGATCATTCACATTCACCTAGAGCCAGATACCCTGGAATGTGAAGTCAAGTGGGCCTTAGGAAGCATCACTATGAACAAAGCTAGTAGAGGTGATGGAATTCCAGTTGAGCTATTTCAAATCCTGAAAGATGATGCTGTGAAAGTGCTGCACTCAATATGTCAGCAAATTTGGAAAACTCAGCAGTGGCCACAGGACTGGAAAAAGTCAGTTATCATTCCAATCCCAAAAAAAGGAAATGCCAAAGAATGTTCAAACTACTGCACAATTGCACTCATCTCACACACTAGTAAAGTAATGCTTCAAATTCTCCAAGCCAGGTTTCAGCAATATGTGAACCATGAACTTCCAGATGTTCAAGCTGGTTTTAGAAAAGGCAGAGGAACCAGAGATCAAATTGCCAACATCCACTGGATCATCAAGAAACAAGAAAATTCCAGAAAAACATCTATTTCTGCTTTATTGACTATGCCAAAGCCTTTGATTGTGTGGATCAAAACAAACTGTGGAAAATTCTGAAAGAGATGGGAATACCAGATCACCTGATCTGCCTCTTGAGCAACTTGTATGCAGGTCAGGAAGCAACAGTTAGAACTAGACATGGAACAACAGACTGTTTCCAAATAGGAAAAGGAGTACGTCAAGGCTGTATATTGTCACCCTGCTTATTTAACTTGGCAATGGCACCCCACTCCAGTACTTTTGCCTAGAAAATCCCATGGACAGAGGAGCCTGGTAGGCCGCAGTCCGTGGGGTCGCAAAGAGTCAGACACGACTGAGAGACTTCACTTTCACTTTTCACTTTTCACTTTCATGCATTGGAGAAGGAAATGGCAGCCCACTCCAGTGTTCTTGCCTGGAGAATCCCAGGGACGGGGAAGCCTGGTGGGCTGCCGTCTATGGTGTTGCACAGAGTTGGACTTGACTGAAGCAACTTAGCAGCAGCAGCATGCAGAATGCATCATGAGAAATGCTGGGCTGGAGGATGCACAAGCTGGAATCAAGATTGCCAGGAGAAATATCAATAACCTCAGATATGCAGGTGACACCACCCTTATGGCAGAAAGTGAAGAACTAAAGAACCTCTTGATGAAAGTGAAAGTGGAGAGTGAAAAAGTTGGCTTAAAGCTCAACATTCAGAAAACAAAGATCATGGCATCTGGTCCCATCACTTCATGGGAAATAGATGGGGAAACAGTGGAAACAGTTACTCACTGTATTTTTCTGGGCTCCAAAATCACTTCAGATGGTGATTGCAGCCATGAAATTAAAAGACACTCCTTGGAAGGAAAGTTATGACCAACCTAGACAGCTTATTAAAACGCAGAGACATTACTTTGTCAACAAAGCTCCATCTAGTCAAGGCTATGGTTTTTCCAGTAGTCATGTATGGATGTGAGAGTTGGACTATAAGGAAAGCTGAGCGTTGAAGAATTGATGCTTTTGAACTGTGGTGTTGGAGAAGACTCTTGAGAGTCCCTTGGACTTCAAGGAGATCCAACCAGTCCATCCTAAAGGAGATCAGTCCTGGGTGTTCATTGGAGGGACTGATGTTGAAGCTAAAACTCCAATACTTTGGCCACCTGATGCAAAGAGCTGACTCATTTGAAAAGACCCCGTTGCTGGGAAAGATTGAGGGCAGGAGGAGAAGGGTACGACAGAGGATGAGATGGTTGGATGGCATCACTGACTTGATGGACATGAGTTTGAGTGAACTCTGGGAGATGGTGGTGGACAGGGAGGCCTGGCGTGCTGCGATTCATGGGGTCGCAAAGAGTCAGACACGACTGAGCAACTGAACTGAACTGAATTGAAATAAAGGAGTAATAGAAGTGGCAAATGTCTGAATATATATAATAGGTTATTTTTCTTCTCAAGTTTTTTGTGATATACATAAGTTGAAAGAAGAATATGTATATATAACATTGATGACATTTCTAATGTATGTAAATGTAATGTATATGAAAACAACATGAATGATGAAAGGTTAAAGCTTCTGTATTCCACTTCAAGTAACAGAATATTATTTAGTTACATAATTAAACTATGATAATTTAAATCCTTAGAGCAATTACTAAGTAAAACTAAAATATAAGGTTGGCCAAAACATTCATTCAGGTTGGAAAAACCCAAGTGAATGTTTTCACCAACCCAATATACACAATCAAAATGGAATAATTATGTTATTTGTCTTTTTGTTGTTGAGTTGTATGAATTCATTATATAGTCTGTATACAGATATTTGTTAGAACAAGATACATGATTTACAAATACTTTCCCTTCTGTATGTTAATTTTTCACTTTCTTGGTAATTCCTTTCTATATTGTAATTTTTTTAACTTCATATTTTCTCAATGCTTCAATATTCCTACAAACCGATCATAAGCACCCATCCCTAGAAGCCAGATGCACCAGTACGATAAGGCTAGCCACTGCCACAAGTTCCCTTTCTTACCCTCCCCTCACTGTGACATAGTAACATTTGAACACACTAGTGAAATACCTTCACGCTTTTTGCTTGTATACGCCACCATTAACCCAATAAAGAGACTCATAGGTCCATAAACTCTCTTTTGACTCCCCAACTTTTTGGTTGATTCTGATCCCTGGGAACTCCTCCCATATGGCCCCTGATTAACAAGCCATTTTTTTCCTCTCATAGGATCTGTGAGCATAATAAATTTCTTTCACTTTTATGTGCCTCTCTGCAGTGATATTCTATGTTCACATCTGACTGACGATCAAAACAAAATTTTTAAGTAATATAATTATTTTTTACACACACGGAGAAGGCGATGGCACCCCCACTCCAGTACTCTTGCCTGGAAAATCCCATGGACGGAGGAGCCTGGCAAGCTGCACTCCAGGGGGTCGCTAAGAGTTGGACACGACTGAGTGACTTCACTTTCACTTTCACTTTGATGCACAAAAGTTTTCAACATTAATGGAGTCCAATGTATCTATTTTTTTCTTTTGTTCATGCTTTTGGTGTCATATCCAAAGAATCCATTACCAAATCCAAAGTCATGACTACTTACCTCTATGTTTAATTGTAAGAATTTTATGGTTTTAGTTCTTGTATTTCGGTCTTTGATCAATTTTGAATTAACTGTTGCATATGGGATGAGCTACAGACCCAACTTCATTCTATGTGGATATCCAGTTGTCACAGTACCGTTCATTTAACAGACCAGTCTTCTTTCCACTAAAGAATCTCAGCAACATTGTTGAAAACTAATTGGCCATTAAAACATCGGTTTATTTTTGGACTCTCAATGTTATTCCATTTGTCTATGTCTGTCCTTATGCCAGTAACATTCTGTTTTGATTACTACAGCAAAATGTTAATTTCATTATATAAATTTCATTTCAATTTTTTAAATGTAAGAAAAAAGTAAAGTGAAATAACAACTTGTATTCAAATATCCAAAAGAAGGTAGGGAATGGGAAAGAGAAAAATGGGGGCGGGGGGGATCCATTCTTTTCAAGCTTTTCCAAAAAAATTGTGGTGGAGGGACCTCTTGTTATTTCATTCTATGAATCCAGCATTACTCCTATACTAAAGCTAGACCCCTTCATGGATAACAGCCTTGTTGTGGTAAAAGGGCTTGCATATACCTCAACAAAGCTATGAGCCATGCCTTGCAGAGCTACTCAGGATGGTCAGGTCATAGTGAAGAGTTCAGACAAAAAGTGGTCCATTGGAGGAGGGAATGGCAAGCCATTCCAATATTCTTATCCAGAGAACCCTGTGAACAGTATGAAAAGGCAAAAATACATGATACTGGAAGGTGAGCCCTCCACGTTCAAAGGTAAACCCCCAGGTTAGAAGGTGTCCAATATGCTACTGGGGAAGGGTGGAAGACAATTACTAATAGCTCCGGAAAAAAATGAAACAGCTGGGCCAAAATGGAAATGATGCTCAGTTGTGGATATGTCTGGTGGTTAAAGTCCAATAATGTAAAGAACAATATTGCATAGGAACCTGGAATGTTATGTCCGTGAATCAATCAAACAGGAGATGGTGAGAATGAACATCTACATCTCAGAAATCAGTAAATTAAAATGGACAGGAATGGGTGAATTTAACTTAGATGACCATTGTATCTACTACTGTGGGCAAAAATCCCTTAGAAGGAATGCAGCAACCCTCACAGTGGTGGTAGTTTAGTCGCTTGGTCATGTCTGACTCTTGTGACTCCATGGATTGTTGCCCTCTGTCCATGGGATTTTCCAGGCAAGGATACTGGAGTAGGTTGCCACCTCCTTTCCAAGGGATCTTCCTGACCCATGGATTGAACCCAGGTCTCTTACATCTCCTGCATTGCATAGCCAACAAAAAGTCTGAAATGCAGTACTTGGGTGCAATCTCAAAAATAACAGAATGATCTTGGTTCATTTCCAAGGCAAACCATTCAACATCGTAGTAATCCAAATCTATTCCCCAACCACTAATGCTGAAGAAACTGAAGTTGAATAATTCTAATGAAGACCCATAAGACCTTCTAGAATTAACACCGAAAATAAAAAAAAAAAAAAGATGTTTTTTTCATCATAGTGGACTGGAATGCAAAAGTAGAAGTCAAGATATATCTGGAGTAATGGGAAAGTTTGGCCTTGGGGTACAAAATGAAGCAGGGCAAAGGCTAACAGAGTTGTCAAGAGAACACACAGGTCATAGAAAATAGCCTTTTCCAACAATACAAGAGATGACTCTACACATGGACATCACTAGATGGTCAATATCAAAATCAGATTGATTTTATTCTTATAGCCAAAGAGAGAGAAGCTCTATACAATCAGCAAAGCAAGACCTGGAGCTGACTGTGGCTCAGATCATGAACTCCTCCTTATTGCAAAATTCAGGCTTAAATTGAAGAAAGTGGGGAAAACCACTAAGCCATTCAGGTATGACCTAAATCAAATTCCTATGATTATACAGTGGAGGTGATGAATAGATTCAAGGGATTAAATCTGGTAGATAGAATGCCTGAAGAACTATGAATGGGGATTTGTATTAATAATGTTGTACAGAAGCCAGTGACCAAAGCCATCTCAAATAAAAAGAAATGCAAGAAATCAAAATGATTTTCTGAGGAGGCTTTACAAATAGCTGAGAAAAGAAGAGAAGTGAAAGGCAAGGGAGAAATGGAAAGGTACACTCAAATGAATGCAGAGTTCCAGAGAACAGCAAGGAGAGATAAGAAGCCTTTCTTAAATGACCAGTGAGAAGAAATAGAGGAAAACAATAGAATGGGAAAGACTAGAGATCTCATCAAGAAAATTGGAGATATCAAGGGGATATTTCATGCAAGGATGAGCACAATAAAGGATATAAATGGTAAGAACTTAACAGGAGAAAAGAGGACAAAGAGGTGGCAAGAATACACAGAAAAACTATATAAAAAAGGTTTCATTTCACATACTAGAAAGGTTATGCTCAAAATCCTTTAAGCTAGGCTTCAGCAGCAATGAATTTACTTAGTGTTTTTAAATGTTGAGTTTCAAGCCAGGTTTTCATTGTCCTTTGATGAAAAGGCTCTTTAGTTCCTCTTCACTTTCTGCCATTAGAGTGGTATTATCTGCATATCTGAGGTTGCTGATATTTCTCCCAGCAATCTTGATTCCAGATTGTGATTCATCCAGCTCAGCATTTCGCATGATGTACACTGTGCAGAAGTTAAATAAGCAGGGTGACAATATACAGCCTTGTCATACTTCTTTCCCAATTTTGAAGCTGCCCGTGGTTCCACATCAGAGAAGGCAATGGCACCCCACTCCAATACTCTTGCCTGGAAAATCCCATGGATGGAGGAGCCTGGTGGGCTGCAGTCCATGGGGTCGCTAGGAGTCAGACACGACTGAGCGACTTCACTTTCACTTTTCACTTTCAAGCATTGGAGAAGGAAATGGCAACCCACTCCAGTGTTCTTGCCTGGAGAATCCCAGGGACGGGGGAGCCTGTTGGGCTGCCGTCTATGGGGTCGCACAGAGTCGGACACGACTGAAGCGACTTAGCAGCAGCAGCAGCAGGGGTTCCACATTTGGTTCTAGCTGTTGTTTCTTGACCCACATACAGGCTTCTCAGGAGACAGATAAGATGGTCTGAAATTCCCATCTCTTTAAGAATTTTCCACAGTTTGTTATGATCCCCAATAAACAGTGAAAGGTTTTAGTGCAGTCAATGAATAAGAAGTAGATGTTTTCCTGGAATTCCGTTGCTTTCTCTACGATCCAATGAATGTTGGCAATTTAGTCTCTGGTTCCTCTAATTTAGTCTTTGGTTTCCTTTTCTAAACCCAGCTTTTACATATAGAAGTTCTCGTTTCACATACTACTGAATCTTAGCTTGAAGGATTTTGAGCATAACCTTACTAGCCTGTGAAATATGTGCAACTAGTCACCAAGACAGTCTTGTACTGGCACAAAAACAGAACTACAGACCAATGGAAAAAGATAAACAGTCCAGCAATAAATGCATGCACCAAAGGGCACCTTACCATTGATAAAGGAGGCAAGAATATACAATGGAGAAAAGATTGTCTCTTCAATAAGTGGTGCTGGAAAAACTGAATAGCTATGTGTAAAAGAATAAAATTAGAACACTTCCTAACACTATACATAAAGATAAATTCAAAATGGATTAAAGAACTAAATATAAGATAGAAACTATAAAGATCTTGGGGGAAAATATAGGCAGTAGACTCCTTAACATAAGTCACAGCAAGATGCTCTATGACCTACTTCCTAGAGTAATGGAAATAAGAACAAAATAAGCAAATAGGCCTAATTGAACTTAAAAGTTTATGCATAGCAAAGGAAATTATAAACAAGGTGAAAAGACAACCTCAGAATGGGAGAAAATAATAGTAATGAAACAACTGACAAAAGATCAATCTCCAAAATATACAAGCAGCTCATCCAGCTCACTACCAGAAAAGCAAAAAAAACAAATAAAAAAATGGGCAGAAGACCTAAACAGACATTTCTCCAAAGAAGACATACAGATGGTTAATAAATACATGAAAAGATGCTCAACGTTGCTCATTATTACAGAAATGCAAATCAAACCTACAATGAGGTTTCACCTCACCCTGGATAGAATAGCCATCATCAAAAAATGAATGCTGGAGAGGGTGTGGAGAAAAGGGAACCCTCTTGCGCTGCTGTGGGATTGTAAATTGATAGAGAACACTATGGAGAACAATATGGAGATTCCTTTAAAAACTAGGGATAAAGCTACCATATGATCCAATAATCTCCCTACTGGTCATATACCCTGAGGAAACCATAATTGAAAAAGATACATGTACCCCAATGTTCATTGCAGCACTGTTTACAATAGCAGAGCAGCAATGGAGACGCAGACTTAAAGAACAGACTTGTAGACACAGTTGGGGAAGGAGAGAGAGGGATGAATTGAAAGAGTAATGCTGAGGCATATACATTATCATATGTAAAATAGACAGCCAGTGAGAATTTTCTGTATGATGTAGGGAGCTCAAACCCAATGCTCTGTGACAACCTGGAGGGATGTGATGGGGTAGGAGGTGAAAAGGAGGATTCAAGAGGGAGGGGATATATATATATATCCCCCTATATATATGTATGTATATATATATATATATATATATATATATATACACTTATGGCTGATTCATGTTGATATATGGCAGAAAACAACACAATATTGTAAAGCAATAAAATTAAATTAAATTAAATAATTAAAATTAAATAAAATTAGAAATAAATAAATTAGAAAAAAACATACCAAGATCATGGCATCCTGTCCCATCACTTCATGGCAAATAGAAGGGGAAAAAGGGAAAGCAGTGACAGATTTTATTTTCTTGGGCTCCAAAATGACCATGGACAGTGACTGCAGCCATGAAATTAAAGATACTTGCTACTTAGAAAAAGGGCTATGACAAACCTAGACAGTGTGTTAAAAAGTAGAAACATCATTTTGCCAACAAAGGTCCATACAGTCAAAGCTATTGTTTTTCCAGCAGTCATGTACAGTTGTGAGAGTTAGAACATAAAGAAGGCTGAGAAAGAAAAAAAAGAAGGCTGAGCACCAAACAATCAATGCTTTCGAATTATAGTGCTGGAGAAGACTTTTGAGAGTCCCTTGGAGTGCAAGATCAAACCAGTCAGTCCTAACATAAAATCAACCCTGAATACTCATTGAAAGGACTGATGCTGAAGCTGCAATATTATGGCCACCTGATGGGGAGGGCCGAATCATTGGAAAAGACTCTGATGCTGGGAAAGATTGAAGGCAAAAGTAGAAGGGGGCAGCAGAGGATGAGATGGTTAGATAGCATCACTGACTCAATGGACATGAATCTGAGCAAAGTCCAGTAAACAATGAAGGACAGGGGAGCCTGATGTGCTGCAGTCCATGGGGTTATAGAGTCAGACACAATTTAGTGACTGAACAGCAACAACAACAACAAAAGCTAGACCAGATACTACAAGAAAAGAAAGCTACAGGCTAATTTCCCTTAAGAATACTGATACAAAATTCCTCAAAAAAAATGTTATCAGATCAGATTTAACATGTTGTTAAAAGGAATATACATGATGACCAAGTGGGATTTATTCCTGAAACGCAAGGATGGTTCAACATACATGTTAACCAATGCAATACACCACATAAATAGAAATAAAAGAAAATAATACACAATCACTCAGATTAATGCAGAACAAAATTCAACATACTTTCATGATAAAAAAATTTTAATAAATTTGTAATAGATCAAAACTTATTCAGTATGATAATACCATACTTGAAAAACCGACAATTAGCATGGCAAAAGGCTGAAAAAATTTTCTTTAAAATTAGAAACAAGAAAAGGATGCCAGTTTTCACTATGTCTATTCAACATTGTATTGGAAATATAACCAGAGCACTTAAGCAAGGAAAATAAATAAAGGGCATTCAAACGAGAAAAGTAGTTTTCTGTGTTCACAGATGACACATAAAAAATACTAAATATTCCACAAATAAATATGTTAGACTTAATGAATGAATTTGGCAAAGTTGCAAAATACAAATCAAATCCCCATGTCAGTTGTATTTCTATATACTAATAATGAATGATCCAAAAAGAAAATTGAGATGTTTTATTTATAATAGCATTAAAAATAACTAATATACTGTTGACCTTTGAACAACACAGGATTGAACTGTGTGGGTTCATATATATGTGGATTTTTTTTCCCAATAAATTCTAGAGCAGTACTACATGATCCATGGCTGGTTGAATCCATGTATATGGAACTTTGGTATGGAGGACCAACTATAAAGCTATATACAGATTTTTTATTGTGTAGAGGGTTGGTGCTCTAACCCCCACATTGTTCAAGGGTGAACTGTATTTAGGAATAAAATTGCCCAAGTGGCAAAAGACTTGTATGCTGAAAACAGCAAAACATTTCTGTGGGAAACTGAAGAAGACATAAATGAGTAGAAAGATATCTTATGTTCATGAATTAGAATATTTAATACCATTACTACTACTAAGTCACTTCAGTCGTGTCCAACTCTGTGCGACCCCACAGACGGCAGCCCACCAGGCTCCGCCGTCCCTGGGATTCTCCAGGCAAGAACACTGGAGTGGGTTGCCATTTCCTTCTCCATTGCATGAAAGTGAAAAGTGAAAGTGAAGTTGCTCAGTCGTGTCCGACTCTTTGCAACCCCATGGACTGCAGCCTACCAGGCTCCTCTGTCCATGGGATTTTCCAGGCAAGATTACTGGAGTGGGTTGCCATTGCCTTCTCCGTTAATATCCGTTAATATCATTAAATCATTATTATTTCTTTTTTAATTTTTATTTATTATTATTAAATTATTATAATAATTATTATCATTAATAATACCACTCCAAAATATCTAGAGAGTCCATGTAATCCCCTTTAAAATCCCAATGATGCTTTTGCAGTAGAAACACTCATCTTATAATTTCAAGGGACTCCAAATAGCCAAAACAATCTTGAAAAAGTAAAACAAAGAGAACTCACACTTCCTGATTACAAAATTTAATATAAAGGTGCAGTAATCAATGCAGTATGGTACTGACATAAAGACAGACACACTGACTAATGGAATGGTATAGAGAACCCAGAAATGAGCCCCATGTATAAGGTCAAATGATTTGTAACAAGGGTACAAAGATCCCTCAGTAGGGACAAGGAAAGTCTTTTCAACAAATGGTGCTGGAAAAAATGGATATCAACATGTCAAAAAATGGAAAAATAACATTGAAATAAAAATGACTGAAAATAAATCAAAGACCTAATCAAAACAGCCAAAATTATACAACTTGTTGTGGGGAAATGATATTACACATGGCAATGATTTCTTAGATATGACATCAAATATGTGAGCAAAAAAAAAAGAAAAAAATAGTTTATTTGGACTTCATCAAACTTAACCACTTTTATGCATCAAGGAACATTATTTAGTGATTCTTCCACAAAATTGGAGAAAATAGTTATAAACCATACATCTGATAAGAGTAATGTTAAGAATATATTAATATAAAGAACTCCTACAATAATGTCAATGAAAACAAACAACTTGATTTAAAAATGGGTAAAGGACTTGGATATTTTTCCAAAGAAAGTACACAAATGGCCAATAAACACATGAAAAGATGATCAATAGCATCAATTATTATTAAAAGCAGATCAAAACCACAGTGAAATGCCACCTCACATTCATCAGAACACAGGAAATAATAAGATGGCAAGGATGTGGAAAAATTGGAACCCTTTTGCATTGTGATTGGGATGCAAAAGTGTAGCTGCAGTGGAAAACAGTTTGGCATTTCCTCAAAAAGTTAAACACAGAATTACTATATGATCCAAAAATTCCACTTCTATGTATATATCCAAAAGAACTAAAAGAAAGGGGGACTTAAGTTTCATAGCAACATTATTCATAATAACCAAAATATGGAAACAACTCAAATGTTCATCAACAGAATGATGAATTTTAAAAATGTGTGTGTGTGCTAAGTCTCTTCAGTCCTGTCTGATTCTTTGCTACCCCACGGTCTATAGAACCACCAGGATCCTCTGTGTATGGGATTCTCCAGGCAAGAATACTGAAGTGGGTTGCCATTTCCTCCTCCAGGGGATCTTCCCAACCCAGGGATCGAACCCACGCCTCTTGTGTCTCCTGCAATGGCAGATGGATTCCTTTCCACCAGTGCCACCTGGGAAAACCCTCCACAGTCTATATATATAAAGGAATTTTTTTTTAATTTAATTTTATTTTAAACTTTACAATACTGTATTGGTTTTGCCAAATATCAAAATGAATCTGCCACAGGTATACATGTGTTCCCCATCCTGAACCCTCTTCCCTCCTTCCTCCCCGTACCATCCCTCTGGGTCGTCCTAGTGCACCAGCCCCAAGCATCCAGTATCGTGCATCGAACCTGGACTGGCGACTCGTTTCATATATGATATTATACGTATTTCAATGCCATTCTCCCAAATCATCCCACCCTCTCCCTCTCCCACAGAGTCCAAAAGACTGTTTTCAATGTTTAAAAGGAATCTGCAGAAGGTGACTGCAGCCATGAAATTAAAAGATGCTTGCTCCTTGGAAGAAAAGCCATGATCAACCTAGATAGTATATTAAAAAGCAGAGACATCACTTTGCCAACAAAGGACTGTACAGTCAAAGTGAGGGTTTTTCTGTAGTCATGTATGGTTTTGAGAGCTGGACCATAAAGAAGACTGAGCACTGAAGAATTGATACTTTAGAACTGTAGCCTTGGAGAAGACCCTTCAGAGTTCCTTGGACTGCAAGGATATTAAAACAGTCATCCAAAAGGAAATCAACCCTGAATATTCATTGGAAGGACTTAATGCTGAAACTGTAGCTCCAATACTTTGGCCACCGGATGCGAAGAGCTGACTCATTGAAAAAGTCCTTGTTGCTGGGAAAGATTGAAGGCAGGAGGAGAAGGGGACAACAGCAGATGAGATGATTGGATGGCATCACCAACTCAATGAACATGAATTTGAGCAAACTCCAGGTGGTGGTGAAGGACAGGAAAGCCTGGTGTGCTGCAGTCCATGGGGTCACAAAGAGTCGGACACAGCTTAGCGACTGAACAACAGCAGCAACAAAAAAAGGAATGAAATTCTGATATATGTTACAACATGTTGAATCTTGAATATATTATACTTTGTAAAATAAGCCCTACTCAGACAGGAGTACTGAATGACCCCATTTTTATGACATACTTATAATAGGTAAATGCATAGAAACCAGGAATAAAATAATGGTTACTGGGGGCTAGGAATAGGGGGAAATGGGGTGTTATTATTTAGTGTGCACAGAATTTCTTTAGGGTGATGAAAATTAATGGAAATGTCTAGTGGTAATGGTTAGACAACATTGTGAATGTACTCAATACCCCTAAATTGTACACTTAGACAAGGTTTTAAAAAATGTTTTGTTGTGCATTTTATCACAAGAAAAATAATATACACACATGCATACATATATATGAGCGTGTGCATGAATTTTTCAAAAACTTAGGAAATAAAAAAAATGGTGGGCATACATCCAAACCTACCAATAAATTGCATTAAATATAAATGTTTTAAAGACACCAATTAGAAGACAGAGATTGTCAAAATGAATTTTGAAAAGACCCATCCATATGGTAGCAACAACAACAAAAAAACACTGTAAATGTCTTTTCATTGAAAGATAGATTAAAGTAAAAGAATAGAAAATAATATATCATGGAACACTAATCAAAATAAATCTGGAATGCTTATATTAATATCATACAAAGCAAAAAATAATAACAGCAAGAAAATATTAAAAATAATAAAGGGACAATAAATATGGTAGAAAGGTCTGTTACAATTTTAAATTTGTATGTGCCTAACTACATAGCTTCAAAATACATGAAGCAAAAAATGATGAAACTGAAAAGAGGAATAGATTAATTCACAATTATAGTTGAATGCTTCAACATATCTATTCCAGTTAAAGAAACAACAAATAGAAAATGTATACTTGTGGCAGATTCATTTTGATATTTGGCAAAACTAATACAACTATGTAAAGTTTAAAAATAAAATAAAATTAAAAAAAAAAGAATGAAAGAAGAAAAAAAAAAGAAAATCATCAAAGAAACAGAAGAACTGAACGCCATCAACCAACTGGATCTAATTAACATTTATAGAACACTTACCACAATAACAGCAGATCGCATATTCTTTGCAAGTTTACATGAAACAATCACCAACATAAATCATATACTGGGTAAAAATTTTTTAATTGAAATCATGCAAAGTATGTTCTCTGACCATACTATCTCAATTACTTTTGGCCTAAGCATCATGCTCAGCTTTCAACAAAAATTTATAATCATTCTGAAAAAGGAAAAAATAAAAAAACAGTCTAAAGAGGCAAAACAAGCAGCAAAACCAGATTTAGATTTGGCAGAAATTTTGGATTTATCATACTGAGAATTTAAAGTAACTATGATTAATATGCCATAGACTCCAATGGGAAAAAGTGGACAACATGAAATAACTGATGGATAATGTGAACACAGAGATAGAAATTATGAAAAAAATCAAAAGAAAATCCTAGGAAACCAAAAACAGGCTAACAAATTGAAAACAGTTTTGATGGGCTCACCATTAGACTAAACACAGCCAAGGAAAGAACAGTAAGTTTAAAGATATACTAATAGAAACTACCATAAATGAAATGCAAAAATAAAAACAAAAAATATGAAATGAACTGTGGTACAATTATAAACAATAACATAAATGTAATCAGGATACCAGAAGAAAAATATTGAAGTAATAATGGCTGAGGATTTTCCAAAATTAATGACATACACCAAATTGCAGATCCAGGAGCCTCAAATAACATCAAGTAGGACAAATATCAAAACTACACCAAGGAATATATTCAAACTACAGAAAATCAATGACAAAGAGAAAACATGAAAGAAGCTTATCCACAGAGGAACACATATAACAATTACATCAGACTTCTTTTCAGAAATGATGCAAGCAAGAGGAGTATGAAGTTAAATATTTAGAATTGAAAGAAAACAGCCACCAACTCAGAGTCTGTATCCAAAGTAATTATCTTTCAAAAGCAACAGAGAGATACTTTCTCTGACAAACTCAAATTGAGGGAAATTGTCACCAGTAGACCTGCCTTGCAAGAAATGTTAAAAAAAAAAAAATGTTCTTCAGAGAGAAGAAAAATGATATAGTTAAGAAAACATAGATTTACATTAAGAAAGGAAGAAATAAATGAAGATAAAGAGATAAAGTAAAATGTTATTTTTTAAATTCTTCCTTGGTCTAGTAGATAATACCTTGTTCAAACCAATAACAACAATGAATGAGTCGAGTTTGGATAAGGGAAATGAAAGACAGTAATATTATAAGGAATGGGAGGGAGGAATTGGGAATACTGTGTCATAAGATACTTGCACTGCCAGTGAAGCATTATAGTGTTATTTAAAAGTGGCCTTGGATTAGTTGTAAAATATACTGCAAACCCTAGAGCAACCATTTTGAAACATTTTAAAAGAAGCTATAATTGATAAGTTAAAAGAGGAAAAAATAGAATTATATAAAATGGTCCATGAACACCAGAGAATGCAGAACAAAAGAGTGGAAGACAAGGGGAAAAAGTATAACGACAATGAAATTTTTTTAAGTTACAAGTATCATAATCCAGTTGTATAAACTATCACTTTATATGTGAATGGTCTAAATACACCAATAAAAAGACAGAGACTATCACAGTGAATAAAAGCAATCGAAGACTCAACTGGAGTGGGTTACCAAACAAACATATAGTGTTTACAAGAAACCCATGTTATATAAAGGCACAGATAGATTAAAAGTAAGGGGGTAAATAAAGGTATACCATACTAACACTGATCAAAAAACTCGGAGTAGCTGTATTAATTTCAAACAAATATGACTTTAGAGTAAGGAATATTATCAGAAATAAACAGAGACAATACATAATGATAAGGGGTCAGTTCTCCAGGAAGACAAAACCATCCTTAATGTTCATATGCCTAACAACAGAGCATCAAAACATGTGAGACAGAAATCTAACAGAACTTCAAAGAAAAATAGACAAATTCATTATTATAGTTGGAAACTTTGACATTCCTGTACCAGTAACTGACAGATTCAGTGGGCACAAAATCAGTAAGGATATAGTTGAATATATAGCACCATAAATCAACTGGATCTAATTGACTTTTATAGACTGCTTCATTCAATAAAGTAGAATACACATTGTTCTCAAGCCCACATGAATGTTCACCATGATAAAACACATTCTAAGTTATAAACAAATTTGAAGGAATATATGTTATGCAGAGGATGCTCTCAGACTACAACAGAATAAACTAGAAATCTGTAGCAGAAAGAGACCTGGAAAATCCCCAAATATTTGATGATTAAATACACTTCTAAATAATACATGGGTTAAAGAAGTCTCAGGAGAAATTTTAAAATAGTTTGAACTAAAACAAAATAAAAATGTAATTTATTAAAATTTGTGAGATGGAGTAAAGTGGTGATTTTATAACATTGAATGCATATATTAGAAAAGAGGAAACAAATAAGATCAACAATCTAAGCTTTCATGATAGGAAACTAGAAAATAAATGGCAAATTAAATTCATAATAAGCAGAAAAAAAGAAATAATAGAACTAATAAAATAAATAAGTGATATAGAAATCAAGAAAGAACAGAGAAAATCAATGAAACCAAAAGCAAATCTTTTTAGAATATCAATAAAATTGAAAACCCCTAGACAGGCTAAGAAGAAAAGATACAGACCCACAGACATTAAAATAATAGTGAAGAGTTATTAATAAAAAAAATTCTATGCTCACAAATTTGATATCTTAAATGAAATGGACCAGTTCCTTAAAGATGTAATCTACTAAAACTCATAGCAGGGGAAACCATTTAAATAAGCCTATATTCAATAAATAGTTAAATTGAAATTAATAAACTTCCCAAATAGAAAGCACCAAGTCCACATGGCTTTACAGGTGAATTCTATCACATATTTAAGGAATAAGTCCTACTGATTCTCTAAAACCTGTTCCAGAAACTAGAAGCAGAGGGAACAATGCTATGCTAATGCTAAGTCGCTTCAGTCGTGTCCGACTCTGTGTGACCCCATAGACGGCAGCCCACCAGGCTCCCCCGTCCCTGGGATTCTCCAGGCAAGAATACTGGAGTGGGTTGCCATTTTCTTCTCCAATGTATGAAAGAGAAAAGTGAAAGTACAATACTTAGCTCATTTTGTGAGGCCAGTATTACCTCAAACAGAATCAGAGAAAGACACAAGAAGGGTAAACTACAGACTAATGTCTTTCATGAATACAGATGCAAAAATTCTCAACAATGTATAAAAAATTTTATAACATTACCAAGTGGGATTTATCCCAGGTTTGCAAGGCTGATTCAATATTCAATAACCAATTAATATAATCAGTCATAGTAAAGTGTATAGTCACTCAACTGTGTCTAACTCTTTGTGACCCCATGGACTGTGGCCCACCAGGCTCCTCTGTTCATGGGATTTTCCAGGCAAGAATACTGGAGTGGGTTGCCATTTCCTTCTCCAGGGGATCTTCCTGATCCTGAGATCAAACCTGGGTCTCCCACATTGCAGCCAGATTTTTTATCATCTGAGCCACCAGTTCAGTTCAGTTCAGTTCAGTCGCTCAGTCATGTCCGACTCTTTGTGACCCCATGAATTGCAGCACATCAGGCCTCCCTGCCCATCACCAACTCCCAGAGTCCACCCAAACTCACGTCCATTGAGTCGGTGATACCATCCAGCCATCTCATCCTCTGTCATCCCCTTCTCCTCCTGCCCCCAATCCCTCCCAGCATCAGGGTCTTTTCCAATGAGTCAACTCTTTGTACGAGGTGGCCAAAGTACTGGAGTTTCAGCTTTAGCACCATTCCTTCCAAAGAACACCCAGGGCTGATCTCCTTTAGAATGGACTGGTTGGATCTCCTTGCAGTCCAAGGAACTCTCAAGAGTCTTCTCCAACATCACAGTTCAAAAGCATCAATTCTTCAGTGCTCAGCTTTCTTCACAGTCCCCATAATCAGTTATATCAACAGGCTAAAGAAGAAAATCATATAATCATATTAGTAGATACATAAAAAGCATTCGACAAACTTCAATATCTATTTATGATGAAAACTCACAGAATACTAGAAATAGAGAGGATTCTCTTCAATTTAATGAAGAACATCTACAAAAACCCTATAGCTAACGTCATAGTTGGTGGTGAGAAACTAGATACATCCCCCCTATGACTAGGAATGAGGCAAGGCTCCCTCTCATCACTGCCAACACTGTTCTGAAAATCCTAGCTAAATTAATAAGGGAAGAAATTTGCTTTCCTATATACCCCTGAACAGCAAGGAGATCAAACCAGTCAATCCTAAAGGAAATCAACCCCTAGAATTCATTGGAAGGACTGACGCTGAAGCTGAAGCTCCAATACTTTGACCAGCTGATGCAAGGAGTCAACTCTTTAGAAACAACCAGGATGCTGGGAAAGATTGAGGGCAAGAGGAGAAGCGGGTGACAGAGGATGAGATGGTTGGATGGCATCACTGACTCAATGAACATGAGTTTGAGCAAACTATGGTAGATAGTGAAGGACAGGGAAGCCAGGTGTGCTCTGTCCATGGGGTCTCAAAGAGTTGAACACTACTTAGCAAGTGAACAATAACAAAAATACCAGCAATGGACATACGGAATTTGAAATTAAAAGCACAACACCATTTACATTAGCACACAAAAAGTGAAATATCTAATATAAATCTAACAAAATGTATATAAGATCTATATGAGGGAAACTACCACATTCTGATGAAAAAAATAAATAAAGAAAGAAAACCTGAAAAGGGGAAGATAGACCATGCCCATAAATAGGATGATTCAATTTTGTCAAGATAACAATTAATTCCAACTTGATCCACAGATTCAACAAATGCTCAAATAAAATCCCAACGAAACAAGTCACCTTATGGATATCAACCAACTCATTCCAAATTTTATATGGAAAGGCAAAAGACTCTTAAGTAGTCAATACTATATTGAAGAAGGAGAATGAAGTCAAAGGACTGATGTACCAAGCTTCAAGTCTTACTATAAAGGCACAGTCATCAAAACAATGTGGTATTTGCAAAAGAATAAACAATGGATGCATCAGTGAAACAGATACAGACCATACATATATAGTCAATGGAGCAGATGTAGATACATACAAATATAGTCAACTGATCTTTCATAAAGGAGCAAAGACAACCACACAAAGGAAAGATAATCTTTTCAACAAAGTATTCTTGAACAACTGGACATTCCCATGTAAAAAATTAATCTAGACACTGACCTTATACTTTCACAAGAATTATTTCAAAATGAGCCATAGTTCTTTCCCTCCAAATCCCTCCACCAAATCAAGGTGGAGGCTGTGGGCGTGTTCAAGATTCAGCTCCACCTACAACCCATCACCATGGCCCACGAAGACATAGCTGCTAGAGGTGCAATGGATGTTAGTACCGCTCTGCAAGAAGTGCTGAAGACCTCCCTCATCCATGATGGCCCAGCACGTGGAATTCCTTAAGCTGCCAAAGCTTTAGACCATCACCAAGCTCATCTCTGTGTGCTTGCATCCAACTGTCATGAGCCTACGTATGTCAAGTTGGTGGAGGCCCTTTGTGCTGAGAACCAAATCAACTTGACTAATGTTGATGGCTGGAGAAGAAAATGGCAACCCACTCCAGTAGTCTGGTTTGGAAAATCCCATGGACAGAGGAGCCTGTCAGGCTACAGTTCATGAGGTCGCAAAGAACTGGACATGACTGAGCAACTGAGAAAACATAAAGTTGAGGACAACAAGAAACTAGGGGAGTGGGCAGGCCTCTATAACACTGACAGAGAGGGAAAACCCCATAAAGTGGTTTGTTGCAGTTGTGTGGTGGTTAAGGACTATGGCAAGGAGTGTCAGGCCAAGGGTGCCATCAGGTGTATTTAAAATGCAAGAAATTATCAAAAATAAAAACTAGACTCTTGTCCCTCAAAAAATAAACAAAAAACTCAACAAACTAACAAAAAGGGCTCATAGACCTAAATGTAAAATGTAAAGCTATAAAGCTCCCAGAAGATAACATGGGAGAAAAATCTAAGTGACCTTGGATTTTCCAATGAACTTTAGTTGTAACAAAAGCTTGATCCCGGAAAGAAAATTTGGTGAGTTGGACTGGATTAAAGTTTAAACTTTTCTGCAAAAGACACTGTTAAGAGAATAAAAAGACAAACCACAGACTGAGAAGAAATATCTGCAAACACACATGTCACAAAGACCTTTTATCAAAAATGCATAAAAAATTGAACAATCGAATTCAAAAATAAACAAAAAATCTGAACAAAGACTTGACCAGAGGAAATATACAGATGGAAGATAAGCATAGGAGATATTCAACATCATGTGTTATTAGTGAATTACAAGTTAAAACAATGAGATACTACCCCACACCTATTAGAATGAATAAAATTCAGTACACTGACAATACCAGATGCTGATCAGGATGTGGGGAAATTTTCATTCGTTGCTAGTGAAAATTCCAAAGTGATGCAGCCACTTTGGAAGACAATTGGGAAGTTTCTTACAGAGTTAACAATAGACTTATAAAAAGATTCACATGCTCCTATGTATTTATCCAATGGGTTGAGACTTACATCTAAACTTCATATGAAAACCTACACATTAATGTTTATAGCAGCTCTAGTCAGAACTGACAAAAATTGGAAGGAAACAGATGTACAAAAAAGATTTTCACAACCCAGATAATCACAATGGTGTGATCACTCACCTAGAGCCAGACATCCTGGAATGTGAAGTCAAGTGGGCCTTAGGAAGCATCACTATGAACAAAGTTAGTGGAGGTGATGGAATTCCAGTTGAGCTATTTCAAATCCTGAAAGATGATGCTGTGAAAGTGTTGCACTCAATATGTCAGCAAATTTGGAAAACTCAGCAGTGGCCACAGGACTGCAAAAGTCCTGTGAATGAAAAGTCACTTTTCATTCCAATCCCAAAGAAAGGTAATGCCAAAAAATGCTCAAACTACCGCACAATTGCAATCATCTCACAACTAGTAAAGTAATGCTTAAAATTCTCCAAGCCAGGCTCCATCAATATGTGAACGGTGATCTTCTAGATGTTCAAACTGGTTTTAGAAAAGGCAGAGGAACCAGATATCAAATTGCTGACATCCACTGGATCATGGAAAAAGCAAGAGAGTTCCAGAAAAACATCTATTTCTGCTTTATTAACTATGCCAAAGCCTTTGACTGTGTGGATCACAAGAAACTGTGGAAAATTCTGAAAGAGATGGGAATACCAGACCACCTGACCTGCCTCTTGAGAAACCTGTATGCAGGTCAAGAAGCAACAGTCAGAACTGGACATGGAACAACAGACTGGTTCCAAATAGGAAAAGGAGTACGTCAAGGCTGTATATTGTCACCCTGCTTATTTAACTTCTATGCAGAGTACATCATGAGAAACGCTGGGCTGGAAGAAGCACAAGCTGTAATCAAGATTGCTGGGAGAAATATCAATAACATCAGATATGCAGATGACACCACTCTTATGACAGAGAGTGAAGAAGAACTAAAGAGCCTCCTGATGAAATTGAAAGAGGAGAGTGAAAATTTGGCTTAAAGCTCAACATTCAGAAAACAGAGATCATGGCATCCCATCACTTCATGGGAAATAGATGGGGAAACAGTGTCAGACTTTATTTTTCTGGGCTCCAAAATCACTGCAGATGGTGATTGCACCCATGAAATTAAAAGACGCTTACTCCTTGGAAGGACAGCATATTAAAAAGCAGAAACATTACTCTGTCAACAAAGGTCTGTCTAGTCAAGGCTATGGTTTTTCCAGTGGTAATGTATGGATGTGAGAGTTGGGCCATAAAGAAAGCTGAACGCCGAAGAATTGATGCTTTTGAACTGTGGTGTTGGAGAAGACTCTTGAGAGTCCCTTGGGCTGCAAGGAGATCCACACAGTCCATCCTAAAGGAGATCAGTCCTGGGTATTCATTGGAAGGACTGACGTTGAAGCTGAAACTCCAATACTTTGGCCACCTGATGCGAAGAGTTGATTCACTGGAAAAGACTCTGATGCTGGGAAAGATTGAGGGCAGGAAAAGAAGGGGATGACAGAGGATGAGATGGTTGGATGGCATCACTGACTCAATGGACATGGGTTTGGGTGGACTCTGGGAGTTGTTGATGGACAGGGAGGCCTGGTGTGCTGTGGTTCATGGGATCACAAAGAGTCAGACACGACTGAGTGACTGAACTGAAATGAAGATGTCATTCAATATGTGAATGGACAAACAGTGGTACATTCATACAATGAAATATTATTCAGTGATACAAACAAATGAGCTCTCAAGCCATGATACAACAAAGATGAATCTTAAATGCATATTTCTAAGTGAAAGAAGCCAATGTGAAAAGCATTCATATTGTATGATTCCAACTCTATGGCATTTTGGAAAAGATAAAACTTTCGAGACAGTAAAAAGTTCATCAGTTGTCAGGGGTTGTGGAGGAGAGATGGTGAAAATATGAATAGGTGGAACAGAGAGTCTTTTGTATAATGTAATGATTGTGCATAACTTTACATACTTGGAAAAACCTGTACAACACAAAGAGTGAAGCTTAATACAAACAATGGACTTTAGTTAATAACAATGTGTCAACTGGTTCAACAACTGTAACACCAATGTAAGTATTAATAAGAGGAGAAACTGTGGCCAGGAGATTTGGGAAGTCTTTCATTTTCCCTTCAATTTTTCTGTAAACATACAATTTCTGTAAAACATCTATTAAAATTATATGGATCAAGGAAGAAATTCAGAAAACATTTTGAATTGAAAGAAACTGTAAAGACACCATATAAAATTTGTGGTATGCACTTAAATCAGTGCTTAGGGAAAATTTAGAAGATTCTATGTTTATATTAGAAGGAACAAAGGTCTCAAATCAACAACCTAAGCTACTATATAAGATGGAAAAGGGGCAAAATAAACCCAAAGTAAACAGAAGGAAGGAAATAATTAAAAGAAAATAAAAAAGTAATGAAACAGAAGTTGATTATTTGAAAAAAAATTTTAGGATAAATCTTTAACCAGACTAACCAAAAACAGAGATGGATGTACATTACACATAGTATAAATGACAAGATGGAAAATCCTGACAGACCCTAGAGATATTAAAAAGTTAATAAAGGAATTTTATGGGGAAACTTTATGCAGTTAAATCCAACAACCTAGTCTAAATGAGCCAATTCACTGAAAACTACAAAACCAAAATTTATACAAGAAGAAACAGATAACCTGAATAGTCTTATCATTATTAAAGACATTGAATTGCTATTTTAGAAAGAAAAACTGAAAACTTCAGGCTCAGATGGCTTCACTAACAAGTTCCAACAAATATTTTAAGAAGAAACATCAGTTCTACACAACCTATTCCTGAAAATAGCAGGAAATCTTTCCAACTAATGACTTAATCATTGCCCTAACACCAAAACCAAACCAAAACAGCATAAGAAAGGAAAACTATAGACCAACATCCTTCATGAACACCGATGCAAAACTCTGCAAAATAATATCAGTAAATTAAATGCAGAAATACATAAGAATAATAATATACCAATAATTACCAAGTGGGGTTTATCCTGGGCGTACAATTCTGAAAATCAAGTGGTGAACTGCCTTAACCATCTAAAGAAGGAGAAAATACATAAATAAATTGATGTAGAAGAAAATTGGACAGAATTCAACACCCATTTATGTATTTTTTGAAACCCTCATCAAAATAGAAGTAGGACAGAAATTCTCAACCTAATAAAACTGTATAAAGGACATGTACAAAAAACCTACAGCTGATATCATACTTAATGATGAGAGACTGGAGGCTTCCCTCAAGACAAGGATCAAGATAACTATGTTTACACTCAGCAATCCTGTTTAACATCTTATAGGATGTCTTAGCCAGTATCATAAGACAAGAAAAAAATAAAGGCATGCAGGTTGAAAAAGAACAAATAAGATTGTCCTCCTCTCATAGAAAACAGGATTGTCTACTTAGGCAATCCCAAGAAATCTACAGAAAAGTTTTTCAGAACTAATAAGTAACATTAGCATGGTCTCAGGATAAAGGATCAACACAAAAATATAAACTCTATTTCTAGATACTACTAATGAATCACTGGAAACCAAGATTTTAAGTGAAAGTGTTAGTCACTAAGTAGTGTCCTACTCTTTGCCAACCCCATGGACTGTAGCCCACCAGGCTCCTCTTGTCCATGGAATTCTCCAGGCAAGAATACTGGCGTGGGTTGCTGTTCCTTTCTCCAAAGGATCTTTCTGACCCAGGGATCAAACCCAGGTCTCCTGCATTGCAGGGAGATTCTTAACCACCCAAGCCACCTAGCATCCATTACAAAAGCTCCAGAAATGAAATGTACATGTGTGCTCAGTCCCTTCAGTCATGTCCAACTCTTGAGACACTATGGACTGTAGACTTCCAGGCTTATCTGTTCATGGGATTCTCCAGACAAGAATCCTGTGTAGGTTGCCATGCCCACCTCCTGGGGATCTTCACGACCCAGGGATCAAACCCGCATATCTTGCATCTCTTGCATTTTAGGCAGATTATTTACCCACTGAGTCAGTTAGTTATAAATCTAACATTAATAAAACATTTGTAGTACCTGTATGTTGAAAAAAATGTAAATGATAATAAAAGCAATCAAAGATGATTTCTATAAATACTTAGGCATGTTTGTCAACATTATCTGATTTTAAAACTTACTATAAAAGTAATCAGGGCTTCCCAGGTGGCCCAGTAGTGAAGAACCTGCCTGCCAATGCAGGAGACACAAGAGCTGCAGGTTAGATCCCTGGGTTAGGAAGATTCTGTGGAGTAGGAAATGGCAACCCACTCCAGTATTCTTGCCTGGAAAATTCCATGGACAGAGGAGGCTGGCGGGCTACAGTCCATGGACTAACAAAAGAGTTGGGCATGACTAAGCGACTGCGACATGACATAAAAGTAATCAAGTCAATGTGTTACTGGAAAAGGGATAGACACATAGATCAGTGCATGGTTTCTAGAAACAGATCCACACAAATATGGTCAAGGTACAAACAGAAGTCAGTGCAGAAAGGAGGAGCCTGCTAAGGGTAAGCAGTCAGAGGGTAGGAGCTTGAACACACCACAGACCTCCAGGGACCCCTTGTAACTATGGTTACCATAAACTGAACTCAGAGAAGTCAAGCAGGCTGTCTGCATTCTGACAGTTAGGAAGTGATCCAGTTCCTATTCCAATAAGATCCCTCAAGCTCCAAAATGCATACCTGGTTAGTTAGCTCTGTATCATCAAATTCTACATCTCAGAAAATGACTATATCACTTACCTTGAAGGGTAGTTTAGGTAAGGGTAGTTTGGGATTCTATAAGATTTCAAGTGTTTATCAAAGAGTCTGGCAGGGGCAAAAATCAATGAACCATAGTCAGGACTTTCTATTCTAATAAGAATTGGATTATTTGTATTAGAACTATGGCCCTTCAGTTGGAACATAAAAAAGTCACATTGTCAAAATTACAGCTAAAAAATACCTGAAATCACCTGTAAATTAATCTACCTAATTTTTAATAATCAATTTTATGGATAGTTTATAAAATAAATATATGTAAGTATATGCAGTCTTTTTCAGGTTATAATGAAGAACACTGACAATAAACAAAGTTTACAATTTGCTATAAAATGAGATCATTTCATTCGCTAGGCTTGGGCTAATGGCACATCTTTCAGCCCCAGAACTGTCTGCTCTAGGATTTTAGCAAGATTTCTTTAAAAGTGCAAGGCGTAAAGAGAGACACCACACCTCACAGGATGAGCTGGAGAGAACCTTCCTCTGCATGGAGACCCCTGCACTCCTCCACTCCAAGTTACTAAATCCTTGGTGGGCATCCTTGGACGCTACCACAGAGCATGACCCTTCTGGGTGGGGCCAGGACGCCACAGGGCTGAGCTCCACTGCCCAGGGACAGGACAGCTGTCTACAGCTTCTCCAGAGCACAGGAGACCGAGATCCCAGCTCTAGGCTTTGTTTGCCTGGCTCATCTCCTTGTTCCCCCTTGCTTTCTCTCAGGTGACCCTGTGAGTGTGTTCTCAGTGGGGAGAAAAGGGCTGGAATGCCCGCACCTTGGTGCAGAAGTGCTGGGAGGCAGAAAGGTTTAGCCTCACAGACTGCCAGGCACTCAGCTCAACCCTTTGGCTATTCCCTTCAGCAGCCTATTTGGCCTGACTTCTGATTAAAAAACAAAACAAAATTTCTTGCAGGCCAACTGTAGAGGTTTAAAAGGCTGGATTCTTAAGAGTATTACCTCAAAGAGAAAAGCCAGAACTGGGCCAGTTTCCCTTCCAGCCAAGCCTAAATAATCACGTAGGACCTGAATAAAAAAAAGTGACAGGGGTAAAAGAAGAAGAAATCATGCAAAAGGAGACCCTAAGAGGATGTGAGAGAGGAATGATCACAGCCAGGTGACGGCAAAGCCTGTCAGCCCCAGTAAGAGACAGAGTTCAGACCCAAAACCTGGAGCCCAGACACCAGGGACAGGCAGGAGGAAAGTTCTGCAGGGTCTACTCTGAACCTCTGAATATCATTCCCATCCTCTTCGCCCTTTCTCATTTACAAGATAAATAATTTTAAGATGTAACTAAAATTATTTGACTATCTTTTAATCACTAGAAATTGTGCATAATTATTTTACCTCCACTCTAGTGCCAAGAACTGCTGTGAAATACTTGGCTTCTCAAAGTGTAGAAAGAAAATGCTTCAATTTTGCATTAATTAAAGAATTTTTTTTCCCATTCCTCTCCATTAGCCGCCACCACGCTATGGCTAAGAATGGTCATTACAACAGACAGAAATAGGAACATAAATTTCCTGCTAATGAAAATGTCAGGGGGAGATGCCGTCTATCACAGAAGGTTCTGATGTGGCGACGGCTTTTTTTCTGCCTTGCACCTTTCTCTAGTTTCCAGGAGACCTGCTTGGAAGGGCAAGCGTCTTTTATTTATAGATACCTGGAAAGCATCCTTTGCAATAGATTGAGGACTATACTCAGATCCTAGTAAATATTCCATTGATTTTTAAAATTGCTCCCTTTCTTATCAGACCTCACAGGGTCTCGGCCTGGGAAGCCTCGCTGACCTTCTCCCCTCCTAACGAGGCCACTTTTCTTGAGATCAGAGGCAGCGCATGCAGCTGCTGCCTGCCTGCCCCTCTCTCACCATTTCTGAGATGAACATGACATCAGTCAGCCGTGCTCAGTCGGTCCCACCTTCCTCATCTCCTCAGCGTGGGGAGTTCCATTGCTCACAGTTTTGAGAGCTTGTTCAGAAACACTCTTATTCTGCCCCATGCAGAAGGATGGATTTGGTGTTGGATGGTGTCCAGCTCTGGCTGTGGCACGCAGCTCTCTGGCTTCCTGGGGCACACATGCAGATCTGAGCACTGAGTCCTTGTACCCACACACCAGAGGCCCAGCCCCAGAGCTCCCTGGAGAGGGTTTGTCCCTTTTCAAGGAAAGCCATCCCCCTGCCAGGCTTGCAGCTCAATTGGAAGATGCTAAAGGCAATGTTATTTTTCCCATAATAGTCAAAGGCCAGGAGACCCACTTTGGAAAACCCCAGTTGACTCACAGAGAAAAAAATGGAGTCAGGAAGTATTTTTAAAACCCAGGCACCTTTGAAAACCTTATGTACATCAATCTCCACACGGGTCTGTTCGCCCCTTAGTTTCCTTTGGCTGGTGTGGCTGTCGAGAGGGCTCTGGTCATGACAAACCCATGCTTCTTCCCATAGGATGGCCTTCCACACTCAGAGCCTCTTTACCAGCATCATAGTCAACAGGGCTTGTCCACTACAAAATCGCGCAAGCATCCAATAAGTCCTCAATAAAGTTTATTAGCAGGAAGGGGGCTAAGAGACAAACAGACTACTCATTAGTCATTCTCTACACAACTGTGCTGGCCTGGCTGTCAGAAGGATTCCAAAAATATCTGTTCTCCAGAAAACTTCCAGACAGGTTGTGTTGAATGACTATTTTAGAAATAATATTTCAACACGTTAAAATGACTATTACAAGCCACCGTTTGGCTCCAGTTCAATTAAAGATGAGTGGATGAAATCAGTTTCCTGGATCCAAAGGTCTTTGATTCCAGTGACCACTAGTAACTGGTCTGCCTCAGTTTCTTACATAGCACAGGAAGTCGAGATGGTCAAAAGATTGGACCACAAAGTACTGCAGAATTTCTCCCCCTTATTCAATCCATGTTTGATGAGTATTTACTAGTCACCAAGACCTTCTCTTCATTTCTACAGGCTATGCATCTTCAGGTATGTTCTCTGTGATGTCTGCAGGAAGAAGTAACATGAGGGTACTAAGAAGCAGGAAGAAAGCAAGAATTCAAAGGGTAAGAAAAGCCAAAGCCTTGGAGACATGGACCCAGGATCCACCAGGGTGGAGATGCTGGAACCAGGAATGGAGGCCTGGGGCAGGCTGGCTGAGCAACCCATGGTCAGCTGATGCTCATGAATATGCAACATGCTATGTCGCTTCAGCCATGTCTGACGCTATGTGACCCTATGAACTGTAGCCCGTCAGGCTCCTCTGTCCATGGATTCTCCAGGGAAGAATACTGGAGTGGGTTGCCATGCCCTCCTCCAGGGGACCTTCCCACCCCAGATATCAAACCCACGTCCACTGCAGCTCCTGCATTGCAGGCAGAATCTTTACTGCCAAGCCACCAAGTAATCCCCAGGACATACTGCTGTTTTACCTTTTTCTTATCCAAAGGAAAACTGAGTTCCTTGTGCACATTTCCATGTGTTTTAAATAACAGAAACACCAATAACAAGACATGTAATGCTCCGCTCAAGAAGCCAAGGGTGACTCCTACTACTGAAATAAGTAACCTAAAACCAATAGCAACTAAAAATCTCAGAGTCTCTCAGGAAACACAGCTACTCTGCAGAATTTGTCTAAGCTCAGGAGTGATGCCTGTAGCAGTTTTAATGCTATTCAGGGCTGAACTCTTCTCTGCAGAGCATTGAAATACCTTCTAAAAAGCACTTTCCCAAGGACACCTCTTTCTTGAAAACCTCTATCATCTCAGAATGCATCGATATTTAACAGGAACCACACCAAAGAACCATCTTACAGCTTTAAGCACCCAACCAACCACATGGAGAGAATCAATGGAGCCAGGTAAAACCCCATTAAGTCTAATTTATTCTCATGACCTAACACAGTGGCCCAAGGGATGCTAATCACTGACAGGTAAGAAAGATACCACATCCATGCTTAGGGAGCTCACAGACTAATCAGAAAATAAGGTAGCCAAATGATGGTGGCTCCAAAAACAGAATATGGTACCCAATGTGCTTTGTAGGTTTTGGAGATGGGAGAGTTCTACTGCTAAGCCAGGTAAAGGGCTTTCCATTCTGTGTAAGATTCAAGACCTGGAGCTGTATCAGAAGGGCCCCCAGCCTTGAAGAAGATCTGGCCAGTGATAGGGCTTGGGGTTGAGAGACAGGGAGCAGCCTGTAGGATTAAGGAAAGTTCAATAAGAGCATGAGGTTTCCCCAAATCTTCAAAGAGCTTTTTATAGGATTTTCTGGGACTTTAACTGCAATCTTCCCTCAAGAAGGTAAGCACCCTGATGCCTGGGTTTACCCACACCAGAGGGTCCAGGGGAGGCTGGATTTCCATGCAATGAGCTAGAAACATTTGCAGATGTGACTTACCCCACTGGGACTGCCCCCAACTCTACCGTCCCTGGAGGCCAATGACTTGTCCTTCAGGTAAGAGCTGAGTCATCATAATAAATAACAACATCTCATATTTATTAGTTGTTCTGTGCCGAGTACTGTGCTCAGTGTTTCACATGCCATATATCATGTTATTCTCATAACAACTCTCTGACATTTATTGCTCATCTTACAGAAGCGAAAGCTGAGAGAAATAAGTAATTTGCCAAGGTCATGGGGCTGGCAAGTGGAGGACCAGGGTGCCAGCCTACCTCTGACTCCAGAGGCCTGTCTCTCTGCATCCAGCCTTCTCTCTCAGGAACAGCGTTGTTACTTAACGAAGACCCTTGCCCTTTGTGCCAAACTTTTGTCGATATTGTTATTTAAAGGGACACATCCCAATTTATCCCAGTATCAATTCTCTATATCATTTACCTCAGCACTGATTGTATCGTTCGCAAATTAGCATTAGGCAGCAATTTCTGGTTCCATATAAAACAATTTAGCAATCTAGCCAAGAAAATGAAAGATGTAAAGCAAAAGCCTGGTTGCTTGAACTTAATTCTCTTCCTTATCTTCTTGTTACATATTGACGTATCTGAGGCCATTCAAAAGCATCCAACTTGTCTTGCCTGAGTGCAAATCAGATTATTGACAATGAAAGCCATTTAATAGGTTATTTAAATGTTAGCGTCCTATCTCTGTGGGATCTGCTTCTTGACTGGCTTCTACTGCAGAATGGTCAACTTTTGTTTATAAAGAACAGAGGTGTCTCTGTTTTTGTGGTCCAAGTGTAGGTGCTATGGCATGCCTGCTCCAGTACCTGCAGTCATCTCTTTCCTGATCACTCCCATCTCAACGTTCTAACTCTGGCCACCCCAGATATGTGCCTGTGTCCCCGTGAGCCTGCTATGCATGGCCGCACTGCTGCGAGGAGACAGGCCAGGCAGCAGGCCCAGGGCTGTCTGACCTGACAGCTCCTGAATTTGCTGTTCAATCAACAACAATTCAGTGAACCCCAACTATTACTCAGTACAAAACCAGTTCCTACAAACATGCTCTAGAAACATTCTGTCTAGTTCCATTTATTTAACAATATCCATTATGAAGTGCCTGCTCTGTGTTTGGTATTGTCTTCAGGTCTGGGAGAGAGAAACAATCGTAGCAGTAAAAGCAACCAAAACCTTTACTGTGGAGGACACTACGATGGGTCCAGATCTCCTTTCAATGAAGTATTTGTGTCCGAGAGGTTGGGAGTATAGTCAGCAGGTGGCTTTCCCCTGCCAGCTGCTTCTGGAATTGCCTCACCCAAGGTCACGCCCCTACCCAAGCATCCCACATTCAGTGACTGATGACTACAGAGGTAGGAAAGCCTGGCCATCTCAGCTCAACTCTTTTTTTTTTTTTCAACTCTTTATTTAATTAGTTACAATATTGCATCTGCTGTATGTATTGTTTTTTGGCCACGAGGCAGGTGGGATCTTAGCTCCCTGACCAGGGATCAAACCTGCACCCCTTGCATTGGAAGGCAAAGGCTTAACCACTGGACCACCAGAAAGTCCCCTAGCTCAACTCTTAACGGCTCTTGCAGCTCTGAAACTCCACACAGGTGGCCGTTCTGCCTGGCTACAGCCTGACTTCTCTTGTGGCTTCATCATGCTTCCCCTCCCTTCCTTCTGCAGCTGTTTAGACCAAATGCACACTTTCATAAGCATCAGGCACACTAAATGCCATCTCAGTGTCTGCTTCTGAGAAAACCCAACCTGTGACAACCACAGGCAGGAGTAGTCCAAGAGGAAGCACATGCTGAGGCAGGGTTTTGAAGCTGGATCACTCAGTCTCTACTCCACCAGCCATAAAGACCACATACTCCTGGTAGGTGTCGGCTCATCTGTCAAAGCTTTCATGGGTGCTGATGGTGATGATATATTTCCTGAGGAAGTACGTTTGCACAATGTATTTGGTAGTTGGAAAATATGAGGGAAATAACTGAAAGAATGATAGAATCCAGCTAACCTGGATTGTCATTTGGAAAAAGATAATGAAGAGATAAGAGCAATCCATTGCCACTCAAAAGCTACTGTGAAGGTGGTGGACCTCTTTGGAAACATACGTAAGGGCTCTCAGCTCTTGCAGCAGGTGGATAGAGAGGCGAGGGCCAGGACTTGGATGGACACTTTAGAATGGCTAAGCTTCCTAGAAGGTTATACTCCCAGTTTCCAATCTGGTGGGTCTGCTATGCTTAACTGAGGCCCTAACTGAGAAGAAAATTAGACTCTGACACTGGGATGGAGACATCATAAGAATGCCTTGGAAAATCATAAATCTCCAGATTTCTCAGAACTGTCTGCAACTGCAGGAGTGGCCTGTCTCTCCCTATCAGGAGGCAACCTCTCTTAAGTGTTAAGGATTAGTCACTCAGTCATGTCCAACTCTTCATGATCCCCTGGACTGTAGCCCACAGGCTCCTCTGTCCATGGAATTCTCCAGGGAGGAATACTGGAGTGGGTAGCCATTCCCTTTTCCAGGGAATCTTCCGTACCCTGGGATCCAACCCCGGTCTCTGGCATTGCAGGCAGATTCTTTACCATCTGAGCTACCAGGGATGCCATCTCCTCCCCTTGCTTGCAGGCAATGCAAAGTCCTCCCCCGCATCAACACGGACCTCTACCTCCCCTACTCCGGCACTAGGATTAAATTACAACAAAAGCCAGCTGGGCTCATACTGGATCTGATAAGAGAAAAAGTGTTGCACCTTAAAGGCACTACAAGATCCTTCCAGGACATACCTGTCAGAGCCAGGTTACAGACAGACTTGGACACCGATGGTGCTTGAGCAAGGGAACCAAAACAAGAGGTTGAAGTAGATGCAGTTTGTTAATTTGGGAGCACTTTTTCAGAGTACAAGATTTGAAACCTTGGCAAAAACCGAGGAGATGAAGAAATGTGCTACTAAGATGTCTTCTGGGAGCATGGAAGATGCAAAACGCCACACTAAATGCCAGAATTGCCACAGCAGAGAGCAGAAGAAGGAATTTAAAGGATCTAGTCATGCCAGGACGGATAAACCCTGGAAGGCCAAAAACCCAGATGATTATGCTCCATGGGAAAGTCTAGAGAGTATCTCATTCACAAAAGGTTTAATAGAATGCACTGGCGGGAGGGGCACAGGATCTTTGTGAAGTTCAATGATAATTCCCCTCTGCAGACCACAGATGGTGGTAGAGGAGGCTGTTACAGAACTGGGCAATGGAGACAATAGAAAAAACACTGAGCCCATAGGGGAAGAGTCATTATGTGGTACTTCATCGCCAGAAGCCAAGAGGACATAATTATTATAGTAAGTGCAAGGTCAGAGGACCACTGATCTGCAGAGCATTATCAAGATGGTTAAGAGAACACAGCGTCCCTAGAAGAGAAATAGAAGAGCAGCCAACAAGGATACTACTCAATTTGTACAACAAAAAAATACAAAAAAATCAAAAAATCAAAGGGGAATGGTAAAGAAATCGAGGGCAGTTGCCCCAACAAAAAGCCGTGATTCCTTGTCCAACTTTTAGACCTGGATTCCACTGAATGGATAAAAATCCATGTCCTCACAAGGGGGGATCCTACAATACTATGGCAAGTATACCCAATAATAATCTAAGTCCTTCCCCAGAGAGAATTGCACTGTGCCCTAAGGAAAGGGAAGCAACCAACTATTTTTAAGACTGCTGGGCACAGGATTTGGATTGACATCAATACCCAGAGACCCAAAGATTTATCACAGTCTTCTGGTAGAAGGAGATATAGGGGAAACATGTGATCAGTGGAGCTCTGGCCAAAGTCTGCCTCACAGTGGCCTCACTGGATGGAACATCAGTATAGACATACTGGGAAATTGAGACATGGAGTCTTTTCCTGTGGAGTAACAGCTGCCTTAATGGGGATCAGCATCCAAGTGGAAGCCTATATCATCCCCCTAAATCAAGACAGAATTGAAATAATAATATTGTATCCCAAGGCAATAGAAATTTGAGCTCCTTTTAAAGATCTAAGAGATGGAAGGGTGGTGATTCCCATCACATCTCCATTTAGCTCACTAGTGTAGCCCTTGCACAAAAAGCAGGTGAATCCTGGAAAATGACAATGGACTCCTCAAACTCAACCAAGCAGGTGCCTAAAATGCACCTCCCTTATCAGATGTAGGATCTTCACTAGAGTAGATTGATATGACCTCAAGAACACGGTTGCAGCCTTTGATTTAGTGAATGTATTATTTTCCATCACAACCAGAAAAAAAAAGGATCAGAAATGATTCTGGGAAGAACAACAGCAAACATTTACAGGTTTCCCTACTCCTCTTTTAACACTCAGTCATAATATAGTCAGAGTGATCTGAACCATCAGGAGGTCTCACAAAACATCCCACCGATCCCCTGTGTCAATGACATCATGCTAATCATATCCAACAGAGTTTTGGAGGCTTTGGTAATACACATGTATTCCAGAGGGGAGGGAGAAAACCTCCTTCAAAGACTCAATGCCCTTGCATATTTTTTTAAATTTTATATTAGAGTATAGCCTTAGGAGTTGAGCTCTAAAAGACAGGACAGAACATCCTTTACACTGTAAAAGATAAACTGTAGCTCCCACCGAAAGGAAAGAAGCACAGTGCCTTGTTCTAGAATCTTGGCATCGTCCACATCTGGAAATACTGCTCTTACCTAAATACCCAGTAACATGAAAATCTACTAGCTTCAAATGGCATTTAGAAGAGAAAGGGGAGCCCAGCAATAATCCAGGGATTGCGGAAGTGGATAATCCAGAACCTAGCACAGCAGGGCCAGAGGACACAAGCAAGTTGTATGATCAGGTAGCTCTGACCCCCACATCATTCACTACCCTTACACTCTCCTGAGCTCACCCTATGACTGTAGGGGAGCCCTTACGGGCATCTGGCAGAGGAAGAAAAAGCTCAGGCTTGGTTCATGGGCGGTTCAGCTCAGTATGTGGATGAAAGATGACAATGGAGAGCAGCTACACTATACATGGTCCTACTTAGTGCGGGAGACCCGGGTTTGATCCCTGGGTCAGGAAGATCCCCTGGAGAAGGCAATGGCACCCCACTCCAGTATTCTTGCCTGGAGAATCCCATGGACGGAGAAGCCTGGTAGGCTATAGTCCATGGGGTCGTAAAGAGTCGGACACGACTGAGCGACTTCACTTTCACTTTCTTTCAGGAGTAGGGATAGTGACTCTGAAAAGAGTCAGCAATGACTCTGCAAGACAGTGGTGAGGAGAAATTCTCTCAATGGACAGCTTATGCAGTGTACCTGGTCAACTACTTTATGTGGACAAAGATCAGAATGTATATGGACTCATGGGCAGCAGCAAATTGCCAGGCTAAATGGTCAGGGGCCCACAATGAGAGCCATTCATGTATTAGTGTGTGTAGGCACTCAGCCATGACCAACTCTTTGCAACTCCACGGACTGTAGCCCACGAGGCTCCTCTGTCCATGAAATTCTCCAAGCAAGAATACTGCAGTGGGTAGCCATTCCCTTCTCCAGGGGATCTTCCCGATATATATATAGTATTTATATTGCTTTTATATGATGAGATGAGAACTTTGTTCTGGCTGACTGGGAGAGACCCTCAGGCTGGCTAATCCCTAGAAAGAGCAAATAATTTCCCTTTGAGCATACTTTTCATATGTAAACCAACCAATCCAAAGCCTACCCCCACCCCCTTCTTTACCTGGCTCTCATAGGTCTCTTACCCTCTGGGGCCAATATTCCCCTGCCCTAATCACCCCAGGGCTAGATACCAAACAGGTTACAGGCAGTGCCTACACACTGGAATTTGCCAAAATTATTCAAACTAGCCAATCCTAAACCTGCTTCACTTGCTTACCTTGCCTTGCAAGTTGCTCTCCATGGAAACCATGATAAAGACTCTCACCCAAACTTTCCCCTCAAACTTTTGCCTCCTGGCTGACCGTGAAACTTCCCCCAAGTGGCCCCACATGGTGTGGCAAGCCCCCTTCTCTTGGGAACTGTGTGTAGCAAACTGTCTTTTCAATAACAGTCATCTGATCTATTGGCCTCACCTTGAATAATAATGAAACCTACATTTAAAAACACTTAGAAGAACAGGGTTACAGGGTTTGGGATGGCAGCACATGGATTCACCCCAAATGTAGAAGTGAATATGAAGATCTTCATATCATATTAATATTTGCCAGAGAGTTTCTACTATACAAAGTACACCAAAGCCAAGCAAACAAAATGCAGGGCCAGCTGGCATCAGCCAGCCTCTCAACAGCCACCCCAGTGCTGTGCAAGGTGCAGAGGCACAGTGGCAGGGACAGAGGGCATGCACAGTCTTCCATTTACCAAAGCTACTGCCACAGCCAAGCTGACCAACCTGACCAACAGCAACAGAACCAAACACAGACCCAGATACAGTGCCACCTCCTGAGGAAACCTGCCAGCTAGAGGGCAGGAAGTTGACCACATCAGCCTACTTCTGCCCTGGAAAGTCTGGCAATTCCTTCTAACAGGAACAAACACATATCTTGGGTATATATTTGCCTTTTTCTGTCCACAAAGCCTCAGCCACATGACGCTTGAAGGTATACAGAGGGTCTGCGATCTGGATGGAATCCACATAACAGCTTATTAGGCCAGGGGGTCCATTTTATAACAGAAGATAGGCGGGGGTGGGTCCATGACCATGGGGCCTTCTGGTTGTATCATAGTGCATCCTCTGAAAGCTGCCAGCCTGGCAGAAGCAGAAGCAAGCCTGCTGAAGGCGCTGAGAGTGCTAACTGAAGGACAATACTGTGTGAGGATGAGGCGCCACCCTAAGGGAGGGAGCACACACGCAGACTTTGACGCAAACCCGTGCACCCAAGATCAAAGATGCATGGGTCCAGAGACCCACGAGGTGGACTAGGAGCAGTCTTACTTAACATTATCATCAGTCTCCCATTGGAGAATTTGTGCTTCCTGAACAATGTGATTCTAAGCTCTGCAGTTTCAAAGATCTTGGTTGCCAAAGAGGACCCTCCCACCAGAAGACAGAGGAAGTCTTTATCCTGAGGGAAACTTAGAGGAAGAAGTTAGTATGATGAACTACAGCCCCCATTTAGTCACAAGCCATGATTGTCCCCTGGCCACTTCAGACACCAGTGCCAAGGGAGCAGCAGGTAAGAGAAAGAGTCACCATCTTTGCAGGGTGATTGGACCTCACTGCCAGATGGAGGTTAGGCTGCTCCAACACAAGGAAAGGAGAAGGGAATCTGTTTGGCAGTCAGGGGATCTACTTGGCACTTGAGACATTCTTTGCCCAATTAAGGTGGTAAGTGGACAAATGCAATGACTCTGAGAAAGACGTAGTGACCAGAAACTCAAACTCTTAGACACTTAAAGGTGAAATTCTGGGTAATGGCCCCTAGTAAGCAGTTCAGCCCAGCATGGGTGCTGGCCAAGGCTGAGGGCATTCAAGGATTCATAGGAGGTAGATGGTGGGTACCAGCTGGGACTCTGAGACCAGCAGCCAGGTTCACTTCATCTTGTTAACGTTCCTCCTTTAAGTGTCCCTCAGGAAGAAAGACCCACAGAATTCTGTGGGAGCTGCTCCCTGAATGTGAATGAAGAAGTGAGTCTGAAGAGCCTAAAGTTAGACAGTGGAGGACAGATGACACCCTGCCCAGACCCCCTTCAAGGAAGGGCATATTGCCCCAGCTTCTGGGAGTTCAGCAGACAACCTCCAACTGTCAGCTCCTTCAAGAATAGCTTCAGCTGCAGAGAGCCACCTCAGCCAGGGCCATGCCATCTCCAGGGACTGCTGACAAAGGAGCATCAAGGCCCCACCATCTCAGTCCAACAATCTGAGAAGCCAATCTGGCTCTAGAGCTCCCTGTGAGGATGGCTGTGGATGTCACTAGGTCTCTGGGTCAGCTTCACTATCCCTCCACCACATCTTCTCTCCTTTCCCTCCCTTCCCACGTGTTGATTCCCAGAGCACTCCCCAATATGCCTCCTGCATATGAACCCCATCTCAGAGCCAGCTTTCTGGGGCCCCTACCTGTGACATTAGAGAGCCAGATGCTCTTCTGTGTGCCCTACAAGTCCACGTTCATTTACTCCTCTAAGCAACCCTGCACAGACAAAAAAGATTAAAGAACGTGCCTGTGGTCACAGAACCAGTTAAGGGCAGACCTCCCTGATGGACAGAGCCAGCCGAGCTCCAGAGCCCAGTCTCCTAGGCTCCCTGATTTGGGGAGCTCAGAGTCCAGTGGGAGAGACACAGATGTAGATGCCTGGTCCCTTTTAAGTGCAGAACAGGAGAGAATTCAACTGAGCTGGGCAAAAAAGTAATCTCTGTCCCACTGCCAGGCAGTGGAGGCCTGACAGCCAGGCTGTGGGCCTCAGACCCCAAATTTTCTCAAAAGTGAGCCAAGGAAGAACTCAGTGCAGGGCATGGAAGTCCCCCATGACATGGGAGAGGGTCACCATCAGCAAGGCCCTCTCCAAAAGGTGGAGAATCCTTTCTGGACATGCTCTCATGAGGCCTTCCAGAAGGTTCTGCTGCTAGCTGGGTAATTTTCACTCTGTCCCGACCACTCCTAACTGTGAAAGCTGCCTGCATCCCTCACTCAGCCTGCACGAAAAGCCTGCCCTTCTCCAGAGTCTGGCACAGGGCTGTGTGGAGACCTCTTGGCTGCACTGCAGAACTGACACCCAGCTGCACGCGATGTCCTCCAGCCAGGCTAACTCCACTCATGTCTCAAGGCAAGGTAACTTCCTCAGGACCACCTGCGTAGAGGAGGCGCCATCCCAATTCGCCACCCCAACAACCCCTTCAAGCAACCCGACACATCATCGGTATACTTTAGAAACTTTAAACTCTACAGCTGAAACTTCAGGGTTTAAACTCTAAAGTTTAGAACTTTAAAACTTTAGAGTTTTATCTGTATACTCCTGTGAGAGTCTTGGCATATATCTATCTTAATCAATAACCTATTAATTCATCCATGTATTGGCTTTCTTTCTGCACTTAGCAGGTATTTAATGAGAGACAGCTCCCTCCATCTGGAGTAAACATTCTTGTATTAGAGACAGACTTTGAATGAAAAAGGTTCTAAAAACCAATGTCAAATAAAGCGATAGAGAAATAATTGGACACGGTTGCGGTCCTCCTTTGAAAGGCGTGAGCCCACTCTACGAGACTGCTGGATTCTTCAGTTTCCTGTAGAAACTTTCTTTTCAGTCCCTGCCCAGTAGAGTTCTTCGGTTGTCTGTTTTGACATGACTCTCCTCCATTCCACCTTTTCATTGTCTCCTTTATCACCCTGGTCTTGTTCCCAGAGGAAGCTCTCCCACTTGTCAGTCTCCTCACCCCAGCATGACCCCCGCCCTCCGGACCTGACAGCTGTTCTCCTCCAGCTCAAGTCCTCAAGATTGACTGCTAGCCCTGGGGGACGGGGGGCTGGGGGAAGCCTGGGATGTGCCTGCCTTGCTCAGCTTGCCTGACCTCCCCTGGAGCTCCCACTCTGGTTCCAGCTCCTCCCCAGCCCTGGCCCCACTCCTGGCCTTGGAGCTCTAACATCTGCAGGCCTTTAAAACAGAAGAGAGGCAGATGAGCTGCTCCATCCCACCCCTACCAACTCATTCTCTAACATGATTCTAACCTGGACATTTCTCTCCATATAACACTGTCTCCATATAATGCTATGGGTGTGCCCATTCGAGCTCTCTCTTCAGAGGCAAACACCCAGTTTCTTTCTCCCCCCCTCCATTGGTCTTAGTGTCCTACAGGAATGAAGAAGGAGAGAGAGAGAAGCAAGAGAGAGAGAGAGAGTTGAGACTGTCCATCCAGTTGGCAGGATCCAGAAATAAATATTTAAAAAAACAAAAAAACAAAGCCGGAAGTCCGAAGAGTCTGATGAGCTGGATCATTTAAGAGACACCCGTGGACCCCTCCCCTCTCCTTCTCCCAACCCCCTTCCCCGTTTATTGTAGCTATATCTGCCTTGTCCTGCAACACCCCTCTTGGACTTTCTGGGCCCTCCAGGTGCGCCCAGCCATCTCCAGCCACTCGACCTCAGACCTCAGGCTTGCACCTCGAAGGTCCTCCACCCAACCATCCTCTAATTCCTGAGGCAGTAAAAGCGCGACTGAGCTCCCAAGGCTCTAGCCCCCGAATCTGACAGAGCTGTCGCTTCTCTGTCACCCTGGCCTTTGCTGAATTCCTGGCAGCGACCATCTGTCTCATCAATCTCATTACTGCAGAGTCCATCAAACTCTTTTCCACGCCAAAAGTCATAGCTAAGGACGTTGTATTAAATTGTCAGCCCCACCCAGCTTTTCCCAAAAGGCCATCACTCTCCATTAATGTATTCTTTTACTCTCTCATTTAAGAAAGAGGTAGGAAAAGCCCATTATGTATCAGGCACCTTTTTTGGCATGAGGGATTCAGAGACCAAGGTGGATACGGTCCTGCCAGTCCGGAAATCCACTACTAGAATAATCCAATAAATCACTGCATGTGAATTAAGAGTTAGTCCAGAGGAAAAGTGGGGTTCCTGAATGCTCAGCCTCTCTGCTTATGAACTATCAAGCTCCCAGCATTTCCCAGCTTAGGGTATGTGCATCCAACCCCCTTGGGGTCAGCTTGGTCCTGGCTGAGGAAACCCACCTCTTGGAGCAGAGAGGATGCTGAACTCACAGGGAGAAGGCGAGAGAGGCCAGCCACTGCTGCAGTGGGAGGCCAGTAGAGAGAGACACCACTTCAGTGTGCCCAGCACGGAGGAGGCTGGCTGTCAGCCCGGAGGGGCTTAGCGCTGGCACTCCACGTCTGAAGCCAATTTAGTGGGTTGCTGAAAAAGGTGTCATTTCATTTGAGAGGGGAGAAACTGGGGGTGCTCAGAAGGGAATTTCCTTATTCTTCAGCCCAGATCACTCTGGAGATACATCCTAATCCTGGTGATTCTCTGGAGAAAAACAAACAAAAAAAACAACTTTCATGGTCCTTTAGTGCATCCTGTAAGGGTCTGGGAGAATGTGGGCTCCAAGCAGCGTTTCTGCTCTCAGCCACACCCACGAAGGGCCTCTCTGGAGCCCAGGGTGCACCTTCTCCCAACAAGCCATAAAAAGCTGGAACACAGGCAATTTCCTTTCAAATTAAGAAATACAAATATTTCCGGCATGAAGAAAACCCAAGTAGCAACTCAGAATGCATGCAGTTAAGTCCCTCTTATCAATTTACAATATAAAAACATCTCATGCATATAAAAGTGAATTTGGGTACCAGCGGACTCACAACCTTCCCTGGGTGTTTTTGTGCACCCAGGTTAGTACATATTTACACGTCGAATGCACACAGGATGATGCCAGGGCCAAATACTGAAAGAAAACATGCGGTAAATGGTTGCTTTAATAAGTCCTGTTCCATTGAAAGGAAATAAAACCTGAGTATTAATGAGATATAATTATATATTTAAAATCTTTTCCCTTGTGCAGTATATAGGATTAATGCCAGTAAACTCACAAACTGCAACATTCTACTCCATTACATCTGCAATGATTAGAGATAGTTTGAACATCTGGCATATAATCTGTGATAGAAAACAGCATTCTGCACTTTAATGGACGTCTGGAGGCTACACATATCTGATTTTATTTCTTTCTGTTAACTCTTTCGTGGGAGAGGAAGATTTTGTTGCCAGGATGCTTCTCCCCTCTTTCTTCCCTTCCTTGCAGCATCCCCGACCTTCCCCGGGTTCTCGTTGGCCACTGCTTTTTCCATTTTCAGCAGTGGACTCAGAACGAGAGCCACCAGAATTGTCAAAAGTCATTTATACGCTGCACAAGGGAGCAGCATTAATATTCAGATTTTAAAACCTTTAAGAACGTCTACCAATGAAAACGAGGACAATTTCCTCGTTATCGGGGAAATCAAAAACATTAAAATGAAGCCGCATCCACGTTTTCATCGATATTTCAAAGGCGCTCTGCACACTCTCTCTTAATCTGGTTCCCTTTCATAATTGTGTACATGGTAACTTGCCTGTCGAGGCTGAGGATTCCAATATTTGTACATTTTTGATGCCTCTTAAGTGTGAGTAGCTAAGAATGTCTTTGACTGGCACAGGCTTTCATTGAAAAAATTAGATGATTTTTCTGCTTCGTGTAGGGTGTGTTTAGCCCCAAGCTAAACAAGGAAGGTTTTAGCCCTACCGCGTCTCTTTAGGGAAAAGAAAGATCCTTTGGTGAAACAGGAAAGAGTGACAGTGCTAGCTTTTGCTTTATTTATTGAAATATTAGCTAATGCCTACACCTAAGGAAATCTAAAAATTGATTCTATGAACAGTCAAGAAGAATGATTGACAGGCAGCCTCAGTAAACCAGGGGACACAGTAGACCATCCGCGGCATTTGGGAGGACCTCTGATGGGCAAGCTCCTGAGGCTGGGTTTGGTATGAGAACACGCATGGAAGTGTGCCAGTGGTAAGTGGATTTGGGGGTGAAATCATCATTTTCATGCCTCGAATTTAATGACTGGTGCTGAATGTTGCCATAAAGGCCATAGTTACTGCTCATAACTACAGGTGTAATAAGGCGAGATACTGGGCCTTCAGACCCTTCCAGCAATAATTCATGTGGGAATTAAGAAGCCTTAATGAGTCGAATGTGTCACCTGGGACCTCAGACATATAGTCCTTAGGAAAAAGGAAAGCAGAAAGGACTGGCTGGAACTGGAATCGTGAGGGAGAGTTATTAAAGACCGTGGACGCAGGCGCTTCTCTTCCCCCAGGCTCCTCCGCCTTGCTACCCCTGCGCACACGTCCGGTTTGCTTATCATTGCTGATTTTAAGCCCTTTGAGGGCAGATTCTCGTGAGTTGCCTCTGCTGGATCAATGATTCTCAACCATGGGGCAAACTTGCTCCCCAGGGGAGACCTGGCAACATCTGGAGATATTTCTGGCTGCCACTCTGGGAGGGGTGGGGCGTGCTCCTGGCACGGAGGATGGTAGAGGCTGAGTCTGCGGACGGAGTGCACCAGGCAGCCCAGAGGACAGAGATTATCTGGCCTATAATGGCAACAGCACCACTTCCGAAAAACCCTGTGTAAATTGCTCCTACTGAGTAATTCTTCCAGTTTTCAAGGGCAGTGTTTTGCAAAGGAGGGCTCTATCTCCGGACTCCATGGGGGACAATAGAAACCACAGCCAGCCTGGAGATGCTAAGTTGAAGCGCATCCCCAGCCCTGATCCACGCTGGATCTACCAAAGTTGATTGCGGGTGGGGTGGGGGGAGGGGGTCACCGGACTCCTGATACAGTTGCTTTATTAAGATGCTCCTAATTCATTTGGAACAAGTGGAAATTCAGATAAGGAACAGAGTGTACCTTGCTCTATCTGCACAAAGGATTTGCCGAGCATGAGCCATGTGTGCAGACACTGTGGGGCACCATTTTTAGAGCCTTTTAAGACAAGCAGCTTTCAAGTGTCTCAGCCCCACCGGAGGGATGCCAGCACTCTTCATGCTAGTCACAAATGGTCCTGGCCCTTCAGGAAAGCGGTTCAGCAGGACATCCACTTGTCCATCGTTTTTAGCTATTAGCACCAGTTGCTGAACATACTCAGATTTAATGAAAGGTTTTGTTTAAAACAGTCCTGGAATTCTGATGTTTCTCCCCTTGAAAATCTGATTAGTGTTCAGATTTTAGAACATATACAGTAGTAGTGTTGGTCCCGTACAGACAAATAAAAAGGCTCTCTATCCCCAGTTCTCAACTTTAATGCAGTCCAGAATGTAGGTCAACAGCAGCCCCAGTACCAACCTCGTGACCTGGCGAGTCCAGAAACCTTCCCAGGAGTCCCATGACCGAGGACTCCAACTTCTGGCTCCAGCCAAATTCAGGAGCTTCTGAACTGTTGGAGCTTTTACCCAGCTTCTACTTGTCAGCCAAGCTCTCTCATTTCTCTTTAAGCTCCCTTTCACCTCCCATCTACAGTATCACTTCCTGGAGGAAGCTTGGGTAGAGCTTTACCAATGATGCAGGAGTAATAGGGTTGAGGGGAATAGGGTCCAGAGGGGGGCTCTGAACTTCCTCACAGCAGAGAATTTAAAAATAAATAATAGATTTCTCTCTTCTGTGAAAGACTCTCATCCTTTCCACAAACTTGGATTTCCTGTTCCCTTATTACCACGAGCCCTCTCTCTCCCTAGTTCATCAACACTCCAGCAATTCAGATAAATGAATTCATTATATATCCTAGCACTTTAGTAGGGCTTCCCTAATGGCTCAGCAGGTAAAGAATCTGCCTGCAATGTAGGAGACACAGGTTCAATCCCTGGGCCAGGAAGACCTATTGGAGCAGGAAATGCACTTTATTACATGGAGCAAGTTAGCCCCTCTCCCTCTGACCCCAGACCCAGTGCCAGGCCCCACTGTCTACCACCTGCATACACACAGACCTGTTCTTAAGTTCAGTAGCCACACCACTGGCAACTTCTCCAAATTTTAGCCCTCAGAAAAGGGAGACAGTCATTTCTTTGTTGATGTGAATTCTTCTATCCTATCCCTGGTAAGGGGGCTTCCCTGGTGGCTCATCAGTAAAGAATACGCCTGCAATGCAGGAGCTGTGGGAGGTGTGGGTTCAATCCCTGGGTCGGGAAGATCTCCTAGAGGAGGGCATGACAACCCACTCCAGTATTCTTGCCTGGAGAATCCCATGGACAAAGGAGCCTGGCAGGCTGCAGCCCGTAGTGTGGCAAAGAGTTGGACACGACTGAAGTGACTTAGCACACACACACGTACCCCTTATAATAAACACATATCCTTAGAAGGCAGAAGTGGACTCAGTCACTTTTACATGATTTTCCTCTATTATATTGAAATACTGTTGGTCAGGCTTATTCTGACTTCTCTCTCCCTTCAACCTGGATAGTTTATAGCCCATGATCTCTTCTCAACTCAGCATCTTTTCTGTCCTTGCTAGCAAACGTCCCCGCTTATTGATAATGAGATTATTTGATGGGTGTATGTCTCTCCCACTAGGCTGCAAGTTCCATGCGGGCAGGGACAGTGCTGCCTTTTTGCTGACCCCCAGCGCAGTGTCTGACATACAGCATTCAGCTGTACATATGTGCAGGAAGAGGACACAGAGAGGATGTTTTAAGAGAGCAGGTCGCATCATAACTTTTCACCTTCTTCACAACCCTAGGGTTTGTGTGTAAGGGTCTGCTCAGGACACTCGGGATTCTCTTTGTTCCTTCTACTTCCTTCCAGGAGTGTTGGTCAACAGACATGGAGGGCCCATAGTCTTCAAGCTTCATGTGCCTCCCTGAACAGATATTCCAAGATGACTGCACTTAATTTGGAATAAGTCTGCCTGTGTGTATGCACGTTTGCCCAACCTGGGAAAAACGATACACTCTTGTCTGTTAAAATCCCTAGATACAGTGGCCTTGCACGTGCTCCGAAACTGAGCATGGAGCAGCTGACCCCTTATTTGGCTCACTACCCAACAGTGATCTGGAACCAGGCATTTTTATTGAAATCCAGAAAACACTCCCTCTGGAAACTCACCTCCTGTTACATCCTCTCCCACCCCCTAGAACCTGCCATCCTAAGGTCTCACCACCCATGCCCCTGATCTCAGGGGCCAATCTTCAGGGCAAAGAAGCATTTCAAAAGTCCAAAGACCTTAAAGGTAAGGATACAAAGTTGGAACACTGCCTGTAAAGAGTCTCTTTGGATGGTGTTTGGCCTGGGGTAGCTGCCCCAGCAACCCCCAGTCTCACCAGCCACCAGCGTTCTGTCCTTCTTGTCTGATTGGCAGGCCAGCCCCTAGGCCATGGTTCCTCTCACCCTCCAAGGGACAGTGACTTTTTGCCTTGCTCTTTCCAGAAGTGCCTTTTCCCCAGCCTCTCTTCTGACTACTTTCTTCCAGGCAATGTCTGGGACCAGAGGCAAAAGTTTTGACATTGATCTTGTGTAGGGTCAACCTCACCATGCTGTCAGTGGCACCTTAATATGCAAGGGGCTCCTCCCACCCCAGCTCCCAAACACTGTGTGTGCAATTGATTTCAGCCTCCCACTCACTCAAAACCAAAACAGTTACTGAGCACCTAACCTGTGCCAGGCCTTAGGCTGTGGGGCAAACACAGAGGAATCTAGCTCGGGTGTTGTGTCACCTGGAAGGAAGGAACATATACAAAGCCAGCATTACTCAAAGGGCAGTTAGTGTCAAAGGAGGAAGTGCCAGAGACCCGAGGGTGCATTCTGGCTGGACATGGGGAAAGGCATCCCATAGGAGATGGCCCCTTCTCTTGGCCCTAAAGATCTTGGAGAGTTGAAGGCAGAAGCTGGGAAAGAAAGCAAGCCAGGCAAAGTGAACCAGCTTAATCAGACCTGTCACACCTTGACTTTGAGATTAACCCAGGTGATAAAGATCTCCCAATAGCCCCTTCTTTGTTTCCAGTTGAACTATGGCATTTTCTCTTTTATTCAGCTGTTAAACATTGATCTTGGGCCCATGGAGGCCTGATTCTTCCAAGGATTAGGAAAGTGGTGGAAATGCTAATATTGAGCAGAAAGAGAGGGGCAGGGTCAGGATGAGGATGTCTTCCCAAGAGCCAATGTCTTCTTGGGAAGCCCTGGGGCTGTGGTGTGGACGGAGGCCAGATCAGAGCTGGGGTTGGAGTTTGGAGGTTGGACTCAGCCCTAAGGCTGCTGTATGCAGACTTGCACCTTCTCCTCCAGAACACTCATCCTGAGGTTTGAAGACAGCACAAACTTCACACTCTGGAAACATCACTGTTCCAGAGTGGCTCCAGGTCCAGAGAGGAGCACAAAGTCTCCTCTGTGTTGATCATTAGAGCTAGATTTCTATTGAAAAATTACTTTATTGGTTTTTTATTTTGCTGCTGCTGCTGCTGCTAAGTCGCTTCAGTCATGTCTGATTCTGTGCGACCCCACAGATGGCAGCCCACCAGGCTCCACCATCCCTGGGATTCTCCAGGCAAGAACACTGGAGTGGGTTGCCATTTCCTTCTCCAATGCATGAAAGTGAAAAGTGAAACTGAAGTCGCTCAGTCGTGTCCGACTCTTCACGACCCCATGGACTGCAGCCTACCAGGCTCCTCCATCCATGGGATTTTCTAGGCAAGAGTACTGGAGTGGGGTGCCATCTCCTTCTCCGGGTTTTTATTTTAGACCCACCCAATTTCCAAAGGGATCTGAAGCAGCTTTTCATAAAAATTGGTATATCTATTAACAGAGGCTGGTTAAAATGCAAATAAATTTTAAAGTTCAGCAGCCAGACAAGGAGTGGGAGAGCTAATGGCTCAGTGAGCCAACATCCCCTGCTTCCACCACCCCCTCACCCTTCCTGGGCTTCAAGACCTCATGGCCAGTAGATTCCCCTCTGTATGGGTGGAGTACACCATGCCTATTTTCTGGCTGAGCCACCTGAGGAGTTAAGCAATACTCCCGAGGTCCAGTTAGGAGAAGAGCTGGGGCCAGTGCTCAGGACACTCGGGATTCTCTTTGTTCCTTCTACTTCCTTCCAGGAGTGTTTGTCAACAGACACGGAGGGTCCACAGTCTTCAAGCTTCATGTGCTTCCCTGCACAGATATTCCAAATGACTGCACTTAATTTGGAGTAAGTCTGCCTGTGAGGAAATGGGCGTTTACATCTGTCAAGTAAGGGCTGCTGGGGTCCTTGATTTAATTTCCGAGGATATATCTGTCCACGTCTGAGAAATGTAGCCAGAGGAAGTGTGGTTACACCACGGGGCACATCCTCCACAGGTACTGCACTGAGGGCATGGCTGGCCCTTTAAGAGCCAATGTCTTCCTTCTGGTCTGGATTGCAGGTTTGTGAGTGGGATGTCGTTTTCTCTTCCATGTTATCTGTTCATCCTCCCTGGGCATCCTTCTCTGCAATGGTCATTGGAAATTACACATATGGCTTCCTGCCGCAATCTGTTATGAGAATAACTGAGAATTTAATGTGCCAAATATATCTTACTCTCCCCTTGGTCTGGCACAGGGCAAGTGCAGTGAGGGAACGTCTGTGCTGTTGCATCTTTTGGGTCCGGTATAGCTCTCAGACTAGCCACACGCCAGAGACAAGCTGATGTCTGCAGAGGGTGGGGCCGGCTGAGAACACTCAGCTTTAAGTACACATCTTTCTACATCACCTGTGAATCGTCCCAAGGAGACTTTGGTACATCAGGCTGGGGACCAGTAGACTGGGGTCCTGGGGTCCTAGGCAGGTCCTAGGCAGGACTTGAGGAGCAGGACACGCTTTTGGGGCTGCGTGGATTCAGTGCCTACTTATCTTCAGAAGAATCCCAGAAGAAACAGAAATGAACATTTGTGCATTTTTTCATGTACTGAAATTATCTTTTTTTTTTTTTCTAGAGAAACAGCACTCCCACACCTTAAGGGAGGGAGCTGAGACAGAGTGATATCCAATGCAAATTCATTCTAAGAAGGTTGTGGGGGCCACCTGGTGTCCAATGCAGACAGGACCTGCTGCTAGGTGGATGGGAGGAGAGAGGCAGGGTGGGGAGGAGGGGGGAGGGGGAATACCTGACTCCTTCTTATCCAAACAACAGCCCATCAGGAGGATTTGGAAGGGGTTGCCGGAGGGTGGGGGGGACCACCTTATGTTGTGGGAAGCAGATCAAAGCAGAAAAGATAATGTCCCCACAAGGAAAGGGTGAACAGAAAGCGCCTTGATGGAGAGAGCCTGAGAGAGGTACAGACGGCCCTGGATCCCAGGCTAGACTTCACAACAGCCTGGGTGGGTGCCTTCAAAGAAAGAGCAAAACCACTTGCTCAGGTTTCAGACACACATAGATACTAACGCTTCCTTGGAATTCTCCCTCTGGGTTTAGGTTTCCTGAAGAATGTAGTCCCCATCCCTGGTTTTCTATGCAGAGCTGAAATAATTCATCAAATATTTGGAATGTGTAATTAAATATCTAATGCCAATTAGCAAATTACTAATGAAATAATCAGAGGCTTTTTATGGTTTATAGTTCGGCTCGAATTTTAATTCTAAGTGGTTATTGATTCTAAATACAGTCTGAGTTGCAAAACATTAGGTATATAGATGTGAAATGAGAAACGAAAAGAAGGTTTGGGGGCTGTGGTGGTGGGTGCCCAGAGGCCCTGACCCTCACTGTTTTGGCAGCAGGTGCCAGAAGTGAAGGGCCATGTAGGGCGTGCCCTCTGTCCACTGTTAGTCGGGGAACCAGGGAAGAGACGCAGAGGTTTGTGGTGGAGGTCCAGGGCCTGTGGGGCATGCTTCCCATAGTTGGGTTACAGCCCATCGCTCCATGATTACAGACCAGAGAAATGCACGACACCGCCTCATGCTCCCTGGAGGCTCTGCCACACCAAACCCTAGGGAAGAGCAACAGTGGCTAGAAGACAGAGCTTCTGAGGCTGCCTTGCTCCCGCAGGCTGGGAGGCAGTCTTGGGACTTTTCATGTGTGAGAGAGCAGACTGCAAAGATGCCATCACTTGAGTGTAGGTCTGGACTGGGATGCAAGGGTATTTGGTGTGCATGGGAACATGATTCCCTATGGATGTGGAAATACATGGTTATCAATAGGGCTTGGGGTGCCTGCTTATTTACAGAGTGTGTGGGTGCATGGTTACCTACAAAGCGTAGGGGGGTATTTGGTTAGCTATGGAATATAGGGTGGTATCTCTCAGGTACGAAGATAGGGGCACATGGTTACCAAGAAGGCAAAGGAGTATGGTTACTTTGGGTGGCCAAGGTACAAGTGAATGTTTCCAGCAAAGTTGTTGAAAGAAGTGCAAGCCACTTTGACAAAAACTTTTTTCAAATGACTTTCTCCTTTTGTATGGAAAATAAAGTGCTAATCAAACACTGAATTTAAATATTGAAGCAGGTTCTTTAAGATATCTTCTTGACAGATTATTAGAGAAGCTGAGTTACTAGAAGGTATGAAAAATAATGCAATTTCCTTTTTCTAAGAAATACCTTTACACCAATTTTATTTCTCCCATTCTATATTTAATAAGATGCATTATCATTGTTAGGAAGAGCAATCATCCCTGTGCCCATAATTATTTATTCTATGCACACCCTATTCCAGGAACTTCATCATACATCCTAGGTCACGTAATCTTCACCATCCACCCTTCAGGATATGTATTAGCATCAGAATTAGCAAGGTCTGTTTCATAAACAAGGAAATGGAGGCACACAGATTTTTAACAACTTGACTAAGGAAAAGGGCATGGCAACCCACTCCAATCAGTATTCTTGCCTGGAGAATCCCATGGACAGGAGAGCCTGGTGGGCTACGGTCCACAGGGTTGCAATGAGTCTCACACGACTGAAGCCACTTAGCACGTACACATAATTTATGCAGCTACTCGGTGCTGGGGGCAGACCTAGAACCCAGGCATGTCTGTACCAACGCTGTGACTTTCTCCATAGTGCCACTCATGGTAGTAGATGGTCACTCAAAACAAACCAAGACTATGGGGACAGTCTCGCCCGGGACTCACGCGGCCTTGTTCCTGGGCAGTTTTTCAGTCACTACAAAGACAGCCCATTGAGTCCTGGGGCTCTTTCGAAGACAGAACTCCCAGGGGAAATGGGTGGAAACCAGATGCTGAGCTAGGAGGCCGGCCTGTAACCAAGATGCCCCCCTTGCTCGGCTGGTCCTCCCTGGCTAACGACAGAGGAGGGGCTTGCCTCCTGGCTGGACCTGCTCCTGCTCCTACCTGGGCCAGGCCAGAGTGCAGACCCCTCTTCCCTTCCCAGCCCTCTGCAGCATCTGGGAGCAGGAGGGAAGATGCACCACATATACAGCTCAGGAGTGATTTAAACACTCCTCCAGCTCAAAGGGGAATCTTGGATTTCATTAATTAATACATCAATAGAAGCCAATGGAGAAAAACATGTCTTGTTATCTGGCTCCTCAGATGCTAGACATGGGCTCATTAGCCTTAAGCGTATCAGCCCGATAACACTATTTATTCCATACAGAATAATGATCTACTTTAGGGGATACTGCAGTGAACCAAAAGGCGGAGTCCATCCATTATCACTGCTCGCCGCACAGTACATCGCTGCATCCTCCATGAGAATGGCGGGCACGTGGTGCCAGGCTCCTCACAACAGACCTGCAGGGGTGAGGGCCAGCCACCTGGCCAAGGTCACACACCAGTTATGAGGCAGAGTTGGGATGCAAATCTGGGTCAGACCAAGGAAACAATCTGAGTTTCCAGCCTTCCACACAGATAACACACAGAGTGAGACAACACGAACTCCCACCCCGGAAGGGAAGGAGAAGGGAAACCAACAATAGGAAAGGAAAAGGCAGGTGGTCAACCCACATAGACTTATCACCGACCGTTATCTGCTAAGGGTAAGCAAGTTAACAGATTGTGCCGTTGTTGTTATTTCTGTTTTAAATTGCATACTCTGTTTAATGACAGTGTCTTCCAGAAGGAGCCATGAGCAGTCCTAAAGCAGTCAGCCTGGTTAGCCAACGTGCAAAAATAAGAATATTTCATGTTATTTGCTCAGACCCACACAAGGCTATTTGAGATGCTAAGGCCCCTTGTATAGAAAGCAGTCATCAGTTAGATGATGATCCTATTACTGAGCAAGGAGGTTTTCTAAAAGGGGGTACTGATTGGCAGTTGACAGGCAGGATTTACTGCTCCGTGTCCCTAGGTCTGTAGCTTTGGGATCGTAAATACGGGACCCCACAGCTGCAGGGCCAGAGACCTGTAGGAAGATCTGCTTCCATGTTGCCTGCAGCTTCATCCTTCTCCTGCCCTTTCTGATCTTGGAAATTCCAAAAGAGCACCCAATTCACCAAAGTACACAGACTGTGGGGCCAGTCAGCCATCTCTCAATCAATTGGTCAGCTCCTCAGCAAGCGCTTATTGATCCCTCCTCCCATGTCGGGTACCCCCAGGATGCACAGGAAGAGTGAGTCAAGAGCTGGGTCCCTGGAGCTCTTTCAGTGCAGCCGCTGCTGCTGCTGCTAAGTCGCTTCAGTCGTGTCCAACTTTGTGCGACCCCATAGACGGCAGCCCACCAGGCTCCCCTGTCCCTGAGATTCTCCAGGCAAGAACACTGGGGTGGGTTGCCATTTCCTTCTCCAATGCGTGAAAGTGAAAAGTGAAAGTGAAGTCGCTCAGTCATGTCCGACTCTTCGCGACCCCATAGGCTGCAGTCCACCAGGCTCCTCCATCCATGGGATTTTCCAGGCAAGCGTACTGGAGTGGGTGGGGTGCCATCACCTTCTCCGCTTTCAGTGCAGAGAGGCTGGTTAAAGCCAAGCCAACTGTCATCATATGCTGAGCAGGCCGTACTATTCGAATCAGAAGCAACTGAAGAGCTCAGAGACGCAGAAACCATGAAGCCCACAGGAGACATGGAGGGCTTCCAAGAGAAAGGAAGGGTGCACACTAAATCTTTAAGGGCTACTGCCAGGGGGACAGCATAGACGAGAAAGAGCTTCTTGGGGCAGCTGGCTTTGAGGACACTAATTTATGAGCACACAAAGAAATTAAGCATGTGGGCCTGGGGACGCAGGTAATGAGGGCTGAGTTGTGATGCCTTGGGTGAAAAAGAGCCATCTCAACAGCAGGGATGGGAGCACCTGCCATGACCACCCACAGGTGAAAAGCCCTCCTTTACAAAAAGGAGGGAAAAGACATTCTAAGGAGGGGATTTTGTTTCCACCTTGGCAATGGGCCTTTAATAATTCAGGCCAGTAGTACTGATCAGTTCTGTGCAGGGTGCCAGGGATTGTTTGGGTGTCATTGAAAGGACTATATACTGCCCAGTGATTACTCCCGAAAGGCATAAACACCACTTTAGCCCAAGGAAAGCGCCATATGTTTAATTGTGATGCTCTGCAGCCCACACTGCCCACAGAAGGCAGTTCTCAGTTCTACTCTCGATAGTAAGAAGAGGGCAAAGGGCCCTTCCCTGAGGGCACAGTTGGGGGAGGAAGCAGAGGCTACAGGAATCATTAAAAATAAATTGTTTTCAAATTAATAAAATGCAACAGTCCACACTCAAGACCAACAGCATGTAAAATTGAATTTCTAAAGGATATCAAGGGGAGGAGACCAACACTGGTCAGAAGCTGCAAGACAGAACTCAGAGAGGAGGGGAACCGGCGGACCTGGCCCAGGAGGTACCCACAGTGTCTGCTAGGCTGACATCAACCTGTTCACTCTGATGGGAATGACAACTCCTAAATCCCACCAACCAGAAGCTGCTGAGGGGTATGGGTGAAGCAAGGGTCTCTGCCATCCTCACCCCTTTGGGCCCTGAAGTTGAAGGGTGGTGGGCAAAACCTGAGGCCCTATGTCAGGGGAAATCACAGTAAAATCACTGCAGTTCATGCTGGCCTTTGAGATGGGATTCCTCTAAAATGTTCACTTATTTCTCTATCTCCTCCAAGAGTCTGAGCTTCCAGGCAGGAAGAGCCCTGGGTAAGTGTCTATGACAGAGAAAGCTCTTAGAGGACAATTTGGAGATTGGACTAATGTCAGTGTCCTTACTCACTCTCATGCCTAACCCTGAGAACCCTCAGCATGTCCCTGCCCTACGGAGACCCACGGCCAGCAGGTGCTCTGTCCAGCAACCACACACGATCACAGAGAACAGCATCCCTGGGCCATGGCCAGGCCTGCTCTGGTGCACACAGTGGCCCCCGCAGTGCTCCCTGGGCACTGCTAAGGCTTCCTTCCTAAGAGGACCAGTGAGTCTGGCTCATCCATGGCCAAACTCGTGTCCATCACCATCCTCGACAAACTTACTCCCTTAGCTCCTGACCTGCTCAAACCACAGGGTTTGACTTGAGGGGCAACTCTGAGGAGAGTTCAGTTTCTCCAGGTAATGAGCAGGTTTTGGATTTCCTGAGAAGGGAAAGAGGAGCATCTGTCTGCTAAGTGTTGGAGGGGTCGCAGGCTGTGTATCTATGGATGCTTCTTGATTGACAGCATTAGTGAGGCAGATTAACCCCAAAGAAGCAGCCGGCCTGCCCTACCTCATGCTCACTGACCCCATCCTTGACCTCCCAAATTTCTCCAAGGAGCCCACCTGCTTCCTGCATCATCAGCCTTCCTCTGCTTCTTCTGCAGGACCCACCCCTGCCCTGCAGCCTGTTCCTCCACCCCAGCGAGCTGCCCCTGAGCATTCCGGCATAACCCCAGCTTTCTCCCAACAGCCCGGATGCTCTGAGCCTGAGGACACTCCCCACGCTCCCTACCCAGGGCCCGAGGTGCAGCGTCTCCCTGTCCTACTCGTCCGGCCACCGGCCTGAGTCCGGCAGCGTCCCTCCTCACTCCCTTCCAGGTGACCTCCGCTGGGTTCCCTCCTCCTCCTCCTTGGCAACTTCTCTCCCCTGCCCTGCCCTGGATCAGGGGGTTTGTCTCTCCAAGGAGACTCCAAACTTTCCAAGGGCGGGGGTGTCCTCTCTCTCTCGAGTGACCCTCCCTGCGCCACTGCACAGATGATGCACACAGTAGACGCTCAGTGCATACACAGCAACTGGAATCGCAGGGGCTACAAAGTGACCAGCCTGCCGCCGCCGGCAGGACGGTCATTTCCCTGCTCCAAATGTTGAACCTTTCGCTCTAGAGAATGACTCTTCTGCTGCAGGAAGGTTGGGGGGCAGAGGCACTCTGAGGCCGCCGCACAGCCCAGCCCACGAAGACAGAGTGGAGCTTCGCCGCCGTAAGAGCTTCCAGCGTTCCCGAGGCTCTTGCGCAAAGTTTCGGTCCGCCTGGCTCTATTCTTAGCAGCGCTCACAGCCGGTACTCGGAGAAGCCTGGTTGTTGCGCAGCGTCTGGCTTTCTGCGTCCAATCTTCGGTGGAGCCTTCTGTTTCCGCCTTCAGGTACGTGATGCGTTCCTGTCCCCCTCGTGTCAGGATGGGTGGGGGTGGGCAGGCGCCATCTGGGAGAGGTGCGGCCGGATCCTCAACCCACTCCCCCCTCCTCCATCTCCCCGCACCCCCTACCCAGTGATCCAGGCCTTTGTGTTATTTTTATAAGACTCGGCTGCCAACACAGATCACTGGGGTCTTCTGTGGCACGGAGCACAGCTTTCCCTCTCCAAGGTGACCGCCTCCAGCATCGTGGCTGGAATTCCCCGGGTTCCAGGTGGAAGGGGTGCGGAGCCCCGCCACAGGGAAGAATGTACTAGAATCCGTGGTCGGAGCCAGTCACCCACTAGGGTGCCCCTGCTGGATGCAGAGACCTCCTGGCACCTCATGGCATTGCAGCACCAAGTCCACGGAGACAGTCCACCGGAACCTGTACTTCAAGAAGGACCTGCAAGGCCTTCCCTCCATCTTCTCCGTCTCAGGCCAGCCCAGGGAAGGAGGTGGGATGGGCACGGTTTGCTCTCAGATTCCTCCATCTCTCCATTTCACGCACTCATTTGTTCATTTATATTCCTTTCTTCTTTCAACATTTATACATTTATTTATGTAGCTCCTGCCTTGGTTTGAGTTCCCTGAAAAAGCAGATTCTTGGTGAGACAAGGACATGGGTGCGAGTAGTTCATTAAGAGAATTCCAACACACTGAGGAGTGCGAGCTTAAAATGAGGAAGGGGGAAAGCCAGCACCAGTGCCGTGATGGGCCAGTGACGGGCAGGCTGCTGCTGCAGGCCGCTGGGACTCTGTCCCACAGAGGGCCCTCAGAGGACTGTGGAGAACCCAGCTGCTGGTTTTCATTCCCTGATTCCCCTCTCCCATTGGCTGAGGGTTGTTTCTTGGAGGCATTAAATCCCTAGCGCTTTCAGGCCTACCTGCAGCTGGGCACACTCCTATGATTCTTTACGCAGGAAGTGGTCAGAGGCCAGGATTGCTCCCTGCACTGCAGCTGCAGAGCGTGAGCCAAGGGGACATGGGCAGGGAATTAACATGAGCTATGGCTCCAAAGCGCTCATTTTGTAGACCTTGACTGGATGCACACCGATGCCAGGCACTGTGTTAAGGCGTTGAGGGGTATACCATTCTGGCTCTGATTGATAGAGCAGACTACCTCCAGGGTCCTAGCCTGGGATGGGACCTCACCCCCGCCAGGAAGGTTCATTTCCCCATCTGATTGGTGCAGCCAAAAATGAAACCAGTGCTGAGACTGGAACAGCATAAGCCTTATTCAAGGCTTCCCTGGTGGCTCAGCTGGTAAAGAACCTGCCTGCCAGTGTAGGAGATGCAGGTCCGATCCCTGAGTCGGGGAGATCTCTTGGAGAAGGAAATGGCAAACCACTCTAGTATTCTTGGATGGAAAATTCCATGGATAGAGGAGAGGAGCCTGGCGGGCTTGCAAAGAGTCCATGGGGTTGCAAAGCATCAGACATGATTGAGCACACGTGCACACGCACAGGCACACACACACACGAGCTTTATTCAGTGGCAGAAAAATGAAGAAGGGGAACCTAGTACACATATCAGCTTCTCAGCCTAATTCAGGTGGAGACACCAAATATATAGGAGAATGGAATTAAAATGGAGGGAATCAGAAAGAGTGGGAGGAATATTCATGAATAATCCAAGAAGAGGGGTGTGGTTTGGACCCAGAACTGATGCAATTCTCCTTTCCAGGCCTTGTATAGGCTTTTCTAGCAATCGTCAACTGTCATGGCACCCATGGGTGTACCATTTAGCATATGCTAATATATTACAATGAGCATACAATAAGGCTCAAGGTCTATTGGAAGTCAAATCTTCTGCCATCGTGGGCTTACTTATTTTTAACCAGTTCTTGTTTTTTCTCTTTGCAGCTTCCTCCCTAAATGTAGGTAAGAGTTATTGGTTTCTAGTCGAAGAGAGGCAGGAGTAGGATTCTGGGGCGACAGCCTTGGTAACAGCTTGCCATTTAAAACCGACTGTAGTTTTGATTGTTTGAGTAGTTTCTTTCCAGAAACCTAAAATGGGAGAAGGTGTGGTTATGTTGAACCAACATTTAGGAAGTCTGGATTTTAAACTTGGGTCATTTACATAGGTGGAACCGGGAAGCATACACAAAGCTTCCATCGTGGGTCACCATCAACCCTGAAATGAACCAGCCCAGGCCACTGTCTGGGCTGTGACTGAGTTCAGTCTAGGTGGAAGCAAATAGAACTTGCTATGACAAACCACAGTAAGTTCTGAACTCTGTGCAGAACTATGTGCTTTGGGAGCACAGAGAGAAATAATTATCCCAGAGTTGGATAGGGAAGGGCTTCCCTAGTGGCTTAGATAGTCAAGAATCTGCCTATAATGCAGGAGACCCAGGTTCAATCCCTGGGTTGGGAAGATCCTCTGGAGAAGGGAATGGCAACCCACTCCAGTATTCTTGCCTGGAGAATTCCATGGACAGAAGAGCCTGCCGGGCTACAGTCCATGGGGTTGCAAAGAGTCAGATGTAACTGAGAGACTCTGTGTGTGTGTGTGTGTGTGTGTGTGTGTGTGTGTGTGTGTGTGGAGAGAGAAAGAGAGGAAAGGCTTAATGGTAGAGGTGAGATATTCAGTATTTTTAAGATTTTTTAAAATCCTTTTTAAGTTTTACATTTAGGTCTATGACTCATTTTGAGTTAGTCTTTGTTTGTGGTGCATGGTGTGATCAGTTGTTGTTGCTGATTTTTTCACTTAGAGGTATTCAAGTTTTCTTGCAACCAATTGTTATTCCATACCACGAGGCTTGTGGGATCTTAGTTTCCTGACTAGGGATCAAGCCCATGCCCCTGCATTGGAAGGTAGAGTCTTAACCATTGGATCCCCAGGGAAGTCCTGAGATACTCAATTTTTGCCATTGTGGACAGTAATCATCAACTGCCTCAGAAGACTCCTTCTGTGGGCTACAATTCTCATCTTCATTTGTAAGTCCTCCTGGGGTACAGCATGATTTATTTCCTTACCAGCCAGCCTAACTTCAGCAGCAGACTCTGTCATTCCCCTCCTGATCTACATGACAATGAGGACTATTAGGAAAACACAATGGGCCATCTTATGCAAACCTGCTTAGAGACACCTCATCCTTCAACCCTTCCTCTTCTTGGCTGTGATCTTCCTGGCCTGTTTGAGGTTGCAGAACCCACCAGATCTCTGCTTTGGGGCATCTTGACCCTTCCTCCTAGAACCTCCTCCCCCAGTCTCTCTCAGTCCCTCATATTCAAATCCTATTCCTCATTCTAGGCCCATCACCTCACTTCCTAATGCTCCCCCTGGAAGTGGTTGCTTTCTCTAATTCTCTGTTCCCACTGTTATTTTCAGTCACATCAACTTTGATGCGCATGACTGAATCACTGAGGGTGGAGTTTCAGACACAGATGAACAGGTCATCCAGAAGCTATCTGTGGAAGGAGACTTGTCCCAGGACTCAGACAAGTGCAAGGCATATGTTATAGCAGCTTTCCTCATCTGGTTTCTTTGTAAGGTTGTAGCCACACATCCCAGGAAACAAACTCACTCAGAAGGACAATGCAGATAGTGGAGTGCCGTTTATTACACCGGTGGGCCCAAGGCAGAGTCTCCTCTTAGCCAAGGACCGCGAACAGTTTTTGTGAAAACCTTATATACCCTAACTGTACGTGTGCAAACCCCCCTCCCCAAATTCTCTGAAACTAGTCTGAACAAAGGAAAAGAAAGATACAATCAAAGTTAACCCATGATTCATATGCCTTAAACCCGTGATTTGTATGCTTTAAGCCTAGGTAGTTAACAGTGGACAATTATCAATAGGCCTATGTCATACCCCAATAAGCATAATAGAATTTATGATTCTATTCGGTTACACAGATAATTAGCGTATTCTTTTAGGTGACGGAGAGTCTAGGTACGAGCCCTGGGGCTCTTCCATCGGTGTCGGGGGTGGGGGGCCTCCGGTTTTCCAGTTGATATGTTGTTTCCATAGATACTGGGCATATAGCTCAAAAGTCCACAGTCCAGCCCAAAATGAAGTCCTGCTTTCAAGATGGAGCCTGTTCTGTCTGTTTCCTCCTTCAAATTCAGTTGTGAGTTTCTTGAGAGCAGGTGAGCCTGTCTGGCTCCTAGTAGAATGGTCAATGCCCAAAAAATGTCTGAGAACTCATATGTAACATGATCATTGAACATTGAGTGAATAAAAGCTTCTCCCCAGATATGAGACAACTGGTCCACATAAAGGACTATTACCATGCTTTGCCTGACCATAAAGGGACATGGTAACACATTTTGGAATCAATGAACCCTTTCCTCTGGGATTACAAACCTACTCCAGTAATTACAAAACCACAACAACAATCTCTAGATATCGCTCTATAAATATTGCTTAGACAGCCCTTGAATACAACAGTGTGTTTATTTTCTATGTCTGGGGCACAAAATTCTGCATCCCTCTCTGAGCTCTCAGCTTTCTCATCTCTTGAATGGGTGTGTTGGACACAATCATCTCCAAGAGGTCTTCCTCTCTCTACTGACGTGCAGTGAGTCTAAATGTAAAATGTTGCTGGTTGATGGCCTGAACTGAAACGTTCATCCTGCAACTCAAAATTGTCACGGGAGACAAAATATTTGAACTCTCTGGTTTCATATTGCACACCACCATACCTCACCCTCTTCAAGAGGAGCAGACAATGAATGGAAGGCAAGGTGTAAGTCAGGCTGTTGTCATTGCTAACAACTGCCCTCTCACTGACTCGTCTGGCTCCGGGCTCTGCCCGGCCAGACGTCAGGCCTCCCCATCCTTTCCTCAGGTTGGGGGGACCTAAGTGCCGGCAAAATAAGTCTTTGGAGAGGGAGATGATTCACGCCCCAGCAGAGCAGGCTCCCAGCCACCTGCTCCCACCACCCTCTGGGCCCTGGGGGCACAGAGGCATGACCTGGAGGGCTCAAGTCTCCCTGGGCGGATCTATTACATGCATTAAAATAATTTACGCTCAGCCCTATAAAGCGTTTAATTCGTCGTGCCATCATCCATTCCAGAAGCATTCCTCTTCATCGTGAATTATTTTTGAAGTATTTATGTGGACCTCACCGAAAATCACCCCAGTCAGCAAACTGAGAAATGGAAAGGCATTAAGAGGAGGCGCTGACCCCAGGGTCACAGACATGAGTGTGGCCAGGGTCAACAGGGTGGGAGAGGGAGCTGGGATGGCCGCAGCAGCTACTGACCAGGTTGCCGGGCTCTGTCCTCCCTGCCCACACCTTGGCATGGGCAGGGCACACATATTTTTCATATTAGCAGCTATGGTAACAACTGATGTGTGCAGCATTTCCGTTTGCAAAGCACTTCCCCATGTTCTCATGTGTGGCTCCCAGTAAGTCTGCACAGCACGTGTTTTGTTATTGTTCAGTCACTAAGTTCTGTCCCGACTCTTTGCACCCTCATAGACCATAGCACACCAGGCTCCCCTGTCCTTCACTATCTCCCAGAGTTTGTTCGAATTCATGTCAGTTGAGTCGGTGATGCTATCTAACCACCTCATTCTCTGATGCCCCTTCTCCTTTTGCCTTCAATCTTTCCTAGCAGCAGGATCTTTTCCAGTGAGTCAGCTTGTGACATCAGGTGGCCAAAGTATTGGAGTTTCAGCATCAGCATCAGTCCTTCCAATGAATATTCAGGGTTGATTTCTTTTATAGTTGACTGATTTGATCTTCTTGCAGTCCAAGGGACTCTCAAGAGCCTTCTCCAGCACCATAATTTGAAAGCATTAATTCTTCGGTGCTCAGCCTTCTTTATGGTCCAACTCTCATATCAGTACATGTTATGGCACATGTTAGCAGCCTCTTTAACAGATAAGGAAACTGAGGCTCAGAGGGACAAAGACATGGGCCCAGTTTAGCAGACACAGACTTGGAATCAAGCTTCTGATTGCAGCTACCCACTTGGCAGCTATGCATCCTTCTAAAGAGCTTGGGCAGCTGGTCTCATATGAGCCCAATGCCTGGGGGTATCAGACCAGTTTTATCAATGCAATGGGCTGCCCACTCCTCTGCCCACCCACAGACACATACCCATACTACAAGTAAGAAGGACCATATTTAAGTTCTCAAGGATACCACTGGTCTGCCATTGAGTTTAGTCAATATTCTTTTTAGTTTGGGACCTCATTTCTGGAGACTGCTGAAAGAACTTTTTTAAAGTTAACAAAATTTCTAACAACGCTCCAGGGATTATTATCAAAGATAATTGGGCTGGGAATTCTTATTTATTCAATAATCATTTATTTGAGGTCTTACTCTGTACCAGGTACTACTTGTACCAGGACTCTGATGGGTCCCTCATCTCATGAAATTTACATTCCACTGAAGAAAGCAGACTATCATTGTGTAAACCACGAAGTAAACAAGGTATTTCTAGGGAGTAATTTATTACTGCCACAAAGAAGACAGAAATAAGATGATGAACTGTGGTGTGGTACAGAGGCCAGGAACATATGGGTGTGGTGACAGAAAGCTTCCCTGAGCGACATCTGTGTTACAACCTAAGAAAGGGAAGGTGTCCAGCTTGGAAAGGGCAAGAGAAAAGAAGTGCAAAGATCCTGGGGCAGGAATAGGTTTGGCAGGCCTGAAGTGCAAAAAACCATGTTGACTAGAGAAGGAAGGTAACTGAGGAAGAGATGGAAGATGAAGTTAGAGAGATTGATAAGGTAAAATAATGTAGGGCCTCAAAGGAATATGAAATTTATTCTAACGTAAGAGGAAGCCATTCTAAGCAGTGTAGCTGAGAATGATCTGATTTGTTGAATTAAAAAGCTGATAGAGTTTGGTGATTCCTCAAAATGTAAACATAGAATTTCTCAATGATCCAGCAATACCACTCCCCAAATAATTGAAACCAGATACCAAATACTTACACGTGAAAGTTCATAGCAGTACTATGTGACATAGCCAAGAGGTGAAAATAACCCAAATGTCCATCGATGGATGAACAGAAAAACAAAATGTGGTATAAACATACAAGTTTATTCAGTCATTGAAAGGAATAACATACTGTTACATACTACCACGTGGATGAACTTTGAAAATATTATGCTAAGTGAAATAAGTATTAGTCACTCAATCGTGTCTGACTCTTTGCGACTCCATGGATTGTAGCTCACCAGGCTCCTCTGTCCATGGAATTCTCCAGGCAAGAACACTGGCATAGGTTTCCATGACCTCCTCCAGGGGATCTTCCTGACCCTGGGATTAAACTTGATTCTCCTGCATTACTGCCAGATTCTTTACCTTTTGAACCACCAGGAAGCCCTAGGTGAAATATGTCAAACACAAAAGTTCACATATTGAATGATTCCATTTATATGAAATATCCAGAATTGGTAAACCCGTGGAGACTGTGTATTGCTGGAGGATGGGGAAAGGAGCATGAAAAGTTACTGATTAGTGGGTGTGCGGTTTTCTTTCGGGGAATAAATATGTTTTGGAACTCATAGAGCCAATGGTTGTGCAACATTGCGAGTGTACTTACTAAATACTACTAAACCATACACTTTAAAACAGTTAATTTTATGTATGTGAATTTCACCTCAATAATTTTTTATTTAACTTTTAAAAAGGAAGTTGATATTCTTGGGCACACGGATCCTCCATGTCATTCCAGACCAATGCCCTCTACCCCAAAACCCTGCATGCCCCTTCTTTTGCAGCCTCTGAAATCTGGGCCCTCAAACACCTCACTGCTGGATACTCCCAATTCAGGGCCCTCTTTTTGAATAAGGCTCTGGTGGGCACGCTGGAAGCCAGCAAGTCCTCACTCAAAGAAAGCTCAATGCTAAGGACCTTCTCTGACCACAGATCTAAAAGGATTCCCATCCTCCACTTTCCCACAAATCACTGAGGGCGGAGTGGAAAGCCAGGGCAGGATCCTGGCCTGTGCTGGGTCCCCAGCATCTGGCACAAATGGGTGACCTCCCAGCAACACCCCCACTCCATCCTGCAGTGCTCCTGGGCCCCAATTCTGCTAACAACGATTCTGGGGAGGAAATGAGCAGCAATTTGGGAGGAAATCAGAGTTCAAGTATCAATAATTTTTAAAATATGCGGCATTAATTTCTGTCAGCGGTTATGGGATGATCAGCTGGCCCCTGAGGACTCGCGCGCCCTCCTTGGGCCAGAGGCCACAGCGAGTCCCCTTGGAGCATTTGTCGCCTCCTTGCCAAAAGTGGAGCCCTGGGGACCAAGCCTGGGGCGGCCGGGGCGGGGGCGCTTTCTCCTTAGGCTAAGGTTCCTTTGATACCTTAGGGCAAGGGGCTGGGTCAGAGGCCGGTTCGGGGTGTGAGCCAGAAAAACCCGCCCCCGCCCCCGTTCCCGCCCCGCGGAGACTCGGGGGGCCCCGGGCGTGACCGTTTGGCGCCGCGCCCCCTTGTTGCCGGCCCGCCCCCACCCTCGACGCCCCTCTCCAGGCGCGCTGTCAAGTGACCCGCCCCATCAGTCCGCCAGGTCTCCCGGCGGGAGGAAAAACTGAAAATGAAACCCTTCGCAGCCGAGAGCTTACATGTTGGGCTGGTTTGCTGTTTGGGGGTTCTTGATGCTCCCCTGCCAGCTTGGACTGGAGAGAATCACAATTGAGTGACCGTCCCCATCTCGATCTCTCCTCCCGTTCTCCCTACATCCGGGGAGAGCGACCCACCAAGCCAGGGAAAGCCCGACGGGACCCGCAGTTACTTTTGTTGATTTTCTGGAGATCTGATAGTCAGAAATGGAGGCGTGGTGCGCAGTGGGAAGAGGCCGGGCGACTCAGAAAACCAAGGCAAACAAACCTGCAGAACAAAGGAGCGCACCCAACTTAGACATCCCCAGACCGGTTTGGAAGTCTTCCTGCCCTTGCAACGCCTATTTCTTTGAAGTTGAACCTTTTGACCAAGCCATTTCAGCGGACCTGCCACCAAAAATCATTTTGTAAACAAAGATAAAGGCAGGAACTGACCCAAGGTATGAGGAGCAGTTTGTGGGGGCTTCTGCTTTTTGCTTTCTCAGTGTGCATCCTGGTTTCTAAAAAACGTGACCTCTACCCTCAACTTTGCTATCCCTCTTTCTCCCTGTCTACCCTTTCTGGGAGAGGCAGTGAGGCTGACATATTTCAGACAAATCACGGCAGCCAACTTCCTGTCCGACCCCATTTCTGCTGAGAAACCCTCCCTCCACCTCTCCGGGGTTCAGGTAACTGGATTGATGGAGCCGCCTTCACGGCCTCTCCTAGCCGAACTTCTCATAACCCAATGCATAAATAATCACATGTTTTATAAATAGCTGTGGACAAGAGGCTGTAAAACAACGAAGATATATTTGTGCCTTTATGTCCTAGAAATATTTTCTAAAAAGACTGTTTTATTTGGTGTGGTTTTGAATGGGGGCGTGTGTGTACATAACAATCCCCAAAGTTTTCCCCTGCCCCCCCCAACTCAGGTCAAACCAGCACTATCGTTAGCAAATTGATAAGGTTCCATGGGCAAGCTTTATTCGTTCTGACACGAGCCTATGACACTTTATAAAAAGAAGTAATCCAGAACAATCTCTAGGTAATTAACACCTAGATAAACAAACATAAATTTCTATATTGCATTTATTTGGACTACCACTCAAATATGCGTGAACCATGCTTTTTTAATTAAAAGATAAATCCATGTGACACTTAGCCTCAAACTTAATTATTCAGCATAGTATAATAAAAAATAGAGCCCATTAAATGTGTCTTGCACTGTATTTCTGTATTAACAGCAAAACAGTTCGGTCTGGGATCATTTAAATTTTCCCCCTCCTCTTTGCTTGTGATTTCCCTGTTCATATAAGCCCTTCCTCTCCCTCCCTGCCTCCCTCCCGCCCTCCCTCTATCTCTCTTTTCTCTTAACACCAACAGGTGAAGAGATTAAAACTCTACACAAGCCCCTACATGGAATGCTCAGCTGGGCGACATTTTTAATATTGCATTACACTATGAATTTTTTTCCTTCCCCATGGAAACATACCTCTAGTTCTGTGGAACGGGCCCAGCCTTTCTATCTTGAGAAGAAGATCACAATATTTAACACTAATTTCCTTGGGATTGTGCTTACAATACACCAGGTGAGGTTTTCATAATATACTGTTACAATACAGATGTTCAACAGAGAGGGGGAAGTGTGCAAATCCCAAACTACAAGAGACAGCAGGGTTATCATCTTTGTAAAAGTTTCAGCACAAAATAGTATCTTAACACTGAGTATCAGCAGCTCAGCAGTTTCCGGCTGCTAGGACGAGAAATTCACATTTGAGGCCTTTCCCACCTAGTCAAAGCGGGATCAGAGATCTATTCATTCAGTCACTCAGCAGAGAGTATGTAAACAAGGACCATGAGCCAAGCACTGTATGGAGTGCTGTGTGAGCCTTTTCACCTTTCACCCTTATAGGAAAGGTACTGTGGCAAGGAAAATTGAACCCAAGTCTCGAGTTAGCAAAGCCCATGCTCTGAGCCCCTTGGCTCTCCCGATAGAGCCTCCTGGGTAAAGGGCAACAATAGCTCGGCTCAGCTGGGATGTATGCCTTTGCAGAGAGTAGCCTTGGACCCAGATGACCAACCATTCAGGTTTGTCCAGGACTGTCCTGCTTTTAGTACTGGAAGTTCTGCAAACTGGGAATCCCTTTATTTGGGGAAATCAGGGTGTTTGTCATCCTACGTAGACTCCCCCAGCAAATGGTGCTGCTGCCACTGTAGCCAAGCCCATCCATGAAAGGACGGACTGGCGCCATGGAAAGATCTTGAATTGGGCCCAGGAGACACCCACCCACTCCTTTCCAAAAGACCGAGGCCCCTGGGTGTGATTGATGACTGATGGTTGTCTGGGATCCTGTAAATTTGTTGAAGAAGGCATTTGGATCTTGTTACATCGACTCCTATATTGCTGACCTCTGACAAGTCAGAAAGCCATGCATCTGCAGAATGCACCACATTTCAGTGTTCAAGTGAGTTTCTAGCTGGTGTCAGTTTCAGTAACAGTCCTTGGAACCTGGTGGTACCTAGCTTGCTCTCTGCATAGCTTGTAATGCAGTTGTGTACTGCTAGCTCATATAAGCTCAGAAAGAGTCTTGTTGTGGGTACCCTTTCTGCTTCACAGATAAAGAAGCAGATCTGGGTAGCTGGAATGACCTGCCCAGATCCCACAGGTCGGAGAAGTGGAGACAAGCCCTCCGGAGCCCCATCCAGCCCACACAGCCCTTGCACTACTTCTCTACCCGGCACCCTGTCCTTCACATCTCAGTTCATTGTCACCACTTAGGGAAATCTTCTGGGATGTGTTATCTCTGAATCTCCTCTTCCAGATATGTTATACTTACTTGTGTGATTATCAAATTGAAGTCTGTTTTCTCCTTAGACAGGGATCTGTGGGCATGGTCTCTGACTCACCCCTGAATCTCCAGCCTGTGGCCTGATGCCTGGCACACACTAGGTCTTCTGTAAACTCTCATCAAACAAGTGAGTGGAATGACATTTAACCCCAGGACCAACTCTTTTCTCCTGCATCCCATTCTTTCCCTATCTGACCCTCAAGACCCTGAGAATGGCAAGATAGTGGTGAAAATACTGATTTTTCAAATGAGAAAGCTGGAAGACAAAAAGTTTAAGACATTTGTCCAGGATCATTTTGTCTGAAGGTGGTGAATGTGGAGGAATCATGACCACCTAACCACCGGGGAGCCCTTCCAAAACACAGAGGTGTTAGTGTATAATGCTTTGTGGTAAAATTAATCTCAAATATAGACATGGCTTATCTCACCACAATAGCAGCAATCTAACATTTGTAGAGTCCTTTATAAATTTACATATAATTTCCCCTACTTTATCGAAATTTAATTTCATAATTTTCATATACAGCCAGGGAACTCAGAATGGCTTAATTGTTCAAGATCAAGTATTCAGTAAGTAGTGTAGCTAGGATTCAAATTTAAGTCAGGACACCCCAATTTTGTATTTTTTTTTTTACAATGTACTTATCTGCCAATTGTCTATGACTCTTTAAGAGCTCAAAATATTTTGATGGAAATATATACTGATGCTTCTTAAAAAGCCCTCCTTCCAGTTTTATTTTTTACTTTATAATAGCTTTATTGAGGTATAATTCACATACCATAAAATTCACCATCTTAAAGTGTACAACTCAGTGGTTTTTAGTATATTGAGAATTGGGGAACTACCATCACTATCTAATTTTAGAAACATTTTATCTCTGCAAAAAGAAACATCCTACTCTTTAGCCATCAGTCATCCCCATTCTCCCCTCTCCCCAATTCCAGCCACCATTAACCTATGTGTGGTCTCCATGGATTTGCCTGTTGCATTTCCTATAAATGGATACAGTATGTGCCTGGCTTCTTTTGTGACTGGCTTCTTCCACTTAAGCACAGTGTTCTCAAGTCTCACCCATGCTGTAGGCTGTGTCACGTCTCCATCCCTTTTCATAGCAGAATAATATGCCATTCTTGACGACAATTATTTGAAAAGATACATGCATTCCAGTGTTCATAGCAGCACTATTTATAATAGCCAAGACACGGAAACAAGCTAAATGTCCATCAGATGAATGGATAAAGAAGATGTGGGGTGTGTGTGTGTGTGTGTGTGCGTATATATATAAATGGAATATTAGTCATAAAAAAGAATGAAATAATGCCATTTGGAGCAAAATGGATGGACCTAGAGATAATTATACTAAGTGAAGTAAGTCAGAAAGAGACAAAGGTCATCAGAAGATATCACTTACATGTGGAATCTAAAATATGACACAAATGAACCTATCTAGGAAACATAAGCAGACTCTCAAACGTAGAGAACAGACTGTGGTTGCCAGGAGGGAGGCAGGTAGGGGAAGGATGGTCGGCTATTTGGGGTTAGCAGATGCAAACTGTTACATATACGTAGACTGGATAAGCAGCAAGGTCTTACTGTGTATCACGGGAACTATATTCAATTTCCTGTGCTAAACCATGATGAAAAAGAAAAAAGAAATCACAAATGTGTGTATAAGCCACATTTTGATCATCTATTTAGCACACAGTTTTTAAATACACATATTGAGCCAATATGTAAAATTAAGAGACCACTCAAAATCCAAGGGTCCAGTGTCACTTGCAAACTCAGAAGCCCTGATGCCACATTCCTCTTGGTGATGAGGCACTGAGCCGGGGTTTCTCATTGCCCCTGAGACCCCGCTGCAAATTCCTACCATCCTCCTCTTGCCACTGAGGTGTCCTGCCTGGCCCCTGGAAGCATTTGGGATTGGATCCATCGTGTATACGGAGTCATGGCCCCTCCATCAACCTTCCTTCCCTAATGGGTCCTTTTCCTGATCTCTCAGTAACCCCTCATGACTCACCTTTGCTGTGTGACAATAGACCCTTAGGATTGTCATCTGTTCCTGTCCAGGGACACCAACAGTTTGGCCTCCTGAAAGAAACCCGGTGATTATAGATTCTTTTAGCATGGCTGGATGCCTTTGCCTCCAACATTTCGGTGGGGCTGACCTATTCCAGAGCTGCAGCATTTACCATGGGAGCTTGGTTTTGAAACCATGCCACCACTAACAACGAAGAACAAGTCAAAAAGCAAGCCCGCACACCAAACCTGAGAAGATCAGTGTCAGAATTCTGCTTTTTATGTAGCCCTGAAACCATAGGTTTTATTATTCTTTGTTCTTTTCCTTTGCTTCTGGAGAGAGAATTCAGCTTGTCCTCTGATCGGAGGTAAAAGACTTCCTTGTTTTTAATTTTTTTTTTTTTTAAACTTGCTACCAGTAAAGAAGAATAATAGATCCCAATGCTTTAAGTGTCTGGTGTAATTACTATAATATGAGGAGCATTGGTGTTTGCATGGGTATTACCTCACTGTAACCCGTGTCTACAAGCTTTCATAGAAACATGTGCACGTGGGTGTGCGTGCACACACACACACTTACACACGCTGTTTGTACACCCAGTGATACACTTTCAGCTTGAAATTTGAAAAAGAACCAGGCTATGAGAACTGTCCACACAGAATACCGCAGGGCTTTTTGTTAGAAGTGCGGTTTGACCAAGCATTACCAGAGTCTGACAAAGCTACAAAAATATGTTTTGCTCCTTCTAGTAAACATACACAAATAGGAAGAAATGGGTATTTTTTTTTTTCCAGAGGTAGAGGTTTTATTGCGTAAAACACTGGATAAAACTGGACTGCTTCAAAGACATTTTATTCTAACAGCAGAAAGAAAACAGTCATTGCTGAAAAAACAACTTTTAATACTTTCTATACCAGAATAAAGTTCTGTCAACTGATGTATTATAATAATAAATAATGACCAAGAATAAACTTTAAATACAAAGTTTTCTACTTGTTACAAGCATAGCAACAAAATCCTCTACTCTATTGATCTCAGATTTCCTCCAAGATAGATTTTTTTTTCTTTGTGTAGGAATGTAGACAGTATTATGACCAGCATCACAGACTACAGAAGTTACAGGGAAAAAACTTGACATGTTTAGATATGAGAACCTGATGACATTCAGAAACTGACACTGCATCACTGCGGCTGTCACTTGTTTGTATTACAAGTTACAAATGTTCTGGAGAGAAGGCCTGTGTCGGGGGGAAATAAGGACAGTAGCACTGGACAAAATGGAATCAACACACACGCCACAAAGAAGAGGGGATGTTCCCAGTGTCACAAACAGAATTATTGCCTGTCGCATCCGACGATGCTCAGAAGACACAAAAGGGTACGGAAAGAGCGCCCGAAGTGCTAGAAATGGAATGTGGCTCTTGTTGGTTTTTTTTTTTTTCCACTTTTTTTTTTCCTCTTTTTTCCTCTTTTTACTTTTTTTTTCTTCTTTTTTATATTTTTCTCTGCTAAGATACCAAAGGCGGGGGCAAACACACAGAAAGCAAGCGACTGGCACAGTCACCAAACACAGTAGTGCAGTTAAAATCCTAAAGCTTACTACAGTCGGAAAGTTTTCAATAACATTTCAGTCCTTTCTCTAGGATCATAGAAACAGTTGCATTAAGTTTATCAACTCGATTTAAGTAAGGCAGTGAGAACTATTCTAGAAAAACAAGAAAGCAGCTTGCTCTATGCCAGATGGGTCCACATTGTACAGCGATTGCGTTTACACTGAAACCCCGAGTGGATGTCACCCTCTCGACAGCATATGCAAACCGGATTCCTTATTAGCCTGAGATTCCTTCTGGTCTCAGGATAGCGAAGCATTTTATTTACATTGATTGCAGTTTAGTATTTTTGTAAACTGCTGTAGGCAGAGCTGAAGTTTTTAAGGCCCTGGGGTTTTATTCTGTGCTCCCAGCCTGCAAGGAAATATCGATCTTTTTTTTTTTTAAAGTCTGAATAATTTTGTCTTAGAAGAAGTTAATACTTCAGTACTTCTCCACCGTCACAAGCAACAGCACCAATTTCGTGTCACTCAAAGGAAATATGTTAAGAGGCTGAACTCTGACGCCACACTAGCAGATTCAAGAATAAACCCTTAACTAGTCTTCCTAAATTGTTTGTTAAAAAAAAATGAGTCAAGTGTTTCATTATTGGCCCTCCAAATCTCCCTCTGGGTGGTGCAGAACTTGATAAATTTGGAGTATCCAATCAGTAGAAAATCTAAAATCTACAAAAATATAGAACACATTTGTTTTACAAAAACAGACATTTTTAACTTAAACAGTTTTCTTCATTAGTGATAGAGAGCAGGATGTTTAGATTCATATTTTAATACAAGCTATTTCATAAGAGCTTGCTGGAGAAAAAAATCTTGCTTCATGTCTATGACACTTACAAAAACTAACGGATGAAAAAAATCTGATAATAAGGACTGGAGCAGCCTTCATTCAAGTAACATTTTAAAAATCATAATAAAAACAATCTTTCTACTATTATGTAAATTTCCATTCTTCACCAGCACCTTCTGTGAGTAGGGTGGGCTAGTTCTAAGCATTTGATATCATGTATCCCTATTTTTTTTATTAGCAACCTTCTTGTAAATTCCTCCAAAAATTAAAGAAACAAACAAAAAAAAAAGACAACCGAGAAAAAGCATTTCCTTCTATACTGCAATTTGATCTAAAAAAAGGAATTACTCATCAAACCTGCAATGGACATTTGTCTGCAGACACTTCCTGACCATTGATTCATTTGGCTGTGGATTTTTTAAAAATGCACATTGAAGATGGCAAGCCTCTGCAGTGCTGGTCTGCCCTGGCGCTGGCTGCGGGCCGGCTAAGATTTCTCCAAGAGTGCAGTTACAACACCACGTGAATTGATTTTCTCTGCAGTGACCGCTCCAGTCTGACTGGCACCGCGACTGCCTCCCAACACATCCCATTAGGGTGCGAGGCAGATGACAGCAGCTGGTGTCAGATTATAGAGGTGTTTTCAACAATGAAAACACAGCCCCTCCATCTTCAAGGCAACACTAAATCATTTAGATGGCATCGTTTTGCAGTTAAGAGCTTGATTTTTGGACATAGGCGACTCTAGCATTGGAAGGGCCCCCCAGCTTTCTTGAGCTCGGAGGACACCAAGCATTTCTGAAATCCCTTTTCTCCCACCTGCGTTGTTTGGAAGTACTTGTTGCCGGGTAACAGTTTAGCAGCCATTTTCAAGGGCTGGGGATTTTTTTTTTTTTAATATATATATAGATATCTTTTTAAAATTTTTAAATGTTCTATACACTAGTGGGGGGTTGTACATGATTTTTTCCCCTTGGAATGCAGTTAGCAGACTCTTTTACCAGATGCATAATCTGAAAACTGTGTAAAATAATATTGCAGTCTCCGAATTGGTTGGCTCAGTTGCGCTCCTCCTGGGCCTTGCTGCCTTCCTCCGTTAACTCTGCTGAGCTCCCCGCCTTGACAGCTGCGGGGTCTTCGAAATTCCCAGAAGCCTCCGAGTCGACTCTGGAGCGCTTGAACCTGCGGTCGGGGTATTGGCTGTTGTCAAAAGGCATGCGATGGACACAGAGGACGTGGGTCTTCAGATTTCCCTTCTGAGAGGCACTGTAGGGACAGTAGCGGCACTGGAAAGGCCTGGGACCTACGGGCAGAAAGAGTGGCCGGTCAGTTCTGCTGCGTACCCCTCCCCGGCTCCCAGTGCTCAAAGGACCATGATCATTATTACTGGTACAATATCAGCAGTGTTATTGCCTTGCAAAGGTCAAATGGCAAAGGATAGAGATGCAGCCAATATATCTATTTGTATAAGTAATAACTTACTTGGATAAGTAATAAGCTGCAGTTTAGTTGCTAAGTCATGTCCGACTCTTTTGCGACCCGTGGACTGTAGCCCACCAGGCTCCTCTGTCCAAGGGATTCTCCAGGAAGAATATTGGAGCAGGTTGCCATTTCCTGCTCCAGGGGATCTTCCCAACCCAGGGATTGAACCCATGTCTCCTGCATTGGCAGGCGGCTTCTCTACTGCTGAGCCTCCAGGAAAGCCTCAAACAATAAGTTACCAAATAATAATAATAATAATAATAACTTGGACAAGGATGTAAAAGATCTTTCCATCCTAGCCAGGGTTTTTAATTCAGCCTTTCTAGGTGAGAGAAAAGAAAGTTCCAACACCTGGAAATTCTTTTATAAAAAGTAAGATAGCAAGGACTTTAGACTTTGCAGGCCAAGATCAAAGATATGACGTAGATACTTATATAACAAGAGAGGAAATAAATTTCCAACTTTTTGTTGATGAAATTCAAAACTTTATTTATGGACACTGAAATTTGAATTTTATATAATTTTCATATGTGATGAAATATTATTCTTGTTGGGCTTTTTTTTCCAACCATTTAAAAATGTAAAAACCATTCTTAGCTCCACAGGCTGTATGAGAACAGACAGAAGGTGGATTTGAGCCCTGGACTAGACTTTGTGACCCTAGCTCCATACCAAAAGACCCATAAATCCCTCCTTCTGGGATGCTGACTCAGATCTCCAAGCCAGTTCACTTCCTCATGTCCCCACCAACTCTACTGATAAACAAGTCAAGCGTGACCAGGAAGTGTGTTTGGGGTGGGGTGAGAGAGGGATGTTCTGCAAGCCTTGCTCTTCGGTGGAGTAGAAGTGCCAAGCTGGAGGGATCTGGGATGCTCTGTTTCAAGAGGAGGCAGCAGAAAGTATCAGACAAGAACTGGGACACTCAGATAATTAAGGCCAGCCTAGTTTTAAAGAAGTTCAATTTTGAAGGGTGACGCCCAGAATCGAACTTCTCTAGAAAGGCTGTAAATAAGAACAGAAGATGGATTCTTGTGAAAATCCACCTGCTCCTTCAGGCTTCATTTCTCTGCTCTGGTGCACCACAGACATGCACACATCTCTGCTATCTTTAGGAACCAGTCAAGCATCTAGTTTGGGAAGTTATAATGGGACAATGCATTCTGCCCAATGCTGGGAAGCTGTGGATATGCCATTCCTGGAAGCCCATGAGTGCTGTCCCACCCAGCACCCAGAGAGGTCAAGACCCAGTGCTGGGTTTCATTTACTCAGGAAAATAAACAAGCAAATAAATGGGCCCAATTGTTTACCCCAGAAAACATCTGAACAGCATATTCATCACTCTTTTTAGAGCATAATAGAAGTCCTGTGTGTCTACTTAGCAAAGCAGTCTTGTTCTTAAGAAACTGGAGAGCAACCAAATGTTTGGAACTGAAACTCATTTCCTCACCAAATTGCACACAGCACTAGATTCTTGCTCCTTTCTTAGTGGGCTTCGGGAATTAGCTCTCTCCATCTTCCCTCCTAGCCAGTTGGTCCCCAGGTCAAATCCATTCTACCTGTTGAATCTTTCTACTTCCCATATTCCCCTTCTGAGCCTGGTCCAGTGTACACCAGCTGGTGCTAGACTATGAACATGGCAGCCTGCAGGAGAGCGTCCTGCTTCCGGTTTCCCCACTTCCTGCCTATCCTCCCCAGGTCTACCAGAGTGAGTACCTAAAGCAGAAGCTCAGCTCTGAGTTTCCTGTCCAAATCTTTAATGACCACCTACCCCCTGGCCTTTACAGCTCAGTCCTAACACCTCTCCTGTCTCCAGAAGCTTCCCCTGTTTGCCCACTCCAAACCAAATGATTAGATGGTCTCTGCAGACAGGCTTCATTCTGCAGGGTCCCCATGCTCTGACTGTGCTACCTTCTCCCTGAGACATCACTTCTGTTCTCTGCAGAGCCAAACCCCATTCTCCTTTCAAGGCTCTGTTATGTGTGACTGCAGTCTGTGTGTGCATTGGCCGCCATGATAGACTGTGAGTTCCTGAGGCAGGAAGCATAACATCACTGGTACCAAGCCCTTTGCTTGGCACAGAACAAGCAGGTATGAACTGTTTGCAGGGATTGCATTGTTATTTTAATGTTTCCCCTTGCCTTTTTTTGAATTAATTACAAATTTTCAGACAGAGTTTTCTCTTCTTTTGTTTCTAGTGTCGTACCTAACACAAGACTGAATTTGATCAACTTTCTTACTTGCGTAAGTCCATAGAGTGGAACACACTTGCTCTTGGCCCTTCTACATGGCCTACCACAGCAAGAAGAGCAGAGACTGTCAGAAGGATGGGGCCTGGACCACAATTATGAAGTAAGAGAAGCATTTGTGAGTACCGTTTGCCTCCTGCCTTCCTGCTATCCAACCCCATCCTTAGGGCTTGGTCACCCCCTCATACAGATGTCAGGGAAGAATCTGGGTTGGTGCGGAAGGAAAACTGAGACTCTGTTTCTAGTGGACTTAGGATATTTATGAATAGTGTATATGGCCCTACTTTTCATCATGTTGGAGTTAAAACATAGACTGAAGGGAAGAATCGTGGTGTTGATCAATGGTAGTGAGATAGGAAAAGCCATGCCCATTCTTCCCACCATAATCATGAATCTTCGTCAGTGCTAAGCTGGGTGTCAGTGAGTTTCCAACAGATCCCAAGGCTCAACCATCCAACTCATGAAGTCTTCATCCCTATGGACATGAAGTTATGCCCAGGGCTCAGTGAGGTGGTTTGAGGTTCTCTGATAGGGCAGCTCTTGAGTGGGAGAAAGAAGGAAGGATGGCCCAAGTCTACAGCTGGAGGCATAGGAACCAACTCAAGTTCATTCAGAGAATCTAAGAGAAGAGTTGAGACTTCCCTCAGGAAGCCTAAAGTTTTGTCCAAAGCTTCTCATAAATGGATTGTATCTTCTGGGTTCCCACCAAGGGCAGCTCTGCAGCAGTTCACAAGGAAAGGTGACACTATCCTAATTACCATGGCTCAGATACAGCTGGGGCTAACATTACTTTATGGCAATAAGTTACTGATGGGGAAAATCATCGTGACAAGACTAGGAGCTAAAAACTCCAAATAATAATTAAAAATAAATAAATGAAATCAAAACTCTTGGCACCACAATCCAAAGAGGCTTGCAGAACTGTGAAGCAAATGACCAAACCATGGTATTGTTTAATAAATCTACTTTAGATCCCCGTGATTCATCGGGTTCCTCCATTCTTCCACTGTTTTTTCCCATCTGTCAAAGTTGCCTATTATACTTCCTATTATTATTTCTGTATGAATCTATGCCACAAACTTTGGAAGCCACCCTCTCTGCAAATTGTGTCACTGTGGGAACCACATGCATCTTGGCAAACCAAACGGAGAACCTCAGATATCACCTTTATTCACAATAAAAGCTTTTTTGAATTGGCCAACTTGGCATAAAGGCACTTGGTATAATTTTGTCACCAACTGATTTTAAATATTAAATATGATGTTTATCCTATGGTTATATCTGAATATCTGTATCTTGGGAGAGTCAAAGATGTACAATAATTCTGGCATATTTGGATACTTCAGTGGTCAAACCATTAGTACTGAAGTAGTTTTTATTTTAACTTAGGTGAGCTGAAAAGTTATATATAAAGGTATAATGTTATGCATGTGTACATTTGTAGAAGGAAGCCTGTACAATACTGGAACCATGATAAATCTAGATCTTACATTGTACTTTGTAAACAGAAGCACTGTAGGTAATAGTAGTACCTGAAGATCCCAAAGGCCTCTGTCCCACAGGTTTTCACATACATGTCTGTATGTTTATACTTATATTTGAGCTTTATGGCTGTTATATCAAAAATATCCACCCCATAGCTCAGATGAATAATTTAAAATAGAATCAACTTGGATGGTTTGACTTTAAAACAAATTTCAAATGTGTATAAAGTACTCAGATCTCCTAATTCTCTAAAATTCCTATAAGAATTATATGGTTTTTTTTTTAGGATTCACACACACACACACACACCCTTCTGAATGGTTTGTTGAAAGGTTCCCATGAGACTGAGGTGGAAGAAACGCTTTGAAGAAATGAGACGTGCATCCTGAGGGAAGGTGATTGTGAGGAGCCGAGATGGGCCCAGAAGAAAGCATTGTGTACCCCGAGAATAGGATGTAAGTGAAAGGTTGATCCTTTGGTGATGGGAACATTTACTCCCAAACAGAAAGCTGTTGGTATGCAAAGCACTTTTGCAAACTTGATTCATTTCCCAGTCTAGCTAAATCTGGATGAAGAGTTTCCAATTTCTCTATACCATTTGTCCATGAGAAGCCCCTGGTATTGGCACAAACTCAGTGATCTGTTACCTTTGGGTCAGAGAACATACCCCATACTTTCAGAACAAACCCCACAGCTGAGAGCTCCACTGAAATTCCCACTGTGCTTTTCCAATACATGTGACAGAACCAAGGACCCACCTGAAGGCAGAGGCAGTGAGAGGGCCACGGAAATCCGAGGGGAGCTTTCTTACTTTCCTGCTAAGGTGGATGTGGGGCTCCAAGAAAATCAGATCTCCAGATGGAGGTAGGTCAACACATCCCCTGGGGAGAAGCCCTCAGGGTGACACGCTGCAAACTTCCATCTGGCACAGTTTAATGAGAAGAAAGACCAGCCATGCTGCCTGCACCACCGGAGATGGAGGTAGCCATTCACCTGGGTCTGTAGGTAGAGATGAAGATGCTACTACTGTCCATCAATCTCTAAGCAGCAGCAAAGGCTTTAAGACAGAGTTGAGTCTAACAGCCTTTCTTGGATTGAATTTAAAAGAATAAGGGCACCCAACCCAGCCAGTTCCCCATTTGAGGAGAATATGAACACACGCCTTTCTCAAGTTCAGCCCCACAGGGAAGCACTCTGCTTTAGGGCAGCCTTTGGCCCCTCTGAACACAGGCGATCCTTCCTGCAGAGGCCTGACCACAGAGAGCTCTCTTTTGCATTTTTGATTTCAGGTGTCCTCCTGCCCCACAGTGGCCAGTGTGAGTCTGACCAGGACCTTGCATTCAAAGCATAGCATCACCCCTCCGTGAGGCTGAGAGGCCACTAACACCCAAGATTTGGTTTCCCCTCTGTCTGACCTTGAGCGAGCATTTGATCTCCCAAGGCTTCAGTTTCTACATCTTGGAAATGGGGGAATAATATGAATACTGACACCCTAATCTTGTTGTGAGGATCAGAGGAGACAGCGTGTCAAATTTTAAATGACAAAGAGCTCTGCAAACGTCAGCTGTCTGTCATTGCTGTAATTGCTGATTTCTTTGTTATCATTCTGTTCCTTATCTAAGTAAGACTGGTCAAGAGAGGCTATGCTTTGTTCTTCATCAAAAGCACTCATTCAACAAGCCTTCCCTGTGCCAGTTTTGTACTAGCCTGCCTGTCCTGGGTGATCTTATCCCAGATAGTTGGGGAATAAAGCCTGAAATAGTCTCTCTCTGGGGCTCCTGCTTTTACCTGGGGGGTTTGGGATCTGCAAGACCTTCAGAGTCCGAAGGAAGTAGTTGTTAGCAAGGAAGTAGTTGTTAGTATATTTCCCTTGGTGAAGTTCAGCAGACGTGGGCTGGGCTGTGGTCACAAGTCCACGTGGGAAGAATATAGTGTCTGGAGGATCCTGTTCTGGTGCAGGGCTGGCAGTTTGAGGCCATGCAGTAGGGGAGATGGTCAAGGGGGTTGGGGGCTCAGAGAGCTCAGCCAGGAGGAATATGAGCCCCTGCATGCCCTTCCAGCCTCTTTGCCCTCAAAGCCCCCGAGCTGCTCCCTCTGACCACAGGACCCTCTCTGTTCTCCAGATGCTTTACATGCTTTATTCTCTTTCCTGCCATAGGACCTCTGCCCAATCCTGTCTCATTCCCTGCATCTGAATGCTCCCTCCCCTGCTTCATGGAAATACTATAATCCCATCCTTAGCGCAGCTGCCTCAGGCTTCCCCTGATGACCCCAGACCCACTCAGGTTCATCAAAGCAAACTCTTCTCTTCCACAGTAGAGTGTCCAACAAGAGTAGATCAACAAACAGTTATGTTGTCTGCCCCAAAAGACAGTCAGCTCCAGGACTCAGGAACTGTGGGGTTTTGCTTTTGCTCTGGTTTTTTTGTGTTTGTTTGTTTTCTGATTATTGATATTTCTTACCGCCTAGTAGAGACTTTGGGATGTTACAGATTTCCATCAGGTATTTTTCAAGCAAAAGGACAGGTGAATGGATGGATGGATGGATGGATGAAGGGAAGAGGGAGGCAGCCAAGAGAAAAGAAGAGGAGCGGAATGCTATCCCAGGCAGAGAGACTCGCCTGACCTCAGTACAGAAGCAGGAAGGCTGTGTGAGAGCACGGGCCTGCAAGCTGGTGCTTCCAGTGTGGTGAAGGTGGAGCTCGGTGGGAGCTGGGCAGGGGTGGGGCCCACAGGACCCTCTGGAGAGCTTGCACCTCACTCCAAGAGGGAAGGCCTGTTCAGCTCTGCAGCAAGGTTGCTGCCCCAAAGAGCCCCCATCCCCGTCTGAAGGCAGGACCTAGGTCCCTGATGCTGTGGCCAGATGTGAGCCCCCAACATCACCCTGCTTCCCTCCTCTCTATCTCTCCCTTTGAGCGCATCAACATTTCCCATCACTGCCATGCGAAAAGTAAGTCCATCATACGTTAATTTGTATTGTCACAGTGCCGTAGAGCCGTGGTAAAGAGCACATTCATTTTTAATCCACTATGAATAATATATAAATATGTATACAGTGTGGAGGGTCAAGAGGAGTAAGGAGAAAGCAAGCCGTACATTGTTTATAACAAAAGTGGGGAAACGAGATATTTTTCTTACTTGCTACGATGGAAATATCTGCTTTTTCCCTGTACCTGAGGAGGAAAGGAAAATGCCTGCCCTTGGGGGACCATCCATTCATTACGGCTCTGCACTTGTGGGCAGCTGGGTTCAGGGAAGAGCCAGGGCTGCATCCACAAGGCTTCCAGACTTTCCATGCTGGTGGTTTCTGCTCAGGTGCATGATGGCAGAGAGGGGCGTGGGGGTGAGGTAAGTGACCAACCTCTGGTGCTTAGTGATGAGAAAACAGTCCGACACCCGTTCATCAGAGCACGTTTACAGGAATTGCCTCAATGGTCCTCATGACTATCAGTGGGAATATATGGTGGAGAAACATCTCTCCATTTTACGGGTAAGAAAACCAAGATTAAATAATTGTCCAAAGTCAGGTTGGCACAGCTAGCTGGTTCCTGATCAAGAATTCCACCTTCGGGTTTTCTCAAAACAGACGATCATGTCTCTACTCCCTCCTGTCACTCCCTACACACCACTTGTGGAAATTCTCTACAAAGGGGTGTCTGATCAGGACCCAAGGGTGCTCCAGGAGAGAGTCCACTCCTCTGTGGAGGAGTGTGTACTGTAACGTGCGATATTGCACATGTGTCACATGCCACACTCTTTATGGACACAAGCACTACTGTGGCCTCTGCCATCAAAGACTGGCATTGAGCACATGGCTGGCACCAAGTCACAGGGCTTGTAAGCTCTCTGTCAGAGCTCCCATCGCACAACTCCTGGACCCCAGACCACTTCCAGGAGCACACACTGAACACCTGCTGTGTGCATTAGCCTGAGAAGATTGCTGTCGAATGATGCTGTACTTTTAGCACTGAGAAGGTGAGAAGGGCATCTATTCCGCATGCCTGACACAGGCCTACCCAATACACGCTGAATGGTTGCTCACATGTCTAGAGGCTGACTTTAAGAGTTGCAACCCACTGGAGACCCAAGTGGGAGGAGGAAGGGGCCAATCATTCATGAGAGAAGGACATCCCAGCTTTGAGCAAGGCTCCAGTTTCCAGTTGAAAGATGGCTCAAAGGTGGGGGGCACTCACAGGAGAGAAGGAACATTCTTGAGGAAAGACACATATGCTGTTTGCCAGAGCCAGGGCTACACATGGTGACAGAGGCACAACTCTGGATGTTGGAACAAGGGCATCCTAGGGTGGAGAGGAGCAGTGCCCAGAATCACGGTTCATGTTCCATGGTCAACACAAGCAAAGGCGTCCAGAAGAGGGTCATGTATGCAAGTGGTGGGGAGGGGGCTCTCTGGAACAGATAAACAGAGAAGGGGCAATCCCCCCATGTCCTCACACTGCTGAGCCATCCCTCACACCAGGAAAGCTTTTCAGATCAATCTCACTGGTGCCCTTCATTGTTCGTTGAAATAACTGGAAAAAGACAGTGGGTAAATAAAAAGGAACATTGCAGCCATGGCTTCTAGATCAGCCCTGACCACACCCACATATACTTTGGGTGAGTGTAGACCCTTAAGAAAGCCAGAAAGCATGAGAGAACCCAGGCTGACCAAGGAAGAATCTTGGGGGCCAGCAGCATCGGGCCCTGCCGCAGCCACGGCTGACCACCTGTGACACGCTCATCTTCCTTTCTCCAACATCCTCTCTGGCACACAGGATCATGGAGTACTTCTAAACTACCACCCGAAGGTCTCCCACAGTCATGTTCTATGGTGCTATCTTCTAGAAAGCTCCTGGTAATGACCTGGAGAGAAGTAGCCCTCAGAGGCAGCTCACACGCACAGGGCAATGAGGCTTGGGAAGTACCAACAAGACTCCTTAATAACAGCCCTGTCCCTATTGCACCCCACCCAGAGCCCTTTGGATTCCTTGAAACTAAGGACGCGTGCACTAGTAGTAAAGAACCTGCCTGCCAATGCAGGAGACGTAAGAGACACGGGTTTGATTCGTGAGTTGAGAAAATCCCCTGGAGGGGGGCATGGCAACCGACTCTAGTGTTCTTGCATGGAGAATCCCATGGACAGAGGAACCTGCTGGGCTTCAATCCACAGGGTTGCCAAAGTCGGACACGATCGAAGTGACTTAGTACACGCACAAAGACATTTGCAAACTGCATGCTAGTAGGAAGGAAAATGGCTCCACATATGCGGCAGATTTTACAAGTTGAAAACAGCCTCCCAGAGGAGGACTGTGCCCAGTGGACCTGGGAGAAATCCAGGCTGGGTGGTCCACTGGGCTGGCCTGTCGGTCAGGCCTCCAAGGTGGTACTTGTCTCCACTTGGCCCTCACCTGCTGCTCCCTCTGACTGTCTGCTGCTCTGTCTGACCCTGAAGCTGCCAGCTGGGGAAGTCCCTGCCCAGGACCCCGGCCATCCTTCAAGTTTCAACATGCTCTGCTGGGGCAAAGAAATGGGTAAAAATGTACAAGAACATGCACCGAGCTGATAGAAAGAGCCATTTCTCAGTAACACACATTCCATATATATATATTTTAATCTCCCTAATTCTAAATAGGCAAGAATGGTTCTAATCAGGTACATAATTTATGTTTTCAGTTTTCAAAAAAATATTCATCCGTCTAATCAAAGATGCTAAAACACTTTGAAATATCCTTAGTATAAATAATTTTAGGTTTTAAATTTCCTGTGATTTGGGTTTTAATTTAAAACACTATCAAAAAATATTTTACAATTTTAAAAGTGAATTTTGATCCATGTGGTAATAGATTGGAGACATCAATGTGAACTTGTGTTTAGTTTAATATGTATAGCAGAGATGTGGGTACTTGCAGGGGTTAGTCTACACACAAATATTTCCTTTTTCTCAGTGGAGAGGGCCCAGAACCCATGACATCCCAGTGATAACAAGGACATTTAGCCCAGAACTTGACTTCTAATACTATTCTCAAGAAAGGGAGCCAGGGCTTCTTGGAGAAATGGCTAATTCTAGGGCTGGAGCAGGACATACACAAGGTGATCCTGAAGCACTTCATGCCAGAGAGTAAAGAATTGCTCCAAAGCCATAAACTGGTGTGGGTATCAGAGCAGCACGCAGTCCAGTAAGAGAGCCCCCAGTGGCCAGAGCTGGAACAGCTTCAGCAACAAAGTAAATGAAAGTATAAAATAAGCACCCACAAGTCATACTGACATAAACAAATGATTGAATCAATACCTACATGGAGGACTTCCCTGGTGGTCCAGTGGTTAAGAATACACCTGCCAATGCAGGGGACACAGGTTAGAACCCTGGTCCACAAAGCTTCCACATGTCGAGGGGTAACTAAGCCCATGACCACTGAGTGCCGTGCTCTGGAGACCATAAGCTGCAACTGCTGAAGTCTGTGCATTCTAGAACTTGTGTTCCAAAACAAGAGAAGCTAGTGCAATGAGAAGCCCATGCACCGCAACTGGAGAGCGTGTCCCCACTTGCCAGAACCAAAGAAAGCCCACGTGCAGCAATGAAGACCCAAACTAACTAAATAAAACATAAAAGATATATATTGGTGGTGGTACTGTTTAGTCGCTAAATCATGTCTGACGTTTCTGCGACCCTAGGGCTTCCCTGGTGGCTCAGACAGTAGAGAATCTGCCTGCAATGCAGGAGACTCCGGTTCAATTCCTGGGTCAGGAAGATCCCCTGCAGGAGGGAATGGCTACCCACTCCAGTATTCATGCTTGGAGAATTCCATGGACAGAGGAGCCTGAGGGCTACAGCGCATGGGGGTCACAAAGAGTCGGATGCAGCTGAGCAACTTTCACTTTTCATGGACTGTAGCCTGCCAGGCTCCTCTGTCCATGGGATTTCCCAGACAAGAATACTGGAATGGGTAGCCATTTCCTTCTCCAGGAGATCTTCCTGACCCAGGAATTGAACCCAGGTCTCCTGCATTGGCAGGTGGATTCTTTACCACTGAGCCACCAGGGAAGCCCTATATATGCATAAATACCTACTTGGAGAACTACAGAGGCCTCACACATTCCAAACTACTTACTACACAGGTGCTCCCCCTGAAGGAGGTGGCTGAAACTCCCACTTCTTTGTGCTGGCTGCATGGTGACCTCCTGCACAGAACTGCAGTGTGGAAAGCACTTCAGAGGAACTGTACAGGCAGACATCTGACAATCATGAGCTCAGCCAGGTGACCAAGGTCAGACGGAGAGCACGTACCAATCATGACCTCAGCCAGGTGACCAAGGTCAGGCGGAGAGCACGCACTCGGATTTGATGGGATGAGAAGGCACTTCATTTCTGTGGCTTTCCTCCCCAAAACCCGCAATCCAAGTCCACCCATGAGAAATCTCAACTGAGGAACATTCTATACAGTATGTCTCAAATCTAGCCATGTCATCAAAACCCAGAAAATATGGAGAAGCTGTCAAAGCTAGGAGGGCCCTTAGGAGAGCTGACCCCTACATGAAATGTGGTCCTGGAATAGAGAGAGAACACTGGGTAAGAGTAAAATGTGGGCTTTCCTTAGTCATAGTGTATCAATAGTAAGTCATTAATTGTCATCTACGTACCTTACAAATGTTAGATGTTAGTAGGAGGAGCAGCCCTACCAGGATTCAGTGTTCGTGTTACTCTGGTCCAGTATGAAGAACCTAGGTTCTTGAGCCAGACACTTGGATTCGAACCTTACCTGTCTCTACAGGTTACGTGCTCTTGGGCCGGCTATTCAAACTTTCCAAGTCTCGGCTTTTTCACCCATGTAAAATGGGTGTACTCCTAATAATAGTTCACTCGTCGGGTTGTGGGGATTCGAGGAGAAAGGCCTTGTAAAATGCTTAGCACAATGTGTGGCCCGTAGGAAGAGTTCCATCAGCATTTGTTTGATATGGTTTTGCATATTAAAATACTCCTTCTGTTAAGTGCCTGTTATGAGAGAGTCTTGAATTGGAACTGTCATTCCATTGCCAGTGCCGGAGTCAGGTGTTAGGACTCCACTTGCCAGGGAAGGACACTGAGGCTCTGGAAGCCTCCATGTGTGTCTGGACGCACGAAGCCAGAGAGGCAGAAAACTCAGCTTTGCACCAGCTCCCTCTTAGACTGCAGACAGGGCTCAACCAACTGTCTTGCTTCCTCTCTGCAACTTCAGGTTCAAGTTCAGTTAGTATGAAAGCTGAGAAAATGAGACTGGATTCCAGGAGGTGTCTGCAGAAGACAGCATCTGGCAGGGATGTCAAAGTCCCCCAGACCCTTCCAGCTCAGCCCTGTCGCCTCTTCTCCCCCCCACCCCCAACCCAGGACCTCAGAACTCAACCTCAGGAGACCCTGCCCTTCCCTCCTGCTGACCTCACAGTGGCTCCTTCCTTAGCAACTTCATTCCCATGCTCTGGCCCACACCATGCAGATTTTGCCTTAAATTCTGTTTATTTGTTTGCCCCGGGCTGTCTATGCGCTCAGCGAGCCACCAGCCTGTCTGGGTGGTCAGGAGAGCCAGATTGCAGCGCAGGCCTGGCCGCCAGCACTCACAGGCAACTATTGATCCGAGATCTTAAATCATTCCCCAGATTTTATGAAAGCATTTATGTTTATCATTAAATAACCTTCAAAGGGTCGATGAACTTACTTTCCTTTTTTGGAGATTTTTAGATGCGTAATATAATAATGCTCTAACAATACCCAGTGTTTGTCTCTGGGTGAGCACACTTAATCCTGAAAGAAATGCCAGGAGAGGCCAAAGAGAGAGAACGCAAGGTGGGAGCCGGATAACAGACAGGCTGGCAGCTTCTCCATTGTCACACAGCAAACCTCACCCTCTGAAACTCTTCTCTCTCCCAACATTTCCAGGAAGGGGATACTTGGAAACCACACTAACGGGGGTGATTTTAGATGGAACTGAACTGACCACTTTCAGGTTAACAGCCTTAGGAAAAAAACGAGTGAATCAAAGTTGGATACGCTTTTAATAAATAGCAAGTAAAATTATTAAGGTGGTACTCAAGCGAGGACAAAAATAGAAGGGTTTCTAAAATATAAGGTGCCAATGCAGCATCTTCCATCCACACTTTTGATATCCACATCTTCCCCTCCTTAGGAATATTGGGCTAAATGTAGTTCTCTGAAGTTCCTGTGGCAATAAGGTGGATGCTAGGCATTTAGCAGAAGCTATCACAGCCGGCCCTGCTCCATCTGAACCCACCTCTGGCACCATCGGACTCACTGGGTTCAACAGACCACCCCAGAAACAGCAAGGAGAAAGCCCCAAGACCAAAAGGCAGTGGGCCTGCTCTGCACACCGCTCCAAATCCCCTCTGTACTTGCGTCCACCTCTGCTCTCCAGCCTTTGATGACTTCCTGTCTCTTACCACAGCGTCTTGCCTCCTCAGCCTGACTTTCCAACTTGCAACCCTGTTTTACCTAATATTTATTGCCATTGCCACCAGGAATTTGCCCAACCCAACCCCCAGATCTCTTTCCAATTAGATCCCACCAAAGCCTCAGTTCCTTCTTGAAGCCTTTCTCGGGACCCAGCTGTCACAGCCCCACAAGCACTTAGCAAAGGCCCACACAAGTAGGCATTTTAACTGAGTTCTGCTCACTAATGGCTTCCTGTGACTTGGGCGTGGTGGGTCTCTCCCTTCCCTTAGGGGGCTGGAGATGCCTGCCATGCACATCTCAGAATGGATTCCAGAAGCTGGGAGTTGTTCCCTTTGGGCGGCTTCTTAGGAAGGGCTCGGGCCTGCCTTGGATGGGTGCCCCTCTGCCCAGCTCCACGTTCTCGCCTTCACGAAGGCCTAAGGAACACCCTGGAGTGGGCAGCCCTGACCTTAAAGAGGCTGGTCCCAGCTTCTGGTCTTGCAAGGACATACTCCCAGCTTGCTTCCTTCCACCCAACTTGGCATCCTTCTTCAGAGGACCTCCCAAGAGGCGGCCCTGCAGAACCCTCCCTGCACACCCGGACCATGCCCTCTGCCTTGCCCTGCCTTCCACACCAGGAAAATCCAAGTGCTCTTGGCTCTGGAGTCCCCCAGGGTTCCCAGTCCCAGCCGCCGCATTCCTCCCAACATCTGTGAAGGACGCACAAGAGCTCAATCATTTCCCGGTGCACCTTGGGTCACCTTGGGTCTCCGTCTCCCAGTCACGGTCCCATGAACAAGACTTCTTGCCCCACGCACCTCCCTAGCATCCTCAATCGTGCCACTTCCTGTGTGGTGCTGGGACAGTCCCCGCTACCTCACCGGAGCCCCAGAGCCCAGGTGACCATGGGCCAGCTCCACGGAGTCCACCACTGCTCTGGATATACATGCTTTCGCTCTCCTCAGAAGTCACAAGCTGGAGGCACACATATTTTTCTTAAGTTTGTCTTTATTCTTAGCTTTCTATGTCCTTGGTTTCTCCAGTAAATTTTTTTTTTTTTTTTTTTTTTTTGCCTCATGCCATGTGGGATCTTAGTTCCCGAACCAGGGATCAAACCCACACCCCTGCATTGGAATCATGAAATCTTAACCACTGGACGGCCAGGGAAGTCCCACAGTTTTATTATTCTGTCTCCAATGCTATTTTTAAAAAGATTTAAGGTATTGCCAATGTTTCAGAACAAAGAGATTTCATGTAAAAATACAGATTTCCAGTTTATCTTGAAAAGGTCTGGCAAGATCTTCCCAGAAGCAGCCACCTGCCTGCCACCGGGACCCCAGTTTTCAACCCCTGAGAACTGCCTGAGTCTAACAACCGGTGCTTCACCTCCTTTGGGTGGGGCGGGTCACTGGGCGAAGTCTTCCTGTGGTTTTTCACATGGCAGATAAATTGCATTCCTGTACACACCCAGTGAAATAAACAAGTGGGTGGTCTCTGCCGGTTTAATCATTTCCTGTTTTCCATTGTGTCCCTTAAGATGAACACATCAACCCTTAATTGTAGGTTCTGTTTTATTATACAATTTAAATATTGGGGGGAGGGGGCAATGTTGTAACTGGGCGTGTGCCAAGGATGTGGTATGCACAGTGCCACCCTGGAAAAGACACGGAGGGAGGGGGGCAAACCCACAAAGTCACCCAACATAGAACACTGTAAGTTTATAGACAGCAAATCCACTAAAAGCTGGTGTCCAGGCTTATCTGTGGCCAATTCACCACCCGCTCTCCCCATTCTCATCTTTTGTAATCACAGGACATGTCTGGGGGTGGGGAGGGCTCATATGGTTTGGGGGAGGGGGCCAGGTGAGCTCATGTGGGTTGCAGAAGATCTCACCAAAAACAGTGTAGCAGGACCAGTCATATTCCATCAAATTTCAGGGCTGTTGTATCGTATTAATGTGAGTTTATGTGAGAGACAGAATCGCACATTCCTCTTTTCACAAAAGAATCAGACACCCACTATCCATACACACAGTATATATCCATATAGATGGGCACACTGAATATATTTTAAATAGCTACATTTTATCATGCCCAATTCAACAAACTGGTACCGTGAACAATGGAAAATTGAACAAACTAAAAAGGGGAGATGGAAACAAACTTTTCAACGTTCAACGCTCTCCAGGTGCTACCAATGTTGTCACATGCCAAAAAATAAAATTAAATAAATAAAGCACAGGAGAGAGGTGGCTTTTCCTGTGAAGTCACAAAGGAAACGGTACTCTTTTCTTCCCTTTTTTTCCCCCTATAAAAGGCTCTCTCTCAAATCAAAGGTGTCAGACTTTGCTTTCTCTGGCTGGCATGATCCAGAATACGGCTGAGGAATGACAGATGTCGGCACCCAGCTGCAATGAAGCATGCTAAAGTTTCCGTCTAATCCACTTATTTCTCTGTAGTCACGTAAACCAAAACAAATGGGCAGGGCTTTACATTAGGCAGAAGCCCCACAGCAGCAGGACTCTGTTGCATAATGCAGTCGACACGCCATCTTGGTATCATTTTCCCTCCGCAGGGAAGGCACCTTGCGGTGAGAGCCGCTCGGAAGTGTGGCCCCCGAAGTGTCACTCGCGTCCCCTTCACCCCGGGAGGGACAGGGTTTCCTCGAGAGAGGGAAGTTTAGGGGGACAAGAGGGTGTCAGCTTGAAGGGAGGCCCTCCCGGGACCCAGGGCCAGGACCCACGTGCACGCACATTCGCACACCAACGCGCTCCCGGGTTTTTTGAGCTGCTAAACTAAGACGATCAGTTTAATCACCAGCACCATCGTTTTCAACTACTTGAATAAATCCAGAGGAATTATACCCGGAGCCCGTGTGTAATTAAAGTGAGGGTTGTTAGACTCTTCATTTAATAAAACACTTGAAAAGAAAAGCCCTTGTAGGTTTAGCAATGCCACGGGGAGCGGAGGGTAAGTGAGCTCTGCGCGCCAGGCGCCAGCCCTGCCTCCTTCCAGCCTGCGGTGTGACCACCTCCTGAACCGGCTCCCCTCTCTGTCTTGTAAGGAGCGGGGCCAGGATCAGGAGTCGTGGGGCTCTGTCACCGCCAGCAGTCCCAACAGCTGCGAAGCACTCTTTCAGCACAAGTCACAAGAAAAGATGTGACGGATTTCGCCCATGGCAGAATGGCGTTCCGTTTCTGGCCCTTCAGGCAAAAACAGTAAAGGCAAAGAGGAAAATTTGAGATTTCCCCCCTTCAACTTCCCACAACAACCTCAGCAAAACCACATGACTCGCCTTCTACAATCTCCCTGGTGTGTTCACTGCTACTTTGGCAGGAAATCAGAATTACTGTTATATAAATTCCATCTGATGCCAGAGCGACCATCTGTGAGTAAAACTGCTTCACCTACGTCTGCCTGCAAAGCCACTCTCCCAGAGACAAGGGAGAAGGGGAAAAAAATTTGATTAATTTGCAGAATGCTTGTGATTTGCTCATATATTATTATAACTGCTCATCAGCACATGACAAATTCCCAGCCCTCGGTGCAGGCTCCCGTTCGGTTTCAGCAGTTTCTTGCGTCGGCACCTGACAGACTGCAGGGCCTCTAATGACTTTCAGATGCTTACAAACAGTAATTCTATCTTCAGAATAAAAAAGAAAAATCCGTAGGAAGAAAAGAGGAGCGAGTTCGTCTATTTCATTTCCTTCCTGTAGATCAACATGATTTAACTCTTAAGGGCGGCCGCAGCTCCAAGATGGGGCCTCCCAGGCCCCAACACGGCCGCCTGCGGAGACAAAGACCCCCGTTGCCCCAGCTCCAGCTCACGGGGAAGGTGGGGGCTCAGCCCCGCTGGGCGCGCCCCGGTGCCTGTCGCCTCAGCCAGGCTCTCCCTCTGCCTTCTCCCTGTGCGCAGTGGAGTCCCTTTCATTTGTCCACTTCTAATACCCTAATAACCTCTCGCATTCTCTGCAAACACATCTGCCTCATAACTGCACTTGGATTTCTGGTGTTCCCCCCTCCCCTTTGCTTTTAAAACTCTGATTATGCCTTCTGAAGCCCTGCCTCTGTGCTTGATTGCCTGTTTTAGATTAGAGATTTTAGCAAGGAGACAAAGACTTCAGAATGCACATCAGTCCCACATATGAGGACCCACAGAAGGAAAAGCGATAAAACGCGATACACCATCTGTCCACAAACAATAACCTGCGTGTTTGGAGGCTCACAAATTATTTAGCATACAACCTTCCCAAATTACGGGAGCCTTGAAACAGAGCAGAGTCTGGGAGTGCGACCCTCTTTGATGTCCTTTGGTATTTACCACCCCACACCCCCCTACCTCCAAATTGATTGCTAACAGTTGAGGAATGTCTCGGTGACAAGAAGATTTTTATTGTCAAGATATGCCTTTTACATGTGGCCTGAGACACGGACAGGGGCCAGCTCATCCCAGCCACAGACCTTCTGGGACAATTGGACCAGATGCAGTCTGTCTCTTTCAGATGTGTCTGTAGGAGGCTGGGCCACCAGGGAGGAAGAAGTGGTCTCCACTCTTAACACAGAGGGATCCTGATCGTCTCTACCTGTTCCCCAAACCGGTCAGCTGGTTGGTTCACTGTGAGAAGATACTGTAGATTCTGTTCTGGAGGGATTTAGACTACATGCAAATGGATCTCCCTTCCCACCTGAGAGACATGTTCTTCCACCCTTCCTCACTCAGACTGTTCTGAGCAGCCACACTGACCCCAGGCCATAAATTCCTCATAAGAATTAGCCACTATCTTTACTCACACTACAGAATTCCTTCTAAATTCACACTATAGAATTCCTTGACTAAACTGGAAGGGAAAGAAGGACGAAGCATCACTTAAAAAAAAAAAAGGAGTTTTTGTTTCTAGCAGGTGCATTTTAATCAGACACTCCTTGCCCTTGTTTTAAGCCTGGGATCACGGATGGCATCCATGGGCTTTGTCATCACTTTTAATAGTCCTCACACAGCCGGATGAGTAGGTCCTCTCATTTCACAGGTGCAGCAACCAAGATGTGAAAGCAATCAGCGGTGTGCCCAGGTGAAGCCGAATGGGCACCTAGCTTTTGAAACCAAGTGGTCCAACTCCAGAGCCCTCTTCTCTAAACCATCAAAGATCCTGGCTTAAGGATGAGACTGAAGAGAAAGCCATTTAGTGTCAATGATCCAACGGAATAGTTTATATGATCATTAGTAAACAACCAAACATTTACTTTACAAATTGAAGCCTTTCCTGAATCTCAAAATAGATGCATCGTTAAGATTAGAGCTGAATGGGAACTAAATGTGGCTTCGTTACCAAATTCATCTTCAGTTTAATTATCCAGGTTCTTCTAGTCCCTTCCCCTGAACTTCCTCTCTGGAGTCCCCTGCCCGCTCCAGGGGCCCTGATCTCCCCCTCGATGGTAGGACTTGGTCCGCGTGCGGACTTTCTTCCCTGCTCAGAGGCTCCCTGAGGACAGTGGCCCAGCCTTGTTGGTATCTGTCTCCAGCCCATCTCGGACAAAACCCTGCACACAGTAGGTGGCCGGCAAGTAAGTACCTATTGTTGGCTTTCTGGAGACGCCTCAAGATGTCCAGCACCACAGAGCTCTGAATTGTAGCATGTTTCTCAGACTCCCCTAACCTGAAATCAATTAAGGCAGTGTTTACACACACAGCTTGGCTGAAATTAAGACGGGGGGGCGGTGGGGGGGGGTGGTGTGCAAGGAAGGAAGCAGGGGAATCTCGCTTGCATTCAAACAACCAGATGTTTATTTTATTTTTTAAAATACATGATGCCAAACAACAAGCCACAGTGGAATTTCCACTTTCTGGTCTTGAGCAGGAAATCCTCATTCTGTGGCTTGCAGCCCCAACTAACAGGCACGTGTGCCCATTTTCCTTTCCTGATGACGTCACTGCGTCATTCTCGCCTTCACACGTGCATCACTCTTTGTGATTGGCTGAGAAACTCCACACCCACCACCCACGTTTTGCATGGGGAAGTCAGGGCTACAGGTGACCCCAACAGCTCCTGCTGGTCACTCCAAGCACAGCCCATCCACGCACTGTCCGGAGGCCCTGGCTGTCTTCCTTTTAGAGGAAATCTCCAAATTTCTATTTCTTGTCTGATGACCACCTTGTCCCAATAACCACAGCCAATTTGTAAGCCTACCCAAAGAACTGAGCTTCCAAACGCCCCCCACCCCCAAATGATTCAGAAAACCAGAAAAGGAAGGAAAAAATGAGGGTCTCCTAAAGGAAGCGGTTTCTGGTTGGGGGGTAAGTTGCCCCTTATGCTACCACCCCCCCACACACACACACATATACACACATGCTTTCAGTGTCTCAGCACTAACCATGTGTCGGAGATGGTACAAGGATAATCATCTCGCTGAATCCTCAAAATGACGGGATGGTATCAAGCAGTCAGTTAAAGCCCAGACTTACTGCAAACACATGCAGAAGGGTAGAGGAACCAGCAGAGCCAGACGTGGGATACAGGCAGCCTGACCCCAGCACTCAGCTGCCTGGCCTTTGAGCGATGAGCTCCCCACAGCTGCAAGCCTCCATTTCTCCATCTGTCAGAGGGGCTCACCTGAGGGTGGCAAGGTCCACCTGGTGACACCCACCCAGAGTTTAGCACAGACGTTGCCGACTGCTATGACCATAAATGTCAGCTGCTGATCCTTGGCAGAGCCCAGGTCCCTGAAGTTTCTGTCTGCCTTCTCTCCAGCCCATGTCCCCCGGGATGACACATGTCCAGCAGAAGGTGGCTGGAGGTGGGGCAGCCAGGGCTGTGCAGTGCCTCCTGACCTGCTCTTAGCCCCAGCACGGGGAGTTCCCTGGGAATAGAGCCACCGCTGGCCCTAGAAACACCGTCACTCCACTCCCCCTCAGGCATGCACTTCTCTTAAATGAAATACTGCAGTCCATCAGGATGAAGTGGGGGTTTCAGAAGCTGCAGTAAGAAAATTAAAGAGACTAAGTCAGAGCATTTTATGCACGTGGGATAACTGCCTTTTGATATAGCTTTTTACTACACATTTGGTATTATGGATCCATAACAGATAAAAGTGTATCGTGGAATATATAAAAGTGCCAACAATTGTCAATATGCATTCACATGCCGTAGTAAGAATATTCTATAAAATACTCTCAAAATATGATGGATGTGCGTAACTGAGTGATGCGGCTAATGAAAACTTGGAGAAAGTACATCTTCAGCCCCGAGGAGGCTTATGAGACACAACAGCCCGAACTCAGCTGACATTTAAAGAAGTCCCTTGATACTCAGAACAAAGAGTCCTCAAGCATACACTTTCCCCATAGCAAGGACTCAAAACACACAGAAAAATGAAATAAAATCTGAAGTCTAGGCTCTGGTGACAGGAAGGAGCACTCCAGGTAGCTGAGAGAGAACCCACGGCAGACGCGGACCTTGGTTCTCTGGACACACGCAAGGTCCCCACGCAGACAGGCATGGGGGGTGAGCAGGGGCTGAAGCGGCGTGGGCTCAGCCTGCCCATCTGTGATCTACACGTCTGTGGGCATCAACTCCTCAGGATGAATTTTATGCTCCAGCTTCGTTGTTTTGCTGCCTTCACTTTTCCTGGCAGCCATAAACACATTGTTATGCTCTCAAAAATAAATAAATAAATAAAGTAAAACATTACCAGCTTCCTATACACATAATAAAATCAATCTTATGCCTCTAGTACATTAAATGAAATAGCATGTCCCCAGAAAATACATAATAGTCAGTGTCTACAAGAATCATGCAAATAAAAGTAAAAATAAAAATCCAAAGGTCAGAATAAAGCACTAAGACTATCCTACAAAAATACAGATACATATTTGCATGCATTCTACATAGCCTATGTCCTGAAAGTGCCTCTATCAAAATGTATTCTAGAATTCCTAATCTATGGTGCCTTTTTCTGATAGTTTGTTTATGAAGTCAGTCTTCCTATTTCCCCGAGATATAGACATTACACACAGCGACAGTAAATAGACCTTTTTAATTGAGCTGATAGGTTGAAAGTGAATGTGTCCTTGAATTTACACTGAAAGATAGACACTGATTATAAGAAGGGATTTAGCCACCGACTTTCCTTTTGTATGACAAGGATTTTATCAACAGACATATTTAAGTAAATAGTGCCAAATAAGGTGAACTCTGCATTAAAGGACAGATTCAGCTGTGGGCTGCAACATGCCCCTGGCCGTCCTGCCCTTCTCGGGAAGAAGGGAGCCGGCCAGTGAGAGCTCAAATTCATCAAAGTTCAGATGTGACTGGCTTCTCGCAGGCCGAGTGTGGGAATGTGGCAATCTGCAATTTATTTAATTTTAATTCAATTTTGTTTCACATCCTGTTTTGCAAGTCAGCAAGATGGGCTAGGTTTGCCAAAAAGGGGGTGAAATAAGGAAGGGAAGGCAGTTCCCCGCGGGCATGTATTAGCAGCCCAGTGTTTGCCTGGCTGGCCTGGGAGCCTCTCCCGGCACTGGCTGCTCCGTGCATGCAGGGAGCCTGTCTTGCCCACAGTAGCACAGTCTCACTATCTCCCCGCTGAAGGGCCTATTTGTCTGCTTTAAGTGAAATCACTCAATTCTCAAAAGTCAGTGGAGGACTTTAGAAGGGGGAGGGTTCGGATAGGCTACTCCAAATAAGTTCCATTAATCAAAAGACACAGTGTAATGTAACTAATATTTTACAATTAGGGGAGACAAGATGGAACTAAAAGCCATCTATCTCTCTTATACCACATGATCATCGATTCATAATCGGAGACTGAGAGTTGCACAAAGATGCATTTACTGGATGGGGGGAGCGGGGGGAGGGCCGGTCTGAGCCGAGATAATGAACACGATGAGAGAGCGCGACGCTGAAGGCTGAGGAGAGATGACAGAGGGGCTGAATGCTGACGGATGACATGAAGACGCGCAGGTACCTGACAGACCGCGAGCTTCGCTCCCTCCCCGGCATTATGATCCTCTATTATCCCCCGGCGAGGGAGTCAGAAGGGAGAGGGGTGGCCCGGCCCAGGTGAGGACCACTTTGTGGCTTTCCATTGTCGGTGCCCCTGGGCGCAAGGGGATGAAGGGGACGCTGGCTCCATCTGTTTTGTAATAAAATTCCTAAATCTTCAAAGCGAGTCATTTTTTTTCTTTCACTGCCACCTTCAGGAAAAATTAAAAAAAAAAGAGTTGGCCCTTTCCAAAAAAGGGGGGCAGTCCCTGGGAGTTGGGGCTGCTGGCTGCTGCAGAAGAGTTGGCTAGAGACACCTCCCCCTCCCAGCGACCCTCCCTGGGACTGGGAGGGGGACGAGAGGCTGCAGGAGCAGCGAGGCAGAGCCAGAGACTGGAGAGGAGGGGAGGGGAGGTCGGTGGGCTCCTGCACTGGCCTGGGGACAGGGTTCTGAGCCCCACCAGGGAGGAACTTCCTCCTCTGGCCTTCGCCCCAAGACTCAGGAGCCCGGCCCGGGGTCAGGATCCTGACCCACCAGCCTCTACCTGCCCCATTATTTGCTTGTAAAGATACAGATGGCCTCACGCAAATGCTCATGTAGCGTGTCTTCTGAACAAAGAAAAACAAATGATGTTCCGGGCGGCAGAGTAACTTGGGAACTCAGCAAGATGGCAGGACAGGACCGTGGGGGCAGGTGGCGGGTGGCAGGGCGCCTGCAGGGGACGGAGGTCAGGGTGGCCCTGGAGGGGCCCAGGCCCCACCCCCTGGGTGGCACTTGCGCGGGACCCATTCTTTAACGTCCGATACCATCAGGACCAATTATGTAATATGGACAAATCCCAGACTGAAGCCAGAGGCCCAGAGAAGCCGTGATTCGTTTTCACTATTTATTTTTTTAAACCTCACTTGGCTACCGCACATGTCCCCTGCCTTCCCCCTCTCCAGGCAGCCCTCCCTTTCCTTGCTCCCTCAGTGTGGCCTCCACTCTGCTGCAAGTGCCGCTTGCAAGGAGCCAAACCGGATGGGGATCCTAGAGTTTGATTTCCCCACAAATCAGCAGGGATTCTCGTGTATACGAGCCTGTGCGTACACACAAGCCACACACAAATAAAAACACTCCCCAGTCGTAAGAGCCCCCAGATGTCTGGGCGTCTCTGCCCAACTGGCATCTCCAGCAGCTCTGACAGAGTGACCAGGAGGACAGGTGATGGCGCTTCTAAGAGGCCCGAGGCTCATTCCAAAGCCCCGGCCTTGCTGCCCTTGCATCCCCCGGGGGAGGCGGGGGAAGCCTGGGAAACAGATGCCTTGGGCCCTCGGGTTATCACGGGGGATGGCACTCGTACCCTTTTGGTGCCCAACCCAGTTCTTTGTGAGAGTCTGGGAAAGCCCCCCCGAAGTTATCTAGTGGTGCCAACAGTAAGAGGGTTCTGGGAAGACAAGACAGGTGACCAGCCCAATCTGGTAGCCTTGAGAGGGCAAAGGTGTTTAAATAAAGTCAGTTTGTGTGGCCTGAGTAGCTGTGAGATACCCAGCACCACTGCCCCCATGCCCACTTAACCCCCTGGAAGCTTCAGCGAAACCATGAATGGCCTCACCAGGCTAAGCGTGAGTGTCCCAGCCACAGACAGAGCAACTGTGCCTGCCCTCCAAGGCTGGTTGAGGCCGCCTCGCTGGGCAGTGGGGTCAGCTCTCAGATGCGCATGGCTCTCCCCCACAAGCCATCAGCCTCTATGAAGTCATCCTGTGATGCGCAACAGCCCTCTCCCTTGCCTGAACTAAAGATTTCCTGGTTTACATGCAGACTCTTTAATGCGAAACGACTGAACCGAGCCCTGGCTGGATAAACTAAAGCATGAAAGCAAGCCAAAGCCAAGCCTTTAAAATGAAGTTCCAGGAATACAGTCCGTGCGTGTGGTTTTAACCTCTCCATCACCAGGATTTCGCCCTTAAGCAGAAACGAGAACTGAGCATTTTCAGGTAGAATGAACGTAACTCCCGTTAATCCATGGAAATTAAATTTATTGTCTTTGGAAGCGGTCTCTGCATTGATACTTCCACACACATGTGGATCCCACTTGGTTTTGGTTGGACACATGGTGCTTTTATTTGTGGTTTGATCAAATGCAGGACAGGGAAGATATACAATGTTCCAAGAGGATTTCTAAAGTGAGATATTCCCTGGGGGAAAATAAACATGTAACATGCTATGAGCTTGTCTTAATGAATCAAAAAAAAAAAAAAAAACCAGAAAGCAGTGTTAAAGGTATAAATTCTTAAGTTGAATGAGACATGAATAAAGGCCTGAATTCCATGCTTGAATTAACCCAGCTATGTCCATTAACAGGAAGCATTAGTGCAATGCATCCGAGGTACAGCTCCTCCTATTTCAGGAGTTTGGGGAGTTAGGGGACCAGCTTGGAGCAGGCAGTAATTAAGTAGATTGTTTCATCTTCCAAAGGTTCTAAAAATTCCAGTCTTTAGTGAGTATGGGTTGTGACCAAATGCTTCTTTGGTTCCTTCCTTAGAAAGTTCATATCTTTGCAAAAATATTTAGTGAGCAATTCCATTCGTCTTTTTACAGGGACATCCAGTTTTCAACTCTGAATGCTAAGCCCCGAGAACACGAAAGGAGATCAGAGAATATTGAGAGGAAAAAAGAGCAGAGACTCTGCTCAGCTTCCCCTCTACCCCCAGTCCCAGACTAGGTGGGCTGGCAGCCACTAAAAATTAAATAGCAGAGGTTTTCAAAATGAAAACAGAACATTTCCACAATTATAAAAACAGCTCTAACACTCTAATACTCCTTGAACTCCAAACAAATTATTTGGGAGGATATTAAGCCTGGAAGGTCTTTCAAATTTCTTATTAGAATGGAGATTACTTAGAGCTTGTGGCCAAATCACATACAATTTGACCCAATTCTTTTCCACCCTTTCACATCATTTGATATTAGGCAGAAACTATTGTTCCAATGCTGAAATTCATTATCCTCTCCTGCAGCCAAGGCCGGGCTGGTAAAATTCCCCGAGATCTGGCTTTCAGCATTTTATTGCATCCATAAAGATGGTCTTTTCCGCCACCTAGAGGACAAATGGAGGCATGGCATGTGAGTCACCCGGAGGAAAATTAAATACAGCTGAATAATTGAATGAGAGGGCAAGTTGAATCAGGGGTCACCATCTGTTTGACTAGAATTGTTGGCACATTTCAGCTAAGCCTCGCGCGCGTCGTAAACATGCTTACAGTTATCATAGCTCGCATTGCCCTAAAATAAAAGAAAATTGGTCCTAAAATAAGCCTGAACTAATTAAACATATACCATCTTGTCGTCATGGAGACCAGAGTGAAGGTCACCGGTTTCTCATGGCATTCAGGAGGGTGCTGGTGCCAAAAAGAGACAGGTGATTCTTTCAGCTCCTGGGGAGAGGGCATCGCAGCGGCTGGAGGTGCTGCCCGAAGGTGGCCAGAAGGAAAGCGGTGCCACCGCCCCGACCCCAACGCCACTCTTTCCCGGGGCTGCGGGGAGGCAGAGAGGGAGAGCAGAGAAGAAAGACACCATCTTTGCAGACCCCAGAAGCAGTGCCGGGAGGGACCCTAGGTGCCCCCTGCCAATGTTACTTAACGTTATGCCCAACTGGCGCGTTTGCCCCTGGGGGTGGGGGTGGGGAAGGCATCTTTCCAAAGAAATGGGTGTCATGTCTGAATCGTATCCCTCTGCCAGCTCATCTGAGAGCTGGTCGTTTCCCAAGAATCTAGATGGGGCTGGTTCGCTTGCCTGTGTGAATTATACGGTGCTTTGCGTGTGCGCACAACCAGCACGAATGTATATTTTGGGAGAGAAACCAATTCCGATTGTACATCTCGTGATTCCTCTGAGTAGATCACTCCTACCTCGAGGAAACACACACCAGCCCTAATGGCCTTGGCACACAGTGGGTTTACGCTGGGGGCAACTGGGGACAGGCTTGTGCAAATCCCAGCCTTGGGCTCAGGAGTCGGGGGTCCAGGATCAAGGTGATGCCAGTGGTTGGGGGATTTGGAGAGGTGGCTTTTCTGCCCTGGGGCCCTCAAGCCCCTCCCTGTGTCCCCTTCCCCGCCCGCCAGCCCACTGTGTTGAGAGTGTCCAGCATTTCTCCTTCCAATTCTCGCTGTCGATTATGCACGAATCACTTAGGAAAGACACAGTGGAGTGACCCCAACTTCAGGAAACCTCCTCGGGGACACAATTAGCGTCTGTTGTATCCCACGTTGGCTGGGCTGACACCATCGTGGCCTCCGGAGGTGCTGTTCTCTCTCACACGGTGGAGATGCTACGGGGGCCGGGTGGGGGGCGGTGGTACCCAGAGACCAGAGCGTGGAAACGGACAGGAGGGCTCAAGCCACTCTGCTCCTAAGTAATTAGGACCCATCAAATGAGGCTGGTTTGCACCAGTCTCCCGCCTCATAAACCAGCCTGCAGTCTGGCTTCCCGGAGTCCACATTAGGACAATGGGCAAGAAAGATAAAAGAAAACTCTCAACACCGGCTACCTCCTGGGTCGGTGTGGCACTACCCTAAGAGCTGGAGGAAGGGCCTTGGGTCCTGAGGTGCTTCCAGGCCAACATCCCAGCATCGTCCCATCTCCATCATTCAGCAAAAACAGGTCAGGAACACTGAGGAAGGATTCGTTCCTCGAGTTCTCCCTGTCACTGCATTTTCTGCTGGGGACCCCCAGCCTCACCAGCTCAGATACCCCCTCCACCAGGAAGCCCTCTGTGGTGCTCCACAGCCCACTGTGCTCCTCTCCCTCCACCCTGAGCGCTCCAGCTGCATCCCAGTTGCCTCTGTCTCACACTTTCATCCTCAGCTCTGCCTGAAGCCTGGTAAATCAAGACCCCTCCAGAGGTTACTTACTTTGCCAGGTGCCAACTGAACAGTGATCCACTCCATGGGTCTCACTCTCGAAAGCAGATTTTCTGAATATACAGAGGATCTCAGACCAAGCAGAGTTCCCCCTGGAGTGCAGCCAAGCAGGCTCGGCTATTGCAGGGCTTGGGAAGACGTCTGGGTACAAGGGAGGGAAGGGGATGTTCTTGGGGTGGGTGAAGGGCACACCTGGCAGGCGTTCTGTAACAGCTATAAATGACGACTGGAGGTTGGACAGGCCAGTGGAGGGCAGACTGCCCGTCGGTCCCTGCCTCTCCCTTCCTTGTTCCTGTTGTGACAGCCAGGTGCCAAGAGGGTCCCCCTGTCCAGACCTGCCAGAGTTTTCTCTGTTCAGCCTGACTCCTCTTCAGCAGTGCCACCCACCCCAGCCCTGTCCTATATCCCTGCCCCTCCCTGCCTCCTGGGGGGGCCTGAGCCTTGGCCAGAATGCACAGTAGAGACAGGGACCTTGGGTAAACTGAGCCCTGGTTACCAAGTGACAAGGAACCCCGTCACCTGTGCACCAAGCTCCTGATGTAGGTTGGGGGAAGAGGGGCTGGGTAGAGACCCCAGCCCTGAAGGGCAGTAGCTGCCCAGCTTAGGCTGCCCACTGCCTTGCAGCAAAACACACTGAGGGTTGCAATGCCTCTAAATTTTCCAGAGGAGCCAGAAATGCAGATTTTTATGTGAAATCCCTTGAGTTTTAAATGTTAACTACCAATTCCAGGCTTTCAGAGGCTCTATGGGGGCCAGGCCGCCGGGGTGTGCAGACTGTCAGGAGCCAACACACACCTGCCTGTAACCTTCCTACTGAAGCTGCGGGCAGGGCCTCTGAGCCCTCACCATGACACTCGGCCAGGCCTGCACATCCCCTCCCTGATGGCTCACACCCAGGACCCGGCCAGAACACCCCAACCGCCCCCTCTGTGCATGAGGCATCCTCCAAAGAGGGAGCTTCGGAGGGAGCAATGCAGCCCTGAGCCCCTCAGGCCTCCTGTGGGCTTTGCTCCTGGCCCCACACCCTGAGGGGCTCCTGGTGTCCACCCACAGGCCTTGTTTCTGCCGCAGTCAAGGACACCCCCCACCAGCCTCCTTCCTTTGCCCCAGGCGTCTCCTCAATAAGTCAGCCATGGGCACTGACTCTGCCCTCTTTCTTCCGAGATTCTCATGGAGCCACAGTAAAGGGGAAGGCACTATCGGTAATCCACCTCGCAGATGGATTAACTTTCAAAAATAAAACATCAGGCTGGTGCCTGGATAAGCGCTTGGAGAGGGATTTAGGGCTCAACTTCCCCTCCCTACTTCTTCTAGGGGACCACCTGTTGCCAGGGAAGAGAACCGCTTCCACCCACAGGGAGCTCAGCGCTCAAGGGGGCCACGGGGAGCTGCTGTGATCACAACATGCCCCTCCCTCATTGTGAACGAAGATTTAATTGATGGATTCCTGGAGAGCAGAAAGCAAAAATACTCTCGGATGTAGGGGAGGTTGAGGGGAGACCAAGGAGCCCCAGGAACCTGGGAGAAATTCCAGAACAGCAGGCCCCGCCCCAGGCCCTGTTACACCCTCCAGACTTTGGCACTGAGAGCTCATTCCCTTTGTCCTTGTTTACAACTCTGAGCAGAAGCATCACCTGGCAGGGGGAGGGGAGGCAGAGCCCTGATACGATATGATACGCATTCCCAGGCTCTCCGCATCAGCTATTGCCCTGGGGAGGTGGTGGGATTTGGGATGTATCCTAAGCCCTGGGATGATTCTTAGCTCAGTCAGGTGGGGGACACAGTGAAGTCTACCAGTGCCCACCCCCTGCCTAAGGGCCCAGCAGCCATGGCAGAGACTGGGGTCTGAGCTCTGCTCCGGACCTGCAGTTGAAATGCCCTGGGTTTCTTATCTCAGGTTCCCACAGTCACCCGTGCTGTGAGCTGAACTGAACACTCAGCTGGGCCTGGTGGCTCTTTCCTGAGAGGTGATGTGATGTGATGTGTGTGGGTGCTCAGTTGCTAGGTCACATCAACTCTTTGTGACCCCATGGACTGTAGCCTGCCAGGCTCCTCTGTCCATGGAATTTTTCAGGCAAGAATACCGGAGTGGGTTGCCATTTCCTCCTCCAGGGCATCTTCCCGACCCAGGGATTAAACCCGAGTCTGCTGCTGCTCCTGCATTGCCAGGTGGATTCTTTACCACTGAGCCCCCTGGGAAGTCCCGTGATGTGATGCATGAAGGGCCAGCTCGGGGTGGGGACACCCAGCCTTGTGCACAGTTGTCCCCAAGTCTAGAGTCAAGGGCTGGACAGCTCTCCTTTCAGCTCTGGCCTCTGATCTATGCTAAGACGGAGGCCTCGGGAGGGAAACCTGCAGGTCACGAGCCTCTCTGACCGCTGCCAAGGTCCCTGAGCCCCTGGAGCCGAGCCTGCCCCCACATCCTGAGCACCTCACACTCATCAGCAGAAGCTGGCCCACCTTTTTGCAGAAGAAAGCTGTTACCCTCGTGAGGCACCTGAAGACACCTTCCCCTGGCTTCTCTCCGCTGTCATTAATTCTTTCTAGATGCTTTCTAGATGCTCTAGGTTGTCGTGGTTGATTCTTTTAGATGCTCCACATACTGCTCTTTTGTGGACGTGTCCCAGGCTGGTTTCTCACTTTAGGCCCTCTTGACACATTTTGTTTCTTAGATAGAAACTCCCATTGAATGCTCACTGTTTTGATGTTCTCCACCGCTTCAGGGAGAGGTCTCTAAACTCTGCCTCCTCCGCTCCCAGGGGAGAAAACGCTGTGATTCAGGGTGATGCTGGAGGCTGCCGTGCTCCAGTGAGCCCTGCGCCCAGAGGAGACGAGAACGCCAGGCCTTCTCCAAGGGCCCTTGCTCCCACTCAGGAGTCACCAAATCCCCCCAGACCTGAGAGGATGGTCCACACGTGCGGCCCTGACTTAGATCCAGGCTGCATGCCCAAGTCCTCAGGGGACTTTTAAAAGGAAGACAAAAACTCACATTTGATGGGAAAGGCTGGTTGCCTCCATCCCTGCCGTCACACACAGTCACAAACTGAGCAGCTCCCATGGGTCAGGCCCAGACAGGCCCTGCAGGAGGCCAGTGTGCGGCCAGCTGTCCCTGCCCCAGAGGAGCTGTTCCCACTGAGACTCCAGGCTGGGAGCCATGCCCCACGCTGGAGAGAGTGGATGCCCTCTCCACTACAGACGGGGCTAAGATGGGGGGGCTAAGACGGGGGTGCTAAGACCACTGCAGCCAGTGTGGGATGGCCGGAGGGCCAGAGGACCCCTCTGGGGAGGTCAGAGACCGGGGTCCCATCCTTGCAGCCTGCCAGTTAGCTCTGTAGATTCATCACAGGCTGACAGGAGGCCCTAAAGAGGCCAAATTAACACGACCAGGTAACACCTGCACGCGGTCGGTCACCTAGCTGCTGAGACCACGAAGCTGAGAAGTGGCCAGTCCCCACTAACCATGAGAACAAAAGCGGGGCCCACAGAAGCCCCAGTCTCCCGCAGTACCAGCCGGGTGTCTGACTTCTGCACAGACCCAGCCTACTGCTGTGGCCCCACAGTAACCAAGGCAACCCAATGGTTACCAATCAGCGTTTACTGTAATTGGGCTCCTGATGCCTAAGAAACTTTTTCTAGAAGCTTCCAAACTTTCTTCAATTGTAGAGAAAGCATCAGGTCTCCCACAAAGAAACCCTGCTCCCCGAAAACTGTCCCCCTTTGTCGCAAGAGAAACTTCCAAGAAGAGACTTCCATTTCAGTCCTTGTTAAAGGGCTTCCTGCAAGAGGTTCCTCAAAAATATATTAAAAAATCATATTAAAATCATTTTCATAAAATGTGTGTTGAGAGAAGACAAGTTTAATTCTCAAAGGCTCCATTATTGAAGCAAAAATTAATATTTGTACTGTTTCTAAATTGGAATAAAATTGCAAAGATGCAAACACCATCCTATATCATAATCTATAAACCAGTCACAAATGTTAAATCAACTGTAAAAATGATTTAAAATCTACTTGAATAATTTTATTAAACTGATTTAAAATCATATTTTTTGCTACCTTCATTATTAACTGCATCTCCCACAACAATGGGGTTACAATGGATTTTTGCAAATACAGATATGTTCCCAAATAATGCTGTCGATGTAAAGACCACCCCCCTCCTGGTGGGCATGCTTCCCAGCACATGGCAAGGACAGGTGGAAGCCACATTATTTACCAATCCACAAATTGCCATGGAGTCTAATCAGAACAAAGAAGACTTTATGCACAAGGGTTCAAGTTCATATTAAGGCACAGAAGAGTCAAGGACCCCATTTTTGGAGAGCTCACAAAAGAATGCCTCCAAAGACACCAAGTGCTACGAATTTCTCAGTTACAGTGTTCAGAGTTTAAAAGCCAGTGCATATCTGTGTGAGATCTCACTACTGAACACCCGTGTCATACAGAGAGAAGCTCCCAGAGGACCGTCCTCTCTCCAGCCCTGAAGATACGTCCTCTGGGTGCAGAGCAGCTAGACTGGGGAGGTCAACCAATGCCCCGCCCTTCCTGTGGGTGCCAGGACATGCAGAACTCAGAGGGCTCTCACTGCCTTTCCCTCTGCAAATCAAGTGAAAACAAATAGAAGTCTAGCAGAGAATGCAGCCAAGAACCTGCCCAGCTCTGTCTGGTCTCCCTGGGGCCCTCTTCAAACTTTCCTCTCACTGGCTACAGAAACCTGCTTCGGGTCCATCAGTGGGCGTCTTAGGCTCACTTGAGACAGCAAACTCCAGATCAAGTCCTTCTGCTTATCTCCACACAGAAATGGGGCTTCCCTGAGAGCTCAGTTGGTAAAGAATCCACCTGCAATGCAGGAGACCCCGGTTTGATTCCTGGGTTGGGAAGATCCGCTGGAGAAGGGATAGGCTACCCACTCCAGTACTCGTGGGCTTCCCTTATGGCTCAGCTAGTAAAGAATCTGCCTGCAATGTGGGAGACCTGGGTTCAATCCCTGGGTTGGGAAGATCCCCTGGAGAAGAGAAGGGCTACCCACTCCAGTATTGTGGCCTGGAGAATTCCATGAACTGTATAGTCCATGGGGTTACAAAGAGTCGGACACGACTGAGCAACTTTCACTTTCACACACAGAAACAGAGATGAGCAGCCCCTATCCCAATATAAATCTCTGCACAGGGATCTGGGGGTAGCTGTGGGGGCACCCAGCGTCTCAGGGCACTTCCAGTTCACCAGATGTGGGACCAAAGGACTCCAAGACTAATAGGTGATGTTGTACAGATGCTACAGGAAGTAAAGCTGTAAGAGGAAAACGAAGTCCCAGGAAGCTTTGGACTGTCATCTGCGTCACTTAGGGAGCCCTGAAAGCACAGCCTTCCAGGCATCTTCAGCTGCTATGGTTTCTCAGGGTAGGGATTTGGCAAGGCAAGAAGGTAGGCAGGGGGCCCCTCCCAGTGCGCAGTGGCCACCTGCCATCTTCTCCTGCACCCTGAGCATGGCTGGTCTGAGCACCCTGTCTCCTAGTCCCTGGGCTCTGAACACTCATGTCTGCCTCCCACGAGCACGGAGGCAGCACCTGAGGCTTTGATAACCTCTCTTCCTGGCTGCAGAGGCTGCCTGGCCAGCGGGCAGGACGAGCAGGAAGTGTCCAAGAGTTCATGTCCCCAGAAGGTACCCTCACCATGGGCTGCGACCTGGAAGGCCCCCCTCCCCTGGGTGACTTGAAGGAGTTTCCCCAAAGCTCCAGCAGCCCCCAGGCTCTGTTCTCTTCCCTACAGGTCACCAGCCCATATCACACAAATCCTTCACGCAGGATCTGATTCCAGAGAAACCTCCATGAGAGAGGGGAAGCAGAATTCTGGAAGAGAAGAGTTCTCCACTTGACATGAATGGCAACCACTTTTTAAATTTTAATCCTTATTTTATACTGGAGTATAGCTGATTTACAAAGTTGTGTTAATTTCAGATGTCTAGCAAAGTGATTCAGTTACATATCCATGTATCTATTTTTTTCAGATGCTTTTCCCATAGAGGTTATTACAGAGTATTGAGTAGAGTTCCCTGTGCTATACATGCTAGTCCTGGTTGATTATCTGGTTTATACATAGTACTGTGTATATGTTGGAGATGGGACTACCAGACCACCTTACCTGCCTCCTGAGAAACCTGTATGCAGGTCTGGAAGCAACAGTTAGAACCAGACATGGAACAACAGACTGGCTCCAAATAGGGAAAAGAGTGTGTCAAAGTTGCATGTTGTCACCCTGCTTATTTAACTTTTATGCAGAGTATATCATGCAAAATGCCAGGTTGGATGAAGCACAAGCTGGAATTAAGATTGCTGGGAGAAATATCAATAATCTTAGATACACAGATGACACCACCCTTATGGCAGAAAGGAAAGAAGAACTAAAGAGCCTCTTGATGAAAGTGAAAGAGAAGAGTGAAAAAGTTGGCTTAAAACTCAACATTCAGAAAATGAAGATCATGGCATCTGGTCCCATCACTTCCTGGCAAATAGATGGGGAAACAATGGAAACAGTGTGAGACTTTATTTTGGGGGGCTCAAAAATCACTGCAGATGGTGACTGCAGCCATGAAATTAAAAGACGCTTCCTCCTTGGAAGAAAAGCTATGATAAACCTAGACAGCATATTAAAAAGCAGAGACGTTACTTTGCCAACAAAGGTCCGTCTAGTCAAAGCTTTGATTTTCCCAGTGCTCATGTATGGATGTGAGAGTTGGACTATAAAGAAAGCTGAGCGCCGAAGAATTGATGCTTTTCAACTGTGGTGTTGGAGAAGATTCTTGAGAGTCTCTTGGACTGCAAGATCAATCCTAAAAGATTCCTAAAAGAATCTAAAAGGAAGTCGATCCTAAAAGAAATCAGTCCTGAATGTTCATTGTAAGGACTGATGTTGAAGCTGAAACGCCAGTACTTTGGCCACCTGATGCGAAGAGTTGACTCACTGTAAAAGACCCTGATGCTGGGAAAGATTGAGGACAGGAGGAGAAGGGGACAACAGAGGACGAGATGGTTGGATGGCATCACTGACTTGATGGACATGAGTTTGAGCAAGCTCTGGGAGTTGGTGAAGGACAGGGAAGCCTGGCGGTGCTGCGGTTCATGGGGTCACAAAGAGTCAGAAACAACTGAGGGACTGAACTGAACTGAACTGAACTGTATCCACTAGCAGCATCCCCTTTTGCCTAACAGTTGCCCACTCCCTCTCCTTCCCCGGGTGGCCCATGGACCCTGACACCAGCACCACCCTAGACCTTGGCTATTCCCAGAATTGCATGATGCCAGTTTGCCCTAAGGAGCAGCATCTCTTGACAGAGCTCCACCTCCGGACCCTGAAACCCTCTCACCACCACCCTGCCAGCCTACTTCGCTCAGATAAATATTTCGAGTGCTTCATCTCTGAAACACAATATCTGCCTCTTCGAGATGCCATGCGACCTTTCACATCATTTCCCCCCAAAGTTAATTTCTGTGATGAATGCAATATACTCAAACCCATAAATCTGACTGTCTGAAGGATTCAAATTAGGAATTATTGACAGCTGATGGAACCCAAGTGCAGAGACGAAGCAGGTTTTCTCATCTGTCCATCTAAATGTTGGGATGTGTATTGATTAAAATATGACGCTCTACAAGGAACCCAACATAAATCTAAACTCTATTAGATTAACACGAGCATTCAATTAACATAAAATGACAACGCAGGAGAAAGGGGCTGCGTGTCGGTCACCAGTAATATTTTAGCCATAAACACGGGGAACCTGAAATCGGGAGTTGTGTCTGTCAGGCCAGAGGTGCTGGGGGCAGGGGGCGGTGGTAAGCCCAGAGGTAGGAGGCAGTGGGCACAACTGCCTCAGCCAGAGAGGCAAGGAGGAGGAAAGGTCAACACCCCTCGTGTCTGGACCTGCCGGACAGCCAGTGCAAGGGTGCTGCTGTGCTGGTCCACATGCAAACCCAGGCGGGGAGCGCAGGCTGCAAGAGTGAGCTTCTGAGATACAAAGAGGATGCCTTGGTTGTGCTCAGGACCCAAGCATGGGGCACCAAAAGTCGTCCCCGGCGGAGGAGAAGGAAGATCTGAAAATAAACTGGAAGATGAGTATTTGAGTCAGGAAAGAAAAAGACCACACAGAAAAGCAATGAAAGAAGCGTGATGTGGGCAGCGCCTTGGAAGCGCCAGCCCCGGGCTCAGTGCATCTCTTTCACTGTACCACATGCACCACCCTAGAAGGTCCTGGGCGGACGGAACCGCTGACCTTGCAGGCCAGGCAACTGAGGCTCCCGAGGCGAGGCTCCCATGGGTCTCAGGCCTGTTCCCACACGTGCCAATGGCTGCAGGGTCTCTGAGGCTGTTCTCCAGCCTGGGGATCACATTGGTTTGAAGCACGAGGTTCACTCAACCAAGGGGTTGGTTTATAAACGCCCAGCTCCCGTGGGCCTCAGTGGGTCCCCAGCAGGCCTGAGCCCCCTCCCCCACAGCACCAACCTGCTCCAAAACGAGTTCCATCGCGGCCCCTCCTTCCTGCCTCATGTCCCCAGCCCTGCCTCATCCTCACCAGGATCTTCTCCCCCAAAGACTAACTCTAGGGAAATCCTTGTCTCAGCATCTGATTCTGCAAGAATCCAAGCAAAGGACAAAGGTCACAGAAGCGATAAGTGAGGATTGGTTTTGTTTGCTTGTTTTTGTTTGTTTTCAAACAGGGCTTCTCATCATTGCATTCCAGTGCTCTTTCTAACAGATCCTCAAGCTAGGAACTCACATCGTTACAAGTAAGGAGGAAATGTTGGTGGAGGGGAGGGGATGCCTCTCTCAGCTTTGATCCTGTTTTCTGAACAAACTTCAAAACACACTTTTCTGCAGAAGTAATGCCCCAAATCAAATCTGATGGCCAGCCCAGCTCTCAGAACTCTTTTAGCACCTAGCTGATCTGTTGACTAATTGTACTACTGCAAATGTGTGTATTAATGTGTAAAATATTACATTTGGTGGTAAACTCAGGACTATCAGGGATGGACCTTGGCAGCAACAGCCCTGGAATACCCCGGGACACTCTGCAGACACACGGACACCACCAGAGGGGACAGCGTCCGCTGGTGACCACTCATCAGAAGTTCTGAGTTCCTCAAGAGAGGGAAGTTACTTGCTTCTGTCTAGGTCCAGTTTCTCTAGCCGTGTAATCAGTCTTGTTTGGAATAAAACATTCTTGCCCCAAGTTGGGACCTCTGGTAAGTAGTTTGGTCTGGGCTGGGTGGATTGGGGTCCCACGGTTCCACAGACTCCAGTCCTCAGAGTCCAGCTGACGTGGAAACGTCTAGACTTAGTAAGGACAGTCGTCTGGCGTTTGGAGGGCAGCCCTGTGCCCCAGCCTGGGGCCCACGGGACCTCCTGCCGACCTGCCTGCTGCGTGAGGCCTGGAAGGAGGCTCTCCGCCGTTCACCATTGCATCTGTCTATGCCGGTGCTTCACGAGGCAGGGCGGGTGCCCGTGAGTTAGACCCTCCCTGCCCTCTCCCCCCAGTCTGGGCCAGGTCCTCACCAAGCTTGGGGCCTCCGCCCTGCCCCATTCTCCCCCTCCCCCACTTACCCCTGCCCTAGCCCCCTGCAGCCCAGAACCACTCAGACGAGGCCACCAAACATCTCCTTCGGGTTGACAAGATCTCCATGGCCTGGTCTCTGTCTCTCTGCAGACCCCTGCCCCTGCCTCCACCTCCCAACTGCCCTCCCACATCAGCCCCAGGACCCCCGTCAGCCCCAAGCTGGGCCCGTCGCTGCATGCTATGTCCTCAGCCGGGTCACCTCTGTCACTGCCACCTCGCTCAGCCCTCCAGAACTCAGACTGGCACTCCCTTCAGGAACCTCCCTTGGCCCTGTATTCAGGCCTGAATACAGGTCAGGGGGGCGGAGCCCAAGGGCACCCACCACACACTCACATGCCCGCACCCACCATCTCTTTGTGGACAGGAACGAAGATCTGTGCATCCTCCTTGTCCCAGGGCCTGCCGTGGGCCTGACCTGCACGTGTGCTGAGTGAATGAGAGACAGATGAGTGCGAGGGAAGATGTCTCAGGAGATGCGAGGTGGACCCTGGGGTAGGGCAGGATCTGATGGGGGAGAAGAGCAGAGGATGGAGGAGCAGGATTTGGCCGTGAATTGTGGAGGACCGACAGGACGTACTCTTGTACAGATGGACGGGACCGGACCCAGGACAGCTCCCGATTTCAGACCTGCCACTGATGAACCAGGGGCCACTCCAGAAAGGTCTCCTGGGACCTGACTCCACAGATGGAGCATTGAAGATGCTCCCCCAATAAAGAAAATGAAGCTCTCTTCATTGTGAAAGACCCACTGGCCACCCCCAGGATCCTGGAATCTCCCAGGACTCGCCTGGCAGGGCCTAGGATACAAAACAATGATGTCAATAATAATAATAGCCTCCGTTGCAAAATCCTTACTCTGCAGCAGCATCAGGCTAAAGAGGCTTCTCTGCATAGATCTCACTCGAGCTACCAGTCTGTCCTAAGATAGAACAGTAACTGAGACCCTACCTGCTTTACAGACAGAGCTCTGCCACCCAGAGGAGTGCCTGGTTCCCCCAGGGAGCACAGCTACTGAGGACGGGATTCAAACCCAACCTGAGGGCGTGCTCCAATCTCCCTTCGACCCCACCTGTCTTGAAAAGCCCTTTATCCTTGTTGGGAATCTCAAGGAAGAGAGTGGGCCCAGACTCCCACACCAAGGCACTCAGGCCAGTCAAGTCTCATGCTAAGGCCCTTTGAATCTGAGCTCTCTCCCCTCTGGGGAAAGTGACAGAGTGGGAGATGCTGGATTGGGTAGTCGTGGGTCTGGACGTGGAGTGGGGACTGGGCCCAGCTCTTTCCGCTGTGTCCTGTGGGAGGAAGGGACTCTGTCTCGCCCACATTGTACCCTCAAACTTTGTATACAGCAGATGCTCCATAAATGCAGCTTGTCTCCATGAGTACAAAATTGAACAAAGTGACTACCCTGATGTCTTTTCTCTTTTAATTTTTTCCAAGAGTAAGAGCAGTTTTAGCCCCATATCTTTTCCCAACATGCTGGTGATGGTCAATATGGACCTTTATTCGTTGAACACACCTATTCCTCACAACTCCTCTCATAGAGAAATCTTGCAGGTTTTCTACAAATGGAGCCCAGTTTCCCAGGTGTGGGTAGTGGTAAAAAAACCTGTCTGCCAATGCAGGAGATGTATCTCTGGGTCGGGAATATCCCCTGGAGAAGGAAATGGCAACCCACTCCAGTATTCTTGCCTGGAGAATCCCACGGACCGAGGAGCCTGACGGGCTGCAGTGCATGGGGTCGCAGAGAGTCGGACACGCCTGAAGCGACTGAGCAGGATGCCTTCTGCAGGCCTCGGGCGCCCTCTTGTGGCCACCTCAGATTCCTGCCGGGTCCTTGAACTGGGAAAGGGAGCCGACTGGAAGGTCCCACCTGCCTGCAGCCCCAGATTCCCCAGGAGCCTGTCCCTTCTTGCTTCAGTCCGGTTGGACACTGAGGCTGAGTCCTCGGGGATGCCAAAGGTGGTCAGGCAGCCTTCCAGAAAGAGTGGGGTGGCTCCTCCCTCAAGCAGGGGACTCCAAGCTCTCAGCTATCTCTGAGGGTCCTAGGAACACATCTGCATGGCTCAGCCCGACAGATGTCCAGTTTGGGGAAGTGAGTGAGCAATAGAAACGGGGGACCTGACTTGACAAGAGGTAGTTCCCAAAATTGTTTGTAGTTCCTCTCTGAAACTACACGCTCGCTCCTGCTGGCCAGGGCATCACCTCCAAGAGACAGTCTGAGTTCTGCTCCTGCTGCATCCAGGAATGATCTAGCTGGGCTCTGAGAAGCCTCTCGCCCGCCCCACTGATAACTCCATGGACTGCCCTGGGACCAATGCTCTGGCACTTAAGGGCCCCTCAAAGCCCCCTGTTCCTGCTACCCACACAGAACTCACACTCCCTGAGCTGAGATGTGATCAGTCCTTCTCCTCAGGGGCCCGGCTCCTTCTTCTGGACATTCAAGGAGCGGTCCTTTTCCAAATGAAACGGAAGCTCCTCAGAGGTCTTGCATTTTGCACCCAGGAGGCCCTCAGGAGAGTAAGGTGAGCTGAGGAGGGGGGATTGGCGGGCATGTTGACAGCTCCAGGGGTGATGGCAGCTAAAGGCTTTCTCCCAGGCCAGGAACTGGGACCTTCCCTGCAACCCTCACCTGGCCAGGAATTGAGAGGGGCCAGCACTGTGAGTCCCCCGTATAGAAGGGACACATAGCCTCTGAGCAGTATCAGCACTTGAGGCAGGGCAGACCCTGAAGCTGGCCTCCAAACCCCAGCACAGACCTAGGTCAACTCTAAAGCAAGGAACTGGGGCCCAGCTTAAATATTGCCCTTACTGGAGCTTTCTGGGGCTGCAGTGACCCCTAACCTGGACCCCAGAGTCCTGGATGGAACCACTATACTCTGGAGCTGTCCCTGTACCCACACACAGCATGAAGTATCTGTAGCCCGGCTAGGGGTTGGGGAAAAATGTCTAGAAGGCTCCCATCATTGGTCCAGGGATGCTGGAACCATTCTGCAAGCAAAAGGAGAGAAAACCCCAACGCCCAACCCCAAAGAAAAGCTACTTAGATCTTTAAGTCAAGGTCAGGAACTGCCACTCTAGGGGCACTCAGCCAAATTTGGAAGAGCATCTCTAGGGCAAATGTCCTAATTGCGCAAAAATTGTTTCCTGGAGAGGGACAAAATGCGGCCAAGACCATTAACATGAACCAAAGAATTAAATTTTTGTCTAATATTGCACTTAACATCCAAGAGGCATCCAGATACCTCAGGGCAGTTAGCACTTCTAAAGAGCACTGCGGTCATTTCAGAGGCAAATTACATGCCCATTGAAATAAAATGCCTTGAAACGATGGTGCCTTGCAGACATGATTTCAAATCTGACTCTACTGATCACCAGCTGTGTGACCTTAGACAAGTTACTTAACCTCTCTGAGCCCATATTTCCTAATTTGTGAAATGAGACTAATAATAATTCATACTTCACAGGGTTTGAGGATAAAATGATCTAAAATATGTGAGGCTCCGAGTATAGTTTCCTAGCACACTATAGCCCTCAAGACACACTGGGTGTGCTCCACTGTTCACTATTACAATCTGCTACCACAACCACTGTCAAAAATAGGCAGGCATTCGCCCACCACCGTTCATCTAAGACAACCGGACATGCACCAGGCTTCCAGAGCAGGTAGGCATTCATTTAGTCTGCGCACCTAAAAATTGGAATCACCTTGTTTCTTGCTATTAAAAACACAACTAACTAAAAGCTAGTCTTCTGACTTTTTTTTTACACAGTCTTTATCATTTCCTTCAATGAATCTTGATCCAGGTCTGCAGAGGCCCTTTGTCCCCTTGGGGGTCTCCTACCCCCACCACACCGCCAGCAGGCAGCTTCAGCAGGGACAAGGCCTCTTGGACTAATAATGGACATGGGGGCCAGGAGACAGGGGTGGAGAGCCCCTGGGAAGGGGGCTGAACTCAGGGGAGCTCAAGTGCCCCTCCCGCTCCTGAAGGCCTGGCGTTCCCCAGGCACAGGTCCCTGTTCTACTAACTGAGGCATGCCACAGTGCCTCTGAACCTCAGTTTCCCTTCCCATGAAATGGGCACAATCACATCTGCCCAAGGAGTAAGTGAACTGCTGTAAGGAGAGGGCCCGATGCACAGCAGGTGCCCAATGAACAGTTGTTGCTTTTATGAGCTCGCAAGACCCTAACAAGCATAGTTTGCCTTGAAGTCCACTACTCACAGGACAGGCCGCAGTCATGTCAGAAGTGGGCCGATCCAAGAGCGCCTACACTGCCCCGGGGGACAGAGGGCACTCAGTGCTGACCCGTTGTGGCTCAGCGGCCATGGGACCCCTGTCACTGCGTCTTCTGACATTTCCAGAGATTGCCTGTTACGCTCTGTTATATACCTTGAATTTTTAATGTGGGTAAGTTCATTTTTAAGCAAATGAAGCAATTAAAACACATCCCTGAGCCCCAGCTCTGAAGCAGGGAACTAGACCAGACACGTGACACCGCCCTCCCCCCAGGCCTGGGCTTCTATGCAGGACACAGGGCTGCTCCGAGAACATCCACCCTAAGGCTCAGATTGCCTGGTGCTCAAAGGGAGACAAACAGGTTGGATTTTTATCCTAAACGCACGTGTGGGCCTCATTGCTGAGCAAAGGGCGCCATCTGCTGGTGGAAGGAGGTGAGTGCAGCCAGCGCCGCCAGCATCTCCAGGAAAGGATCAGGTAGAATGTGCGGAAGAGGAGGCTGCCCAGCCTGGCCAGGACCTGATCTGGGAAGGAACCCAGAAGGGGGGGCCCCAAGCGACCCAAGGCATCAAGGATAAAAAGCACCTAGGGCATCAGTACCTGTGTCCATGAAGAGAGAGGGAGGCAGGCCCACACCCGCTGCTGGGAGGGGCAGGGCGTGCCGAGGACAGTGTCTCCTGGAGCATAAGGAGTCAGTGTGCACACTTGCACACGTGTTTGCATACACGCCTGCCTCTAGCCGATGACCGCTCCTTTTCCCTCAGCCCTCTGACCCCATGTGAACCTGCCCACTGCCCGGGAGGCACCCCCCAAGAGACCAGGGCCCCAAAAAGGCTCCTCATGGCTGCCTGTCCCTCACTAGACAAGGAGTGCCTTGTCCAGCTGGAGGAACACCGGGCTTGGCTCCTTGGGGCTGATATGACATGTCAAGTCTAGGTGAGATCCAGAGTTTACCTGTCCTGGGCCTTCAGACAGACAGCTAGGATCTCCTCCAGGAGTGCCCCCCACCGCCCTGGAAAACCCCAAGCTCAGGCAGGCAGGGATGGCAGGGCAGCAATGACTCCCCCGCACAGGACCCAGCGTCTCAAGGCTGGGCTGAGGTACCTCCTGGGACCTGCTCCACGGCCGGCACAGAGCCAAGTCGTCCTCCCCCTAGACAGCTCAGAAAACACTGCATTACTTACTGTTCTTTAAACTTTCTCCTTCTTAAAAAAAAAAAAACGTGATTTTTTTTGTTTGTTTGTTTTGGATCCTAAGGGCTTTCTGTTGAATAACTGGCTTTGCTCTCCCAGCCCCTGAAGGAGGCATGCTTGTGCCCTGTTTGTGTGTGTGCAAAGTTGCTTCAGTCCTGTCTGACTCTCTGTGACCCTATGGGCTGTAGCCCACCAGGCTCCTCTGTCCATGGGATTCTCCAGGCAAGAATGCTGGAGTGGGTTGCCATGCCCTCCTCCAGGGGTTCTTCCGGACCCAGGGATCGAACCCGCCTCTCTTATGTCTCCTGCATTGGCAGGCAGGTTCTTTACCACTAGCACCACCTGGGAGGCCCTGTACCCCACTTACAGGTGGATATGTGGAGGCCTGGACTAGTTAAGGGAAGAGCTGCTGGATCCAAGAACTGGGCCAGCAGCCCAGGGTTCAGCACTCCCGGCTGGGAGGTGTCCAGAGGACACGCAGGATCAGAGATTTTTATAGCAGAACATGCTCTTTGAGGCCAGCTGCCCCAACTCCACAGGAAGCAGAGTGTGTTCAAAGGCCCAGATTTTCTTCCCCCGCCCCCACCCTCATTTGAGTTTTCCCACTCTTATATTCAAAACATAAACAACTGCATAAATCACAGTTACTATGTGGTAGGAGCTTTCATATATACATATGCTGTTCTAAGACAACTACCGCTGGACAAGTCAATGTTTTTGTTTCGCTGTTTTTTGGATGAGGAATCTGAGCTTCAGAGACGTTAAGTAGCTGGCCCGAGATCACACAGACAGAAGAAAGAGCCGGGGTCTAGGTCCAGTGATGTGATCACAGTCTGCACATTCACCCAGTCCTCAGAATTATCCTAGCATGATTCAAACACCAAGACTCCATGTCCCTGTAACACAGTGTTCCTAGAACAGCAGCCCAAGGTCAAAATTATTATAGTGTATACAAATACAGTCACCAAGGAACCACCCGGACAGGCAGATTCTGGCAGCTGCAGAGAGAGAGAGGGGGAGAGAGACGATATGAATTCCTCTAGAAAGCACTGTTTGAAACCTTCCCATGATGACATTAAAAGTGGGCTCTAAGTGATTTATTTTCTCAATCTGTGAATCTAAACAAACGATCTCCATTCTAGGTACATCTATCATATGATCTCCTTCACAGCTGTGAAAAAATGCTATTAGTGCTTTCAAAGCAGTTTTATCACAGATTAAAGAAGCCTAGGGAAAAAAAAAAAAAAAATTGGCAACCGGAGACAGCCATATGCCTACTTGACCTAGGACCATAAACCTGTTGTTCATTCCAGAGAGGGGATTACGGCATTACTTTTAGTAAGTTGCTTTTCATATGGAAATTTCTTTTCATAGTAAAGATCTGCCTTTAATAGCATCATCCTAAAAACATGCCTATTTTTTAATTCCCTGATCATGGACATATAGATTTTTATAGTGTCTGCAAGCATACATTAATGCTAATTTCACCATTCTCCTTTGTATTTTGTTAATGTCACAATCTGCTGTAAAACCTTGCCAAGTTTCTTAACTGTCATGTTAATTCCAAGACCTATTCTGCACTCTTTGACATTTCAGGACAGAACAAGGCAGTAAAAATAGATTAGAAACAGCTTATAAGTATTATAAAATCTAGAACTTTGCAGATGGCGGAATTAGGTCTGCTGAATGGAAATTTAGCAGCTCTGAGCACAATAATATTAGAAAAGCCTATTCATTTCTAAGGTAAATATTTGGAAGGGGTTGCATAATGGTGACTAGAGGAGTGTGGGGAAACTTATAAAATGCAACAGAGTTATATTATTTTAAGCAACTTACTGGGTACATAAACCATATCCCGAAGGGCTTCGGGTTTCAAAGGTTTTCTCTACCGTATAAATAAGGGTGCAGAGTAAGGACTTGATTTTATTCATGGTCAGTTCAAAGATCACACAAATTATTTCACGCAAAGGATTTGCCTGTGTTAAAGCAGAGCATTACTGTACTTCGATATTAAATGACACTGCCACATGCTAAGAAATTTGCACAAATGGACAGGAAATTAGACACTGTTTTCTTAAACTGATTGCTAAAGAATGCACCCTGTTTAAACGTGCACTATCCATTTCAAAGGGAAGCATTGGCTGATTTCAGGAAGTTTAAAATCAGTTCATGGAGAAGCAGGATAAAGTTAGGGTTAAATGTGTTTTTCTTCCCCCCACCCCCCACCTAGGGGAAACTATTTCTTAAAAAAAAAAAAAAACTTTCCCCTTTTTCTTTAAAGGGAACTTATTATTTCCATCATCCTTGTTGAGTTGTTGATGAATAGTTCACATCCCTTGCCAAGCCCCACCCTCTGCCTTTTTTCTAAGCTCTTTCCTCATTATTTGCTCAATCTTTTTCCCACAGCCCCGACAGGCCGTCAGGGCGGCTTAAATACAGCAGAGTATTAACATGGGGAAATGGCTTTCAGTCCCCAATTGATCTCCTAATACATGATGTTGAAATGATAATTGGTACACTCCTCACTGAAAAATAAGAGAGAAAAACTACTTTTCAGTCACCACAAGGTATTATCTTAGATCATGTATTCAGAACTAACAGATACATTAAAAAAAAAAAAAAAAAAGAACCCTGTCCCCCCCATCTGCGGGAGAGTCTGCAGTCGCAATTCTTTTCAGCTGACATAATCCAGATTGATTCGTTCAGCAGATAAAATTCAGGCCACTTCTGCCCTTTATGGGAGCAACATAATACCAGTCTTTATTCAGTAACAATGTAACATAATGGGATCGGAATGTGCGAAATGACTGTTCTTAAATTACTGCGCCTCACAAGGGCCCAACACAAGCTGGGGCTTAATGTAAAAAATCATTAGGCGCAGATTACTAAAGTGCTCCTGCATTAAGGAGGTCAAACCGAGCCTGTTTATGGTATTTTTCAGGACAGAAACTCTTTGCTAATATCTTGATTATGACTGTGTTCTGGGGGACCCGTCTTAGCACCCACAGCTCTGCACTGTGGCTTCCGAGGAGATGTTGTGAAGCGGGGGCTGGGAGGCGAGACCAGTAAAACACGGGCTGGAGATGGGTCAGGAGGGTCTCCACAATCGCAAACCATTTTGAAGAAAGTTGGGTGCATCAAATAGTGTAAGCTCTGAGCTATGAAACTATGCTCATTTCAAGATCTTCAGGGGTTCGTTAGTAAAATATATAGACGATGTGGAAATAAAAGCTTAAAGACAGAATGAATAATAATCTCCCACCATCTCAGTCCCTAGAAATGACCCCTGGGCATTTTAAATGTAAAATCATCCAATCTTTTTATTTTTTTTTCTATGTAGAAATATATATTTTTACAAAATTTATGCTTCAAATACAGCTTTTTACTAAATGTTATAGGTATTGTCAATATATCTCCATGTCATTAATTATTCCTCTGCAATATAATTTTATGGCTACATGGTGTTTCTTCCTGTGGAGGCACCTAATTTACTTAACTTTATCCTTCTTCTTGGGCATGTGGGTTGTTTTCTAAGTTTCCCCTGTTTTAAGGGAGGTGATGATTATTATGTCTATAGAAAAATCTTTCCCCACACATCAGGTAATTTTCTTTGGATGAATGCCTAGAAGTGGAATTTCTGGGTGAAAGGGGTTGCATATTTTATATCTATTTAACACATACATTTCTTCCTTGGCCTCCAGAAAGCTTGAAACTACTTATTTCAAGGGATGAGTTCAGAACCTGCTACAGTAGCCTCAGCCTTTGCCCACATGACACAATACAGAGATTTCTTTGCATACACTACTTGTACCACCCAAGATTATCATAACCACTGTTAATTCCACACACTCACACATTGAACTATTGTTGGGAGAAAGATTAAATGAAGAAAAGAAGTCAATGCAGGCTCTGACAAACCTAAGGTTACCCAAGAAGATTCTAGAAAAATAAAATGGGACAAAACAGAGCAGAAAAGATTCCCTTTGGATGGAAATGATTTTTTTCAACCTGCAAGTTTAAGCCTCATGCAATTTAATTTTTGCATTTGAGAGCATTGCCAGTCTCTTATCTTGTTTAAATAGAAGACTTCCAAAAGTCGAATCACTGAATCACCGGGTGGCCTCCGAGATGATGCAGTTACTCTTCGGAACGCTGGGCTCACGTCTGGAATGGGGCTTGTATTTGGTCAACGTTTGTACTAAATGAAGCAGTCGCTGTGTGTGTATGCACAAGGCTGGGGAAGTGCATGCAGGAGGCAGAGATTTTGTGTATGTAAGTACATATGTATATACATTCACAGGTGCATAAATATATTTATCTATAAAATGAGCATCACCATTGTAGCCTCATCATTGAAACTCACACCATCTGAAATATTTGCATGTGATTTCCAGCCTCCACTGTCAATCATGACGGCACAAATCCAATATTCAGGCCATATGGCCATGAAACTTTCAATCGATAGGAACCTTTTAAAGCTGAAGCTTCAAAAAGTTGTATCAAAAATATATTCAATGAGAAGAAGGTTAATTGAATAATTGATTACTCAGTAACAATTAAGTGCTCTTCAGATATCTTTGGGAAATCTTGAAATATAATGGTGATAGATATTTATTAGTTTATCAGCTATTTCTGTGTTATATATTTATTTTTAGGCTCAAAGTCAATTTCTTTCATTTATATAGTTTAACATCAGAGTCCCCAAGGTGAAAGGATATATATATGTGTGTGTGTATATATATATATATATATATATATATATATATTTTTTTTTTTTTTTACTACTACACAAGGGAATGGCAGGGTGGAGAAAAATCCTTGTGATCCAGGGTTGCCAACATTGGAGCATTTCCCAACACTAGAAACAGCTTCTTTGTGACGACTCACAGATAAACTCATCAAGCAAGGCCTCTCAGAAAGACGCCAGCTCCAAAATGCGGTCATTTTTGCAAGGGAAGCCTGGATGATGGGATTACAGCTGCATTCTACACGCTGGCTCTTTAATTGTCAGCATCCTGTGGGTCTTCCTCCTCCTAGTTTCTCTTCCAAAGTAACCCGTGGTCCTGTCTCCACTGAGAAGTGGAGTGACCACATGTATCACTAACACTTGTTAACAAATCCCTTATATTTGTCATCTATGGCTTTTCACAGGAGGTAAAGATGGAGATTTTAAAATTGCTAACAATCTGTCAAAGAGGATCACCATCTATACTCACAGACACATACGCAAACACACACACACACACACACACACACACACACACACCACTGGGCCAAACAGGGGTGGGGAGTCAGGGAGAGAGACTAAGTCTTCTCTTCAGAAGGACAGGTCCAGCTGTTCACCCTGGAGGCCACACTTGCATGCCTCACTTCCAGCGTTTCACAGGGGCTCAGAGGATCTTATTTATTGTAAGGAATCTCTGAAAAACCCCCATGCAATTGGTAAAGTTAGATTCTGCTGGAAGTCTTCGACATCCCTAACGAGCACACCTAAGAAATGACTGTCTGGACCCAAGAAACAGATTCTAAACATGAGTGAAAACTGATGCTTACTTAAGTACTTTTTATTTTATGTATCTGTGCATATTTTTCGTTCCCTCCTTCAAGAAATACTATTAAACCCCTTCTGTGGGTTGGACATTGTGGTATTCAGAAGTATGAAAGCATAAGCAGAATAGACAAGGTCTCTGACAGCTTCGATTCTCAGTTTGGAGGGAGAATTGGACCCAAAACTGATGAAAAAACTAAGCACACACATTTTAAAACAATTGCTAAGAAGTGAGCAGGCATCCCTGGTGGCTCAGTGGTAAAAAATCTACCTGCCAGTGCAGGAGACGTGAGTTTGATCCCTGGGTCAGGAAGATCCCCCGGAGAAGGAAATGGCAACCCATTCCAGTTTCTTGCCTGGGAAATCCCATGGACAGAGGAGTCTGACAGGCTACAGTCCAAGTATCACAAGAGTCAGACAAGACTTAGCAACTAAACAGCAACAAGAAGAGAGCAAGGGACTGAGAGGGAGTAATAGAGTGATGAGCCATTATTGAGTGGATGGTCAGTAACTGCCTCCCTGAGAGCATGATGTTTCAAGTAAGGCCTAATGAATGAGGAGCTGGCCATGAAAAGCTGTGTGTATGTGTGCGTGGCCAAGGGAGAGGTGGTCACTCATTCTGGGTAGTGAGAACTGAGTACTCAAAGAGCCTGTGGTATAAAACAGCCAGAAGGGTTTAATGATCAGAGAGAAGACCCGTACAGTTGGAGCAGAGCCTGAGAGATGAAGTTGAAGGTTGTGTAGGGACCTGATCATTTGGGCTTTGTAGCTAAGGGGCCTTGAGTTTCAATCCAAAGGGAATGGAAAGCTTTTGAAAAGTGTTAAAAAATAATTTATGTCCTAGAAGCTCACTCTAGCTTAAGGGTACAAGTTGGTTTGGAGGAAGGTCTAGTAGATCAGTTAAGCATAGCTCAGGTAAGAGATGATGATCACCCACAGTGAAGGGTGAAGATGGAGGAGAGATTCTAGGTTCATTTTTTAGATAGGATTGACAGGGCTTTTTGGTGGACTAGATGGCAGGAAAGGGAGAAATCAAGGTTAACGCCTAAGTTTGATGTTGTGAGATCTCCCCATGGAGGAGTCCCATAGCATATTAGAGTAGACATTCTGGAGAAGAGAAGTGGGCTGAAGTTTGGGGGCCTGCGAACCACCAGCAGACATGTGGTGGAATCTATGAGGAAGGATAGGATCTCCCAGGAAGAGGTCAGAGTGGAACCATGAAGAGCCTGAGGAGGGCAAATGAGGAAGAGGAGTCAGAAAAAACACCAAGAAGGGGGGGCCAGTGAAGGACAAGAAGGTCCAGAGCCAGTGGCCTTACAGAAACCAGGAGGGCAGTGGCTTTAGCAGAGGGTCCTCTTGGACTTTGCCCCCATCTCATATTCCTGGAATCTTGTTGCCTCTGGATACTGAAATTCCATAGAGTGATGAACCTTTGAGGGAGGTTCTATTCCCATCCTCATCCTACAGAGAAGAAGACTGAAGCTCAGTGAGGTTCACTTGCTTCCTGGGCATCACATCCTAGTTGGAATCTATCAGGCACCAGTCCCTAGCTCTTGACTACTCTGTTATTTATATGCTTTCTACTTTCTAGGACATTCCTGGATTTGAGTGTCCAGTCTGCCAAGTATGGCCAAGACACACCACTGGAAGAGCTTCTGAACTTGTTTTGAATATCTTCTTTCTGCATCTTTAACACTAACATTGCCACCATCGGTATGGTATCTCAGATGAAATATTTACCCCTTCTGATCGCCTGTGGGCTTCCGTGGTGGCTCAGATGGTAAAGAATTCACCTGCAATGTAAGAGACCCAGGTTCAATCCCTGAGTCAGGAAGATCCCCTGGAGGAGTTCATGGAAATCCAGTATTCTTGCCTAGAGAATTTCATGGATAGAGGAGCCTGGCATGCTACAGTCCATGCAGGTCTCAAAGAATCAGACACAACTGAGCAACTAACACTCACTTTCTGACTCCCTATCCTTTCACCACATGTCTGCTGGTGGTTCGCAGGCCCCCAAACTTCAGCCCACTTCTCTTCTCCAGAATGTCTACTCTAATATGCTATAGGACTCCTCCATGGGGAGATCTCACAACATCAAACTTAGGCGTTAACCTTGATTTCTCCCTTTCCTGCCATCTAGTCCACCAAAAAGCCCTGTCAATCCTATCTAAATCCTATACTGCAGGGCCAGCCACAGACTAACTGTGAGTGAACTCCAGGAAAGGAGGCTTAGTAACGCAGACAAGGTAAGCGAAAGGAAAGCCTTCAAAGTAGCTTCTCACTTGACGATCAGGCCATGAGCCTACCACCATCAAGTCTCCCCTGCAATTTCCATGGTTCAAGTAGAGGCCATCTAAAGCAGGCAGGCTCCCTTGAGTTAGGGAATGAGACCAAGGCCCCCAAGTACAGGGCATCTAATGAGCCTGGCATGGTAGCCTTGCATCATCTCTGCCGTGTTAGGGGTGAGCCCGGCTTTCTGCCTTGTAACAAGATGACAGGCATAGCTGTCTGGAGACAGAAGGGAAGGCCGTGAGTGTCACAGACCAGAGAGCACATGTGTGGTTGCATCCCTGCCGAGATGGCATGACACCTCCTGACTCTGGAGAGCAAGCCGCAGAGCAGCTAGCTTGCTGTCCCCGTGTGCATACACGAGACCCACAGCCGCGGATGCTATGAGCAACGTTAGGGGACGGACCACAGTGCATCTCCCGGCTGGGCTGTCAACAGTGTGCTCCAACGAAGGGCCAGTAAAAGACACGCCAGAGTTTTAATATTGTTTTAATGTGATTAAAAAATCCTAAATTAATTTATTTTCTTATGCTAGAAAATAGTCCGGCACTGCCATATTGCAATGTGCTCAGAAGAGCAGTCTGATAAAATTCATTAGAAAAGAATTGAATTCATCATATAAAACACAGTCATTTTATTTTAAGTAGTTCCCAATTCAGAAGGCCAGGCAATTGTTCCTTAGAGTCATACCAAGGACAGGCAGGAGAGGGATCCCAGGGTAGGTCTCTAGAACATCGTGACTTGTTGAAGCTAAGAGAACCCGCCTCATTTCTGAGCCCTTTCAAATACTGTCAGACGTGAGTGAAGGTGGAAGAGAAAAGGCCACTAAAGGCAAGAGCACATCCTTGCTAGTTGCCTTCTTTGCATGAAGCTTTAAAACACTGTTTTGCATCAAAGACTCCCCATCTTTCAAGACCCAGCTCAATGCCCTCCTGCTCCTCCCAACCTTATTTCTTCCCCACCATTTATTCTGACTTTATCATTCACTGTCTCAGATATCCATTTAACTTATATGCATATTATTGTTTCATTTCCCCGAGTAGACTGCACACTCTGGGGATGAGGGCTGATTACCTCCTAGTTTCTCCAGACGGCCGCCACTCCCTGGCTGCCAGCTCCCCGTGCCCAGCAGTGTGTCCTGCAGTGGGTATTCTTTTGCATGTGGTTATATCTAGGTGCCATTTTCCTTGAGTGCAACATGTGATAGATTCCCTCGTCCGTATACACAAACAGCATTGAGCAGAACCCTCTGAGACGATGATTCAGAAAGCTGGAGCATGGCTATCTCTGTGCACTCTGTCACTGAGCAGTCCAGAAACTACACATCACCTGTGAAACAATTGTTTTTGATTGATCTTGTAAAACGATTGATCTTGAAAAAGGAAGAAGTGAAAATTTTAATTCAAGTGAGATTTACCTAACCAGCAACTGAGTGGAGATAGAAGACCCTAGTGTCCTCTGTGAGTCTCTGACTCCCTGGATGTACGGAGCTCATTGCAGGAGCGGAGGACCCCTTCACCTGTTCATGCTGCGGAAGGCAGCTTGAGGAATTTGGCAGCAGGAAGACCCGTCTCTAACCAGTATGCAACAGTTTAAAAAAAAAAAAAGAGAGAGAGAGATTCTACCCCTGAATTCTGCTCAGGGATACAAATGTCTATGCTCGAAGCAGTCTTTGCTCAGGACTGGAGGGTGGGCACAGCTGAACTACCTGAGAGGCTCCTGCTCCGAGCTCAGCAGGGCCTGCCCGGAGGCTGGCTCTCAAATCCGCCAGGGCCAGGTCCAGCGTTTCACTCGGAGGCTGGGCTGCCAGTTCTCACGCAGGGAAAACCAAGCACAGTCAGTACAGCAGCAGCGTGGTGACCAGTTCGAGCAGCCACCGTCCCCTGCTAGAGGAACAGGAGGCCAAGGTGTCCGCTGCCCGGGGAAGCCGAAGAGCCTTTTGGTTTTCCCTCAAAGTCATCCCCCAACCAGGGGCGGTCATGAGAAACCTCCGCGTGCAAGTGTTCCGCATTGTTTGCTATAGCAACCACACATGTTGACTTTGGTTGTTTGTTGCCACCTCAAACTCCAACGCAGCCCACTGGCTTCCAGGGGTGGCTGAGGATGAGTGAGCACGGGATGCGGGTGCTGACAGGGGCCACAGTTTGTCTTCTGAGCACGAAGGAACATTCCCGACTCTGTGACAAGCCCCCAACTTGCCTTCCTGCAAACTGGACAGCAGCCGACCACCCCCCGGGAAAGGCAGGCTCCGTGCACCTCTGGAACCTTCGCAGCCTGGGCAGCCGCCCTTGGCTCACACCTGCTGCCAGGGAGCCTGCACATCATGCCCGCTTGTTTCAGACGTGGTGTTGGCCTCAGGGAGGGGGGTTCTCGAGACATTTAATTAGTGAAGAGTTTCCTGCTCTCCAGCAGCTTGCTTGGGAGAACGGAGCTCTCAAACAGCTCCTAAAACAGGAGGAGCAATTGCCAGAGGCAGAGCTGAAGCACTTGGGAGGAGTCTGGGTTCTGAGGTCAGCGTGGGTTCTCGTCCTAAAAACTCTAACAAAAGACCCCCTGGATGGGCCAGACTGTCAAATGCTATGTACTGAGCAGGGCAGCCCTAGCTGAGTACAGAGGGTGGAGCACCGAGGGCAGGTAGGTCCCTGGAGAAAGCGAGAGCCACGTGTCCCTAAAGCGAGCCCCCCATCCAGTTCCATCACCTGTCCTGGATAGTCCACTTTCTCCGGAGAACCCGGAAACCTGGGTTTGTAAGTAAAAACCTCACAGTTTTAGAATGTTTGCAATTAATCAAAGACAAACGTGTAAATATCACACAAGCCAAACAAAACACATCTGTGAGCGGAATCCAACCCCCAGGCTACACTTTGGTTCCCGTTATCCTATGTGAGCCGTTCTGAGGGCCTCACCTTGCCCTCTAGACTCTCCGTCGGCTCTGTTTACCTCCAGGGGAAGAGCAGTGAGGAGAAGGTGGACGAGGAATGCAGGCCAGGGCAACCCACAGCAGGGGCTTTAGCCAGGAGCAGATGAGAAAGGCCCTTTCTTGGACCTTTCCTAGACCCACTGAATCAGAATCTGCATAGTCATAGATGCATGGCTACTGGTTTGCACATTAGACTTAGAGGAGCATTTAAGAGTCAGACACAACTGAGCCACTGAACTGAATTGAACTGAACTGAAGTAAGAGAAATGGGTTGACACTATGAAACCCTCTCCTTTTCCAGAAGATGCAGAAACCCAAGCATACAACCTGCCCTCTTCAATCTTTTCCAGGTACCAGACTAGGAAGATCCTCTGGAGAAAGGAATGGCTACCCATTCCAGTATTCTTGCCTGGAGAATCCCATGGACAGAGGAGCCTGGCAGGCTACAGACCATGGGTTGCAAAGCGTCAGATACGACTGAGCGAATATCACGTTCACTTTTCAGACTAGAAACAGTCACTGTAGTTAAAAGGACATGGGTGGCAGAGGAGAGGCTGCCCAGACAGGGAGTAAGGAGAGAGGGCACAGAGCACTGCCCACTGCCTTCCACCACTGCAGGACACGTCACACCATGGACAGCTGACCTCCAAGGTCACACTCCAGATAAAGGTCAAGCAGCCAGACCGATGCCACTCAGCTCAAATCTCCAGGACAGGATCCCAGGAATAATTCTCTTTGGAGATCAGCCTTCCATCGTACGAGAAGTTTCATGCTGCTGGCTCTGGGCCCTGGTGAGGCAGTCGCAACACAGGGAAGGAGGTAAGTTTCGTGGTGAGTACAGAACAATGGGGCTCATCTGCCCCTTAGAAAAGCCCTTCTCAGCATCTGCAGGGCCTCTGATGGCTGCGCCTCCATCGCGGTTTTGCTTCTCCGACTCTCCCCAAATCCCCAGGCCTTGTCAGCAGAGACACATCTATTGATAATTAGAGAATACACAGCTTTGGGGGCATTTCCCTTCCATTCACGACATTTACTGGTGTCAGTCTGAGCATAAATACAATTAGATTTGAGAGTTCTATTACAAAAGCCAATAAAGCGGGCCTCAGTAGAGATTCTAAAATTACTTAACTTTTCTTTAGAAAAATATTAAAACAGTATTATCACATCAATGAGAAGAAAAGACAGGAAGATAATAAAGTTATGTTAAACCTCCCTGTATTTACTCATGTGTGAAACAGTTATGTCTGGTCACATAATTGCAATGGTTCTGAGAAATATTTCATATTTTATAATGAACATTAAAAGAGTTTGTGGATCATTACTTTATATGAGTTCCAAAGTTATTACATAAAACCCAATAGGAATGGTTATAAATTATCGGATCCTCCGGTCTGGCCTTGGTAAACATAACATGAAGACTGAGACATTTCAGCAGACAAGATTCATGAGAAGAGGTAAAATTCTCCCTGCATTTTAAGGGGAAGAGCAGACGAGAGTACTTGTAACCAGCTCTTAACAATTTTTGTTTCTGTTTCAAAGAAATTCTATTGAACCACTAGCTTAAGCCACACACACAAAAAGCTTCCGTTAGAACAAAAAAGAACTCGCTTTCAGACCCTGCCCTCATCTTTCCATCTTTCATTATCCTATCTGTGGCCCTAAGGTCATTGCAAAATTCTTGAACTTTTCAACACAGCATGAGTTTAAAATACTGTACTTAGCAGGCTCATATGATTGCCAACAATTATTTACTTTCAAAAGGAGATCCTCTCTTTGAAATCTGAAAATACAACATCTTTGCAGAAACTGGAGAGTTGATAACATTCCGAGGAAATTTTCTTATTTTGGTCTGCAAAGAGGTTGGCAGGCAGCATTTTAATTAAAAATGGTCACTTGTGAATCACAGTTAAGAATAAAATGGGTGCTATTCTATTTACTTATGCTTATCCTCTCTTTTTTTGTTTTTAAGTCAGAGTTCTCTGTTTTGTTTAGAAATCACACCTGCCACTTTGTTTTTCTCCAGCTTCTGCTTGCTGAAAAAGTTAAGTAGCAGGAGAATAGCAGCTGGGAGAATACAGGGGCCAGAGGGGTGAAGCCAACTCTCTGAAAGGAGGTACCGCTAAGAGGTGCATCCCACCCACCTCACCCTTGAGAGATGCTGCACGTGGGGCGCCCCCTAGGGAAGCATGCGAAGACCAGTTCCATCCCTGACCTGAGAAACATGGGTGCCTCTCTCACCTGGAGCCAGAGCAATCCTACCTGCTACACTCTCAGAGGAAGGGTGTCCTGCAACGCCCTCTCGGTGTCCTGGACCCGAAACCCATGAGGGCCGCCCACCTGTTAGCTCCCCACCTAGCCCAAGGCTCCTCCCTTTATATGGAGCAGCGGTAGGTAAGGCTTTCTCAGAAAACAGATGTCTTTTGGAGACTTTAAAGCTCCGAGTTGGAGGTCAGATTCTGGCTGTACTTTGAAATATGTCTGCCTCGATCATTATGCAGTCATTCACATATATTTTAGACATCAATGTTGTCTTGAAATATTCTCAAGTTCTTGATGCTATTTATATGCTTTGATCTTTTCCTTTGCTTCTGCTCTGACAGTATGCTCTGGCTTCCCAGAGTCACTGAATGCCCACACATCATTTTAATAAATATTTGTATCAGGGAGAGGTTTGCTATTTTATCCTAAATGATTTCTCTCTGAGTTGAACAGAAACCAACATTCTTGAGAAATCTACCAACCTTTTATAACCTATGTGAACAGAGAATTTACTAGTTTCAGTATTTTTTAAGATGAAACAATGTCATGTTTTTGCCTCTTTCCATAGATAGCAAGTTTTTTACTAACAAAAGAAAGATTATAATGATGCCAACTTACAATATGGGAGGAAAAAACTCTCCTTGTTTATTTACCATGCTATTTCAGCTAAAATTATGCTATTTCAGCTAAAATCTGAGATTTTTTTTATATAATCCAAGTCTGAAGGTGGAAAAAAATCAAGCAAAGTGAGAAAAAACAAACAAACATATTTTCAAGACTTAAAGAGCAACACGGAGAGAGGGTGGAAAACTGCAGAAACATTTCAGCACGTTGCATATTAAGCCAAGTTTAGGGAAATCTTCATAGAACTCTCAGAACTTCACATCATAAGCCAAACTCAGCTAATTAGAGTCAATGACTACGTTCTTACTTGAAAAGGGGGTCAGGACTCTATTCCCTAAAACTAATCTATTGATCATCTTGTCCTTGGGTGTAGATCCCTTTGAAGTATTTTTGCAATGGCCTCTAGGTGGTGCTAACACCGCATAGCTTCAGCTTTTCAGCACAATGAAAACATTAATTTGCTATGAGATAATTTTTGACGTAAATGTAAAATGGTGCCCATTCGAACTCAGTAATGAAGCATGGTGCATTTCTGCAGCTCCTAATTTGACTAGTTAAATGACTCCATTACGTGTCTAACAGACAGAAGCAAATAATTTCTGGTCAGTTGATGTTCACTTATCCGTATCATTTTGCCCTGAAAATAAAGTCTCTAATCTACAATTCCTTTGTCTTAGTTTCTTTTTTCTTTTCTTTTTTTTTTCTTTTGGTTAAGGTTATTAAAGAAAGTACACTTAAATAATTTAGATTAAACCAGCACAAACAAACAATTCAAACATCAGAGCACATGGACAAATCAAATATTTATAATAGGGGAGGCGGACAACAGCACAGCCCTCCTAAATGACTCCAACCTTTGCCCCAGCCCTAGGTGTAGGGGGTTAGGATGACTCCTGAGCCTGAAAAGAACACACGTCTGTCCTTCAAGTCCATTGTCTTTCTGTGGCCAAAAGGAGGCTGTTGTCTGTTCTCTTCCCCTTTTCACTTTGTCACATAACTTTGAGGATGTTTGGAAATTTTTCAGGAGGATCCATCTCACTGTTGCAAAAAAAATGCTGTTTTAATAAATATCAAGTGATGAATAATTTTGCCCAAAGGGGAAAAAATGGTTAATATTGAATCTTAATGTTCCTCATCTAAATGCTTTTTTCTTCCTGCTAAAAACAAGTTTAGGATTAAAGCGTATCAGTTTACACATATTGCAGGCATATTAGTGAGACACAGCTGTGTATGTCCCCCTCTTAAGAGCCATATGATTAAGTTATGGGATATCATATAATCCAAACCCTTTTTCTATTGGTCACCTTTCACAGACAAAAGCTTTTTAGTTTTAGGTCTATTAAATGACAGAATGTCCGATTCTGTAAATGTGCAAGTAATTATTATGAAGCACCTGTGTCTCTTATTTTCACTTACAAAGTCCATCTATAAATTGCTTTGGGAAAGGCACTCAGAAGCGGACACAAGACGGTGCACCCCATCGGGGGGCTGACTGAGGTGGGTGGATCGAGGTTCTGGGTCCCCGGCCTCAGGGTCTTGATGAATGGTAGAATTACAGGCACAGGCCCTCCCATCCCACAACCCCAAGGCAAGGGGATGGTGGCCCATTTCGATGGAGACATACTTGTAGGGGTGAAAAAGAAACCCCAAAGCTTCGGGGGGCCTGCCCACCTACTTTTCATTGCTGCATCTGGGCAGGATCCTCAACTAGCCTACACCACACAATCAGTTTTTTAAAAAGACTTTTGAACTAAAAAAAAAAAAAAAACCGGTATAAACGATCTTCATTTTTCCCCAAAGTAACATGCTACTTGACTCAATTAAATGCAGTTTTTAAAAACTGGCTCGAGTGTGTGTGTATACACAGCCTTTATTAAGCTTTTAAAATTTCAAATCCCTCTGTGCGTGCAAATTACCATCATTTGCATGACGAAGGATACGGGACACAGGCTGTGTGCCTTTTGACATAAAACAATGTCAAAGGACTATTGATGTCACACACCTACTTTGTTGAAATTTTTGACTGATGTTGTTTCTGCAACTTGACTCGAGCCAGTGGCCTGCCCTGGAGGGCACGGACCTCACACCTCTCCTCCCCCTGCCCAGCGGGCCCCACGATAGCCATCAGCGCCAGGCTCTTTGGTATTATGTAGGTCGAGCGGCCCTTGGGTTTACAGAAGGATTTGGCCTTTTGATTTGGTGTAGAATTTACAACCTGAGAGCGATGTTTCAGTGTGCAGATCTGGGTTGTATGTGCTGGAAAAGGAAACGAGGTCAAGCTAGGAGAGGATAGTGGATCTAAAGAGGCTTCCCCAGTCCTCAGGGTGGGGATGCGAAACCCCTCCCTGCGGCCACCCCTTCACAGGGGCACCTGCTGGTGCCAGCATCTGAAAGTCCCTGGGTGTGCGCCGTCCACGGGCAGCCCTTTAGTCTGTGTCCTGGGAACGGAGGTCTAGAAGGAAGCAGATTCATGAGGTGAGCCCACAATACGGCCTGAGATTGGAGGAGCCATGAGAGACAAAGCGCATCCATCAGGGAAACCAGCAGCACAGCTTGGGAAGGGGGAAAGGAAAACACCCATGGAAAACACATCCAGGAAGCTGACCCCGGAGGAGAGGTTTGCAAAATGACCCTTGGGAAACTTTACAACCCCTGAAAGCTGCCGTGGGAGCCAGGTTCCTCTTGTACTGGTTGTCGGGGGGAGGGCCTCAAGATATCACCCTTCCCCTAGAAGAGCTGAGGGCATCAAGAACAGTTTAACTACCAAAGGGTCAGCACTCCTTGCCCCAAATTAAAAGTCGGTGATGCTATCACCCCTAGAGAAGGGAAATATTGACTTCTAAATTGGGGGGCTTAGCAAGGTAGTGCTGGGCCTGAGTCTGCAATGCTTTTCTAAAGATGTAAGGAGACACAGAGCATAGTATGTTGAAATGAGGGGTGACGACTGCTAAGGAAAACTAAAAAAATAGAAGGCTTGCCTTCATGTCCGTAAAGGGAAGGAGAGAGCAGATGCCAGTAACAGACAAGCATTTCCCAAGGAGAGGAAAACATTTCCGAAGGAAATAGGCATCCTAGCAGAACAGGTGAGAAAGAAATTAGAGTGTCTGAAGACTGATAACTCTGGGACCAGATGGGAACCATCTTAGAATTTGTGCAAGTGGAGGTGAGGAGACAGGGGAACGATTAGCAAATACCTTTTAAAAATAACCCTGGGAAAAGGGAGAAGCAGCAGTGGACGAGAGCCCTTATGCAACACCTATATTTAATAACGACTCTGAGGGAGATCTAGGAAATTAAACACCAGTAAGCTTGACTTGAGCGGTGGGGAAGATATTGGAAACACTAATCAGGGACAAAATAGGGAAAGTTATGATTTAATTAAAGATATTCAGCATGGATTCACAAAAGGGAGATCATACGTAACAAAACTAATAGAATATTTTGAAAAAGTAACAAAAAGGAATTGAAGAGGGAAACCAGGGGTATAATTTACTGGGACTTTAAGAAAGCTTTTGATGCACTGCCTCACAAAAGGCTAATCTCCAGTGGTGGGGAGTTTGGATATGAGTGTGGTGGGGGGTGGAGAATGAATGAAGAATTGTCTGGACCGAGGGTACTTGTGAGCATTACCATGAAGAGATTAGGATAAAGGGAGGAGACTGACTGCTGGAATTTCCTGAGATCTGAATTTTTTAATTAATTTTTTTAACATAGTGCATCAGCAGGCTTGCTTAGGAAATGTGTTGAAATGTGATGAGTTTCTCCTGCAGGTGTAGTATTGGAGGGCAGGTGCCAGTTCATGCTATAAGGACAATAGTATTGGGAAGGATTTGCTAACATTTGGTGAAGACTTGACTATTCCTAAATACCATGAGACTGTTTGTGACCAACAAGGGGGCAGGCATAGCCACTAATCGCCCTGCGAATAATGAACACAAATAAAAAAGGAGGCTATGATATGACTAAGGAGACAAAGCCCGATGACCTGGACGGCTCAACACTAGCGCCCTCTGATGCCCACTGCCATACCCTCACATGCGGGCATGCACACACCTCCACTCACCAAAGCACACGTATCCACACCCACACTCACACATTACACTTTGTTTAATTGCTAAGTCAAGTCCAACTCTTTGCGACCCGATAGACTATAGTCCAACAGGCTCCTCTGTCCATGAGATTTCCCAGGCAAGAATAAAGTGGGTTGCCACTTCCTTCTCCAGGGGAATCCTCATGGGGACACTCTAACACACTCCGTGCCTTGCAAAGATGCCCACATTCACACAGCACATACCTACACACACCTTCACAAACACACTACAGACACACACACAGTTGAGAACATGCGTGCACATGCTCACACATATCCTGAGACTGTTCTGCACAAGTAGGTGGAAATGGCAGGTGTAAAAAGAAGAACTTAACTATTTTCTACTGGGAAGTATGGGGAGGCACTTTGGGGATAAAAGGCCCTCTTAGTCATATTACAGTAATAATAGATGCCTGGGGAATGAAAGGCAAAGCAGAAGACCATGAGGCACAAAAAGACCTTTGTCACTGCAAGCCAAGCCAGATCTTGGCACCTTCTCTGATGAAATATCGAGGGACACAGTACTCAGGAATGATAATGACAGAAATCCCCAAAGGGGCCCAAGCTTGCCCTCGGTGGCCGAGCTACAGACGCAGCAGCAGCAACAGCCTAAAGAAGATAGTGACCCAGATCTGGGACCTGCTGTCCTAGAACTCTGAGCAGAGCCTGGCCCAGGGAAGAACCAGGCTGGGCAAAGGCCTGGGGAACTCTCCAAAAATGTCTTAGTATTTGCCAGACAGATGCTTCTTCGTTCTTAGGAGCACAAAAATGATACTTGGGGTCAGAAAGAAGTGTATGTTTTTAGGGGAAGCTCCAGGCTACAGGGCGGTCACTGCCATCTAAGTGGGATGAGCCCACTGACGTGGAAGACTCACCTATGGGATCGGGGCTGAAATCCCCTCTCTACATATAAAGTTATGACTAGATGTAGCTATAGACGTAGGTTCTAACATGTGAGTGTTAGAACACTTTGAACCTCATTTACCTTTCCCATCATTCATTAATATTAAAATGTGACTTAAGATGGAAAGTTGCAAAGTGAAGGATACACATCCTCCTCATTAACAATAGCAAGAATATCGCCCAATGGTCATCACCCGCAATGCAAAGGGGGCAACACATTCAATCACAATTCAGATTTTAAAAAGAAAGTTTCCCTGTGACTTCCATCCCCATTTTTGTAATTCTAACCTGGATATGCCCGTGTCTTAAATCCAAGAGTTATGAATTAATACTCAGAGTCTATAAAACAGGGATGAAAATCAGAAGGAATTTTTTTTTTTTTCAAGAAACACAGCAGAATTGTAACCTGTGCTGTTTTGACATCAGGGTCCCTCGGCCAACATGTCCCAGAGATAACGGACATGAACAAGCACTCATTGTCCAGATAAAACTGAAACACGGGACTGGCTTAGGACCTGTGGCTTCACCACAGGTAATGGTCATTTCTGCAGCTCTCTCCACCCTACAGGGACTTTTTCTAACTCTCATATGTTATAAGGGAAAAGATAACAAAATACTTGCCTTATAATTATCTTTAAATCTCCCAATTTTTCATTCAAAGTAAATTTAGGGACTTCTACTTTGTCTTCTAAAGCTAGAGAATCCTTCTTACACCCTGGAGCCTATTCAAGCATGGTCTAGGACAGTATCCATAGGTGCCAGCTCTTAAAGGGAGCAAAGAGTTAACAGTGGGAGACAGAAGCCCTTCCTATATGATCCCCAAGCTCCACCCCAAAGTGACTCTAAACAGACCAATGAGCTACATGTAAACTGCCTCCCACCTCCTGCTTCCACATAGCTGTTGCCCAAACGCTCTGGAAATCCCTGTGCTGCCCGTAACACCACCCCAGAGTACAATAAGGCCCTCGAAAGACAACAAAGGGTTAAAAAGTACCTGTCAGGAACGTCTCTTGAAATCAGTCATTGAGAATCATCTGTCAGTAAGACAAAATTAATTACTACATGTAAAATGAAGAAATCAATGTAAATTACACTGTAGAAAAGTTTAGGACACCTTGATTGTTAAATAATTACTGATACATGTGTGAATTTTCAACAAGCTCCAGCGGGGATGTGGCTCATGGGGCTCTTTTCAAATTTTCCCAAAGTTGAGTTTAGGTCTTGGGGTGTTTCTCCCACTTCTACCTCCAGTTAGGTTTTGAGGTTTGAACAGTGCCTCAGCAAACACAGCAACTTGCAAAGTTCAGTGACATGTAGCAGTTTCCAGCACTCAAGCCTGATAAGAAGGACACCACCTTACTGGAAAGGTTAGACTCATGAGTTCAGCAGGAGAAGAAGCGCCCCCTGCCACAGGGTCCCTAAGAACTTGGCAAAGTAACTTCCCATGCTACCCAGTGCAAATTTCCATTAATTTATGCAAAGCTGGCTTTATTTACAAAATCAGATCAGTCATTTGAAATACTTTAAACATGATCATGATTTAAGACGTGACTTTTGTGCTTTGCTGAATTTGTAACACCCAATTCCATGGCATCTTGGTGCTGACAGGAAAGGGTAAAAGAAAACCCCAAAGCTGGGGCTATTGTAAATCAAAGGCCTCCGTTATGTCCCTTGGGAGGTGGCGGTGTGCCCGGCAGCCCCGCCTCTTCCATTCCGGTGTGCCTGGCAAAGAGATCCCGTCTACGAACACTTTTGATCCCCCACGGAAGGAGTCAAAGAAGGTGTCTGCCAGCTCGTCTGCCTCACCCTCAGACAAAGCCCTCTACATCATTGGCTTAAACCAGACCAGAACATTCCAGCACAAATTCTCTTTCCAAGTGGGCTCTAATTTGCTGTCAGAGTTGAAACCCCTGCAGGCACCTGTGGTAGCCAAGGCTTCCTTCAGAAACTTCAGTCCCACTGCAGGGTTATCCAGCTTTCCTCTCCTATGGGGGCTCAGGACCCTCAGATGTGAGCTTTCTTTCGTCTCCCTGAACCCCCATCCACCCCACACCTGTCAGTCTCCTCCAAACCTGTGGGCACTTCCTCCTCAATTTGCTGGTCCTGGGACTGATTCCATTATCGTGGGGACTCATCTGACAGCTGGAGGTCAAGGACAGGCTGTCAACCTCAGGGGTTGATCCAATAGAAGAACTTTCTCCCACAGAGACCCACAAACCCCATGGCTGAAATGGACCCCCGGTGTCCTCCAAGTGTACTTTGCAAAAACCAATATACAAAAATAAAAAATTTACAATATACAATTTGTAAAATTAAGGAGCTGAAGATTACTTAGGAAAGGGCCGATTTGCATTGCAAACGAACTTTCTGATTTATAGAGTCACCACGGGGTTCCTTATATGAGTCAATCTAAAATAGGATTCAGCTCATAGTGCGTCTAAAATGGGATTCAGTTGCCAAAATTCGATATACACACCATGTCCGCAACAGCCCCATCGCTACAGCCACAGGAAGAGTGAGGTACTCCAGCAGACTTGATTTTACTTTCTTCTCAAAAGGCTTTCCTGCTTGAGTATCTCCCTTCCCCTCACACTGGCCTTCCTTTGGTTTACTAATGTTACCCTTAGCCCTTGGGGATCGGAGTCCCTTTCACTCACAGCTCGGGGCTCTTTAGGGACTCCCCACCTTCAGCTAGGCACTGGGTCTTCACCACAAGGAGCTGCCCAAGTCCTCCTGCCTCGCACTATATCTGATATTTGGGGTGAAGTGATTGCCCATTTGCGGAGTATATTCAAGGCTTAAAATAAGTTAAAGAGCATAAAAATATTCTATTATTTGATGCGTTAGCTCCATTTCTAGTAATCTGCTCTAGAAAAATCATCTGAAATGTGTGAGCACAGGGGGATTAAAAGGGGCTACCTTCATGTCCAAAGACATCCCTTGCATTATATCTATAATATTAAAAAAAAAATAGGAAACCACGTAAATATTCAATAGGAGAAAGACCATAAAATCCCAAATAGGATATTTCATTACAACCATAAATTTGTACATATAAAGAGTTTTAATAATATGAGGAAATGTTCATATTACACGTGTATATTACATGCAAAGTCATATGTATGGTATGTTTATAGTTATGTAGAAGGCGGGCACAGGAAGAAACCCGAAAGGAAGTCAACTCAAATTGTGGCAGTCTTCATGCAGTGAGAAATGGCTGGGAAACATTCTTATTTTTCAATAATCAGACAAGAAAATGGTAAAAGTTGCTCTTATTTTTAGAAAACACAAGTTTATTTCTTTTATAAAAAAAGAAAGCATATTAGGTTAAAAGCAGTGAATTAAAAATAAGGTTCAAATTAACCTGGATATTTATTGTTAAAAACTAAAATTTATATTAATGTCAAAGATCTTAGTTCACTCACATTGTAAAATCCTTTATTTGAGTTATTTTATACTTGAAATGGGGCTTCCTTGGTGGCTTAGACGGTAAAGCGTCTGCCTGTAATGCAGGAGACCCAGGTTCAATCCCTGGGTTGGGAAGATCCCCTGGAGAAGGAAATGGCAACCCACTCCAGTTCTCTTGCCTGGAAAATCCCATGGACAGAGGAGCCTGGTAGGCTACAGTCCATGGGTCACAGAGAGTCAGACACGACTGAGTGATTTTCACTTTCATACTTGAAATGGGATTCCCTGGTAAAGAATCCGCCCGCCATGCAGAATACCTGGGTTCAATCCCTGGGTTGGGAAGATTCCCCTGGAGAAGGGCATGGCAACCCTCTCCAGTATTCTTGCCTGGAGACTCCTCATGGACAGAGGAGCCTGGCGGGCTACAGTCCATGGGGTCGCAGAGTCAGACATGACTGAGCAACTAAGCACAGACTTGAAATGTCATCAAGCCCTATGTGCAGGCAGGTCCCAGCTGCCAGCGCAGAGGTAACTAACCCAGACTAAAGCTGGGACAGGAGCCGTACGTGCATGGGAACCTGTGCAGCCTCACAGGGCTGTAAGGTTTCCAGAGCGCTGCCTCTGTGCTGTTGATAGGGTCACAGTACCCGACCCGAGCAGGTAAACAACATGCCCTCAATGGTGGGGCTGTGACGGACATTATCCTGTCTCTCCCACATGACCAAGCACAAGGTCTGGTAAAAAGTAGCATCTCTACAAATGCTACACAGGAAATGAGTGTCTCTGAGCATGCCTTTTGTGCTTTTGCCCAGAATAACTACCAATCCTGCTATTTCTCTGTGTTTCCATGTGCAGGGCCTGCACAGAGATGGGGATTCAGTGAACCTCCCTACCAGGCAGGTGGGTAGCGTGGAGCAGGTGGGAATCTCTTGGGCTGAGAACAAAGACAGACTGGATTTGGATCTTGGCCCTGATTCTTCCTAGGAATAAACTCATTATGCCTCGATTTGCCAATCCTTAGAACTGGGAAAAATAATCTTATTCCCCAGGGATTTGGTTGTGCTGAATCAGGGACAGAGATATAAGTCTTTTTTTAAAGGCTGAAACAGTGCTGATGGCCGAACAGAAAAATATATATATATGTTTTCAGTTAATTAAGATGTTATTTTATTTCTATTTCTGGCTATGGCAAAAGACTTGTATCTAATCAACTGTTCTAATGAGAATAAATAGAAAAACTGCATCAAAAATTGTGTGTGTGTGTGTGTGTAAATTATTTTTAGGCATAAGAGGGTTATCAAAGAATCCAGGACTTGAGGGGCCCAGATTCTAGCAAGACGGGGATAGGAGAGCAGGGCCTGTTTCTGGCATGCTTTTCCCCTGCAGGTAGCTGTGAATTTACAAGTGGCAGCTGAGACACTGAGAAGCTAAGCAGAGGTTTCCAAAGGACCAAAGAGACAATCGGTAGAATCTAGGGCCTGTAAAGTTAGAAGTTACCTGGTAAATACCCAGGGCTTGCAGTTATGACCCCAGCTGGGACATGCTTAGGAGTAAGGGCAGATGGAAAATAAACACACCCGGTTTGATCTTCCCCTTGACAAAAGGCCTACTGGAAACGTAAATCTGGCCTAGAAGGCTGCAACATCGTCTATGGCTGTGCTTTCCAATATGGTGGTCAGAAGCCACAGGTGGCTTCTGAGCACTTGGGTTGTGACTTTGTCAGAACTGAGATGTACTGTGAGTATAAAATACTCACTGCATTTCCAGGACTTAGTAAAAAATCAGAAAATATAAATATTTTTATATCAGTTACATTTTCAGGTATATTTTGGACATCTAATAGTAAATAAAATATATTATTAAAACTAATCCACCAGCTTCTTTGTACTTCTTTAATGTAATTACTATAAAATTTAATATTACATATACGGCTCACATTCTCTTCTTATATGACAGTGACAATCTAGAGGCTAAAATTACCTCAAATTTTTAAATACGATGTTTGATATTCAATAAAAAATTACCAGGCACACCATGAAATAAGACCAAATGAATGCAAATAAGAATCGAAAAGTGAGACAATAGGTAATAGAAACAGACCCACACAAGATACAGCCATTAAGTTAGAGACTTGACAGATTTTGAAATAATAGTAATTAATAAATTTAAGAAAATAGATGACAAGGTGACGAATTTCAGCAGAAAATTGGAATCTATAAAAGAAATCAACTGGAAATTTTAGAATTAAAAATACACTCTGCTGTGCTGTGCCCAGTCGCTCAGTCATGTCTGACTCTTTGCAACCCCAGGCACTGCAGCCTGCCAGGCTCCTCTGTCCTTGGGGATTTTTCAGGCAAGAATACTGGTGTGGGTTGCCATATCCTCCTCCAGGAGACCTTCCCAACCCAGGGATCGAACCCAGGTCTCTCTGAAATTAAAAGCTAGTCAGGTAGTTTTGACATACCTGAATAAAGAATTCATTAACTGGAAGAAGATTTCATTTGCAAAGTACATGTGTGCCCTGCTCTTAACCCTAAAGACATTTAAGTTTTGCACTTGCGATAGTCTGCCTTATGGCTACCTTCCAATTCCTGAGGAGTCTGCAAGATCTCCTTCCCAGAGAGTCAGAGGGCTGAGTGGTATTGGATGTCAGAACCTTAAAGGCCATCATGACAGGCGCAGGAGGCATGCTAAACGGAGCAGAGGTCTGGGTCAGGGTACAGGCCTTAGACAGAACCGGCCACACTGGACAGGAGGGTCAGGCCCTCCATCAAGTTTGGCCTTGGTATTCCCCAGAGGTCAGGAGCCACGTCAACAGGATAGCTCTGCAGCCCCACAGGGTTTTCTGACTGTAACATTCCGGGAAGAGCCTTCAGGGCTTGGCTGGTCCACTTCTGGGTGGTCCACGAGGAAGTCACCGGATGTTTATGCTGTGCTGTGATGTCCTAAACAAACAGCAGAAGAGAGAAGGACAGACGGAGGAGGCTGGCCATTCTGTCCACACAGCAGTGGCCTTGCACAGGACTTCTGGAAATACCTTGCTGCTCTGTCTAACCCTCATCACAAAGAAAGACACAGCCCTCCTCAGAAGAGTAGTGTGAGAGACTACCGCTGCTGCTGCTGCTGCTGCTGCTGCTAAGTCGCTTCAGTCATGTCCGACTCTGTGCGACCCCATGGACTGCAGCCTACCAGGCTCCTCCATCCATGGGATTTTCCGGGCAAATCCTGGAAAATCTACTACAGGCTTCATCAATTTTAGGTACAAGAAGGGTCACTGAAAGTGGACACTAATCTGCTCTCACCAAGCATCTGGAAGGAAAAAAGGGCCTAAAATTCTAGAAAAAAAGAGATTTTACTTTGGATTCTAAGAAGAGCTTCTTGATAATCAAGTGAGCAGGATGTTAAAATTTGTGTTTCTTCTGCTCTTTAAATGGATGCTCCAAAGGACTACCCATAAAACGACAGGGATTAACACTCGCTTTAACCAAAGTGAGATGCCAGCTGGCAAGGAAGTGTCCAGACTCCCAAACTAGCCCCCAACTTGAGGTTCTAGAAGGACTGACTTAGAAAAGGCAGGGATCTGTACAGTAGAGTAGCTCTTCAGGGTGAGTTGACGGTATGCCGTGGTCATCAGCCCTCCTTCCATGAGGAGGGACAATGGCTTCTTCCCCCTTCAGGCTTAGTGAATGGAGACTCAAAATGAGCCTGTCCCATGTTCTTTGGCATCAGTGGGACACAAGGTCATTGTAGGACCCAGTTTACCAAAGTCATAAGGCTGGTGGCTGCAGGGATGGCAGGCCAAGGGGAGGAGCCATGTGGGGAGTGGTTCTACTTCCAGAGGAATTGGGAACAAATGAAAAGTGTTTCTCAAGGTCCAGATGTGGGTCACTATTGAAGGGAACCCCTGCATAAATCCACAGCAAAAGACTTGGCCCCAGAGGCCACTGGAAGGACAAAACCACCTCCATAGGAAGAGACTGGATGTTCACTATGGAACGCAGTGTCTGAGAGGCTGGCACCCAGCAGAGAGACCATTCTAAAACTGTAGGTGGGGGCACCCTGAAGATGCAAGGCAGTCTGTAGAGAACTCCAAAAAACATCCAGCCCAGAGGAAAATACCTGCTGCGGCCATACAGCCAGCCCTGACTTCTCCTAGATTTCATCCTGGGTAGGTGGGGGAAAGCTAACTCCACAAAATAGGTTTAAATAAGGAGAAAGAATAATGTCATTCATTGCTTCCACCTAGCAGACTTTTCTCTTTAAGTACAGAGATGATCAAGAAATCTGCTGGTCAGTAAAGAAAGTCCACTCCTTGCTGGAAGGACGTGCAGAATCATCACCCTTTAACAAGGTTTATCCATAAAGAGATGAAGACCCAAGGAGGAGGGAGCCGGTTCTGAGGCATAGTGGTTCCTGGGAAGCCATCTGGTCCTGCCTCCACCAGCGAAAGATGGCAGCCCATCACAGACTCAGCAGATAGGGCCCCAACTCTCGCCTTCTCTGAGTCTCAGTGACCCAGATGATCTCATTTCCTTCATCACTAAAATGATGGTGACCAGACCCACAACTCCTATGAGGCCGGCCATCATTCTGAGCTACCCCACTGAGCAACAGTCCAAAGGCTCGAGGTACCGGAGTGCGCGAATGCACTTTAGCTGGGCTGTTCGTCTTCTCTCAGGAGCCCCTCCAGAAACTGTGGCAGCCACTGGCACCTTGCAGCTCACGTGTGGCCCACAGGAAGGCTGCACCCATCATCTGGGTTGCCCAGAGTGAGCCTGAAGCTGCCAGCTCAGTAAGCACCACATGGCAGGGAGCTGGGTTTCCAGCAGGCAGAGAGGAGGTAAGCTCTTGCTGCAGTGTCCTGCTGTGTTCGGAAACCCCATCCAAGAGGCAGCGTATGGATCTGTGTATGGATCTGCTGTCGCGTAATGAAATGGTAATGGGAGGCAGTCCGGAGCGCCTCTCCACGCAGCCACCAACGGATGCCATCCACAAGGAGGGCAGCTGCTCCTCCAATCTGCCTGCTTTTTCAAGTCAACTCTCTCTTTGGAGACCAAGGACACCCTCGGCCACACCCAGGAGCTCTCATCGCCTCAGAGGACCATCTGCACTCAGACACTGCCCCCAACACTCGGGGTGCTCCTTGCTCCCAGCCGGAGCCCCTGGCAGCTGAGACCCCCATCCGCGTGGAAGGAGAGGGTGGTTTCCAGCCCAAGCAGGGGGCCATCTTGGACAGCAGTTGTACCAGTGCCCAGGGCCCTGAACTGCACACTCTCCCTCCCTTTGTTAAGATAATAATAAACACAAAGCAGCAACAACAAAAGCCAAATAAATGATAAGCTCCGAAAAGAGCGGATGGGACTGTCATCTTTTCCAGATACCTGTTCACCACAGCAGATGCCCTGTGCCAATGCTGAACCATCTCCAATACACACCATATGCCTGTTTCTTTACTTAGTCTTGTTTGGGATGGGAATCCTTCAGAGAATGGAAGGTCCCCGCGTGTTTGGCAAGCCAGACAAGGACACCAGCCGAATGTGCACAGGGATGCTGTGTCCCTGAATGCGCGTGCAAACACACACACACACACACACACACACACTGTGTTCTTTTCCAGACCATTTTTTAACATTGTTCATCAATTGCTTTTTTTGTGAACAATAACCAAATTAAAACAAACTCAGTGCTAAGAAAACAGAGCAAATGAAGACTGACTTAATCACTTTTGCTCGAATCATCTAAAATTTCGGCCAAGAATTCAGTCAGACACGTGCACCAGGTACAGAAACACCCACACTTAATCTGCTTGCTTCTGAGATTGGACCAGAAGGGGCTTTGGATACACGGAGATGGTGAGCTACGCTCCCAAAATGGGAATCCTGTCCCCTTTGCGGTCGGATTGTTTGAGTCCTGGCCTCATTCACACACACAGATGCACATCCACTAGCATTAGCGGAGGGAACCGCAGCTGGGACAAATACAAACCAACAGGAAATCAATGGTGTTTCATCATCACGGGCCCTGGGCTATTCCGGTTGTCAGCAGGGGATCCGCTTGTCTGCCACTGGCCCTGGTGCCTGGGAGACCCTCCTTGGCTAATGCCTTTCGGGTGTCCAAGAGGGGCCACCCTGACCGGGGGTATGGTGGAGGCTGGCTGATGCCCGTGATGGGGAGTAAGTGGCTGCCCCAGGAAATGGTCCCTCCTTTCCCCCAGGAAATGAGGAAGCTGGAAGCACGGCGAGAACCTCTCAAGGGTAATCGCTTTTCCTGACTGGTATCTTAAGCTTGTCAAGTTCTTAGCCAGAGCTTTCCTAGGCGAGTTTGGGAGAAGCATATGGTACTCGCCCAGTCCATATGACTGGCTGAGCGTCGACCACTACTGTTGATACAATATATCACTTTTTCCTCAATATTATGACAGCATTTGTCAATGAAAATTAAATTACTGTCAAACTTATCCTGCTAACTTACGGCACAACCACCAGAGAAAGCCAGCACCGCGCCTTAAGCCAATGGGACCTCATCGCTATGCTCAACCAAGACGTGGGAGAAAAAGATGTTTGAGACTCTGATGCCAGTATGGGTGGAGTGCCAAGCTGGCACGGGGATAAAATAGAATTGACCTTCCTGCAGTCTCCACTCCTGGGAAGGGGCTATGCCGGGGGGCCGGGGGGGCGGTTAGGAGCAAGGGAGTGTCAGCACGGGCACGTGAGCAAAGGACGGTGGTACTTTATGAGGGAAATACCACCACATGTTACACGCATGTGCCAGTTAAAAGGGGCGAAAAGATTACATCTCTAAAATAAAAGATCCTTGGGGTGTGTTTAAAATCTACTATTGACATACTGAAGCCATCATATGGAAACATTTAAAAGCTAGATTATGCCTGAAACTAACATCAGCTTCTTCTTTACCTTTGAACAATGTCAGTTTTCAGCTCAGTATTGAAAATGGAAGATCTTCCCTCTGTATTTCCCCACTAAGGAAGTGAATTAATTGTGAAATTTTAAGAGTTTCCAAAAATTCACCCTTAGAATCAATTATTTTTCCCTTTGATCATCTTGTTGGAAAGTGTTTGGAAGCAAAGGGCTGGCTGGCAGAACAGCGCCAGGTGATAGTTGGGGGCCGTCCAGGAATCACAGTGCTTGTGACATGGGGGAGCTAGCCTTTCATTTTCAGTTCTCTCTCTGTCTCCACCTCTCTCCCCTCCCTACCACCATCCTACCCTCCACCCCATGCACTCAACTTCCCTATCTTCTGAAGAAAATACCTTGGGACTGAGACCAGCGGATCGAGCCCGACTGAGATTTTTGACTTCTTTGTTTTTTTCTCTGTGTCTTTCAAGAACAAAGTCTCACACTAATTTCAGCAAGTGGGCCCTGCAGCAACTGATTGTTACAATTAGCATTGCCAAAGCTCACTGGAAGGAGTGAACACCCATAGACGGGGGCCTGGGCAGGGCTTCTTATTTTCAAAGAATCATGTCTTCCTGCAAGAACATTCCAGAGTAATGCCCATGGCTAATCTAGAAAGAGGAATAGAAAGATGCATCCCCAACAAGTATTAGGACATCACTGTCATCTTTTCGATCACACTAAGCAATTAACAACCAGAAAAAAAGGAAACAATTTCCAAAAAACTACCACTCACTGTTTAAATATTTCAAACAGAGGCTCATTCTCTTCTCTGTAAGGTTTCCCAAGACCTTTCACCTCCAACCCTCTCCAAGAGGGAAGCCTGTAAATGCAGAGCCCATGGGCTCCGGAACCCCCGAGGACAGGCCCCCTGGTTGTTTGGGGAGGTGGCAGTTGGGGCCATGTTTTACAAGCCCAAAGAGCCAAGGAAAGCTCCCCTTCTCACAGGGAGTCTCCAGCTATCAGCTGAGCCCTCAGTGGCTCAGAAAAGGCAATGTTCCCTCTTGAAGAGAATCGCACCCCATTATTCCTTGAGTGCTATGCCTTGTTTCCAACAATGTGGACACCCGTGCAGCTCTCAGGATACCCGGGTCGGCAATGCAGAAGGAAGCAATTTAGACAGCAGGTCTGGGGCCTTCTCCCCAGCACCCCTCATCTATGGCCACAGTGAATCACCCTTAAAACAGCCACAGTTCACTCAAGACTAGCAGTGGCATTGGGAGCAACCCACTCTTTCTTTATTAAACAAATGTGGACACAGAGGAAGCCGATGGGGCTTTAGGCTCCTTTGTCCGTGGAATTCTCCAGGCAAGAATACCAGAGTGGGTTGCCATTTTCTTCTCCAGGGGATCTTCCCAACCCAGGGATTGAACCCACATCTCTTGCATCTCCTGCATTGGCAGGTGGGTTCTTCACCTCTAGCGCCACCTGGGAACCCCCTTCTTTACAGCAGGATCCAGATATTTGCAACTGGCTCTACCCAGCTGGGTAAAAGCGAACATCAAAGAACAGTCTTTTCTCTGCTGTCAAAAGCTCCAGCCTTTCACTGGAGTCATGTCCACAGACCCTGGCAGGTGGGGAAAGTCAGGTATGGAGGCTGGACCACAGGCTGCAGGATCTCAGCACAGCCGTGATAAACTCCCAGTGCCGACAGTCGGATTTCCAGCCCAAAACCATTCTCCCCAACACAAAGAGGGGCAGCCTGGCGGCGTAACAAAAGCCAGTGTGGGTGGCAAGGTGACTGCACATTTCAGCTTGAATGCTCCGGTGTGGGGCTTGCACCTGATCACCAGATGCTTCAAGCAGATGGCCAGGGAGGGGAGAGCCGGCTCCTGGTTGCTTCCGAGGGGCTCCAGGAGAACCAATCCAGAGAGCCGGCCGGGAGTGCCCGGCTGCCCAGCCCAGCCTCCGCTCCAGGAGCACTTGCAGGGCGGGAGCCTGAGCCTGTGCTTCCAGGAGAGGCTTCCAAATATCCAGCAGCACACCTCAAGTGAGGAGCTCAAATGGGGAGTGATGCTCGGCCAGGCCAGCAGGAGTTCTTTTGTCCATGGAAGCTTTTAGCTTTTAGGATTTCTTCTCTGGATGGTCTTCTGGAACGGGCCAGGCTGCATCTGTTATCTGATCCAGAAGGTCTCAGTAAATGTGATTCATTTGCAGATTAATTTTTCAGCAAGTGGCTGGGTGAGCAATAAAAAGGAGCCTCCCTGTGGTGCCTAGGCCAGCCTAACCTCCTGTCCTGGGAAGGGTTGCGCTGACCTTGGCCCGGTGGCGTGTCCTGACAATGACCTAGGAGGTGCTGGAAGGCGGGAGCAGCCCTCAGATAGGAGGAGCAGGCAGGAGGGAGGAAGCCTGTGCCAAGGAGAGCTTTCTGGAGAGCTGAGGGTTTTTCAAAGCTTCCTCTCAGCCGAAGCTGCTGGCAAGGTCTGTAGGCCTGGGCTGAAAGGGAGGCTGAGCCCCACTCTTGTTCCTGCCTGAGGTCTCCTTTCTCTTCCAGGAAACCCATGTCCTTGTGTGCCCAGGCACACAGCCATGCTAGGGCAGACATGCACACACTCACACACAGCTACACGCACACACACACAGGACACATCTTTGGGAACATGGATCTTAGCTGTTTTATTTACTCATGTATCCCCCATCTAGAAAGTGCCTGAGATATACTAGGTGCTCAATAAATCTTGTTCTATGAATAAATGCATGAATACATGAATGAATGAATGACTAAGATCTTTATTAACTCCATCCCCTTGTTTGTTTTCCTCACACATGCAACCGTATTTGAAATGACTTTGTTAACATGTTTATTTACAGGCTTATGGTCCATCTCCCTTCATTTGAATATAAGTTTCATTAGAGCAGAGCCCTTGTCTATCCAGGTCTCCTCGGAATGTCCTCTTCCCGGCCCAGTGCTGGCACTAGTAAGGATGCGGTATTTGCTGAATGAACAAGTGAATGAATGAAAGAGGCCACGTTTCAATCTCTCCCACCTGCTCAGCCCAGCTTGGGTAACAGCTGTAGCCCCAGGTGTTCTCAGGCAGGCCCACTGTGGGCCTCTCACACTCTGCCTCAAGAGATGAACTTGTAAGGACAATGACCCTCCACCCCAAAGTGCATTTCCCAAATCTGCTCTTCCTCACAGCTCAGGCTGAGCCAGGCTCTGCTCTCCTCCTTGGCCCAGTTCCTTGATGTCTGCACATTAACTGGTGTTCTCTCCAGTTCTGGACTGGGGCCGGGTTGCTCAGATCTGTTGGGTCCAGGCTGAGCAGGGCCTCTGTGCTCGGGTCACTGTGAGCTCCTGCACACGGGGACCTCTCATTCCCTTTGACCTTGGCATCTGCCCACCCAGCTCTTAGCTGGCTGATGAATGGCACAAGACTGCCCGATGGACAGAGAGGAACTCCCAGCAGATTCCAGGGCATAAGCAGGGCCAAAACCTAGGAGAGCGGCCTTGTTCGCCAGCTCTGCAATCATAGGCAAGTTACTCGGTCTCTCTGAGCTTCAGCCCTTCATTTATAAAACAGAGATAATAAGGGATGCCCACTTCTTAGGACTGTTGTAACTACTGGGAAGGTAAGCCCTGTCAAGTGCTCAGCACAGTGCCTGGCACGAGCAAGCACTTGTGAGAACTGCTCACACTCACCTGGTACCTCCCTGCGCTATGCTGTACATAGTCATTCAGTCCTGTCTGACTCTTTGCAACCCCATGGACTGTAACCCACCAGGCTCCTCTGTCCATGGGGATTCTCCAGGCTGGAATACTGGAGTGGGTTGCCAAGCCCTCCTCCAGGGAATCTTCCCAACCCAGGGACTGAACCCAGGTCTCCAGCATTGCAGGCAGATTCTTTACTGTCTGAGCCACCAGGGAAGCCCAAGAATACTGGAGTGGGTAGCCTATCCTTTCTCCAGGGGATCTTCCCAACCCAGGAATCAAACTGGGGTCTTCTGCATTGCAGGCGGATTCTTTACTACCTGAGCTACCAGGGAAGCCTCCCTGTGCCAGGCACTAAACACCACGCTCAGCAGCTTCAGGGGACCCAGTCTCCTCTCTTTCTCTGATAACGACCCCTCCCACAGGTAGGTGCTCAAAGTGACTCTTGGATGGATGAGAGCTGTGTGCTGTCCTGTTCTCCATGTCCTCAGGGCAGGTGGGTGCAGTTGTGGTCTCTGAGGGTTCAAGAGTGCAGGAATGGGGGGAGGGGGCAGCACTTGGGTGAGGAGGAGGCCTCGGAGGCCCCTGGGGTGGTGGCAGAGCTTCTGGGCCAGCGCCGTAACAGGCGGCTGTGACTGGTGGCAGACCCCCCGGGCCCCAGGCTCTCCCACAAAGGCAAGGATTAGCCCTGCTGCCCTGGCCAGCGGCCAGCTCAGATCATTTCATTTGGCCTACTTAGCCTTCCCCAGGGGTGCGGGGAGGAGATGATTCATCACTGTCTGGGGCACCCTCGTGCAGAGAGCCTTCCACCCAAGGGGGGCTGTGAACCTGTCAGTCTGCGTGACATGACAGCCACAGTCCCCAGGCCCTCCATGCAGGAAGCCAAGGCAGGCAGGGTGACACTGGTTTGGGGTAGAGGTAATGATGGCCACTCAGAAAACCAGCAGTGAAGGCAGGAATTTGCACTTCCTGCAGCATATCTCAACCTCCTGGCCAGGGAGCGAGTCATGTCTATGCAATAAGACTCCCACACCACCGGCTCTCCTCCCATGCCTTCCACCTGTCTCTGACAGGGCTGCTGCGAGAGGAGCAAAGCAGAAGCCCAGTTGTCAACTCAGGTCTTGGACAGCTCAGAGCTTCCCGGAACCTGACAGCTCAAAGGATTGCAGACACCCTCCATGTGGTACACAAGGCTTGAAAGGCAGCCTTTAAGGAAGAAGGCGCTGCTACAGCCCAGAGAGGTGAAGTAACCTGTCAAAGATCACACAGCAAAATGGAGGTGGACTGGGATCCAGTTCTCTTGTCCTCCAGCCTGGAACCTTGCTACATATGTCCCTCGCTCACCTGGAATCTATCCCTAGAAGCACAGATTGGTCAGAAGAGCTTACAGGGAGTTAGGTAGGGGAGAGGCCGAGGGCACCCAGGACCTGTCTCATGGGGGCGCAGCGAGGGCCCCCATGAGGATGAAAGCCCTAGCTGATCCTCCAACACTCGCGGGCCCAACACTTCCACGAATTAGCACCAGCCTGATTATGTTGTCTCCCTTCCCATATTTCAAGAGTTTGGCTGATTCTTTAAATATCCACGGTCGGATTTCACAAAAGAAGGATGCGGAGAAGGGAGGCCGCGAAGGTGAAGCTTCAGGCTGCAGAGCCGGTGGGGGACCCGGAGGCGGCGCGGGCTGGGCGGCGGAGCTGGCGCGCAGCGTCCGCGCACATCCGCCGGCGTTCCCTTCCCTTCTGCACAAGTAATTAAGAAACACCTGTGTTTCTCCGTCAGGCTGCACGTTTGGGGAGCGTCCCCACCCCCGGCGCGTGTCGGGGCCCGGCCCCCCCACGCCCACAGGGCAGCCCACGGCCTCCGTCCGGCATCCCCGAGGGGGACGCGAGAGGCCTGGGGGCCCCAACTCCACGGAACCTGCCTCAAAATGGCTGAAGCCCCTCCGCCCCCCAGAACTTTGAAATCAGGATCGACTTCTCGACGGGCCTCCTTGCCAACACTCACGCCCATGCCAGCTTTCTCACAAACGAACAGCTTGTATCCCCATGAAAATCAATGGATGGAACAAATTGTATTAAATTATGTAAAATGATACTAAAGAGCACATTCTACCAGTGAAAAGAAAAAAAAAAAATAGTAACCCCCCAGAAAATCTTATTTTAATAAATCTGGCAAAATTAGAGAAGAGAATTTGCAGGAAAAAATGCTGAATTTTTATGACACTTAAAGACACATCTCTTGGCCATAAGCAGAGACGCAGGATTTATCCCCGCATAGGTCAGCCAGCCATAATTCTTTTGTGTGTCTGACACCTGTGAGTTATTTAGCCCCCCTGTGCGCCAGCCAGAGATGTCTCCTGCCTGGCTCCCTCCGCGGACACCGGCCGCACTGGGCGGCACAAACAAGCAGGCATTTTCTGGAACCAAATTCCCTTCCCTTTCACATGGATTTTACCCACTCCCCCCCCCCCCCCCCCCGCCCCTCTTGGTAAATAACTGTAATTAGCATTGAACTTGCAGTATAACCTCTTGCCTATATGCGGAAAAAAGCATTTAAAAATATTTTAGCCACTTCCACCCTTTCAGTTTCCTAGCACAGCTGCCATTCTTTAAAAAAAAAAAAAAAATCAAGAATGTCCTAAGACATGGCAGTTTAATAGGTCAGGAGACCCTCCTCAGCCCGTTCCCTTTCAGCTCCCACTCTCAGAAGGTCATGCCAGTCTCCAGCACACGGGCTTGCAGCACTGCCAGGGCGCAGAAACAATCAGAACACAGGAAGAAGTCAGGTCCAGAGCACTTTATCATGCTTCTGTCTACAGTTTAAGTTGACTTGGCTGCTGCTGCTGCTGCTAAGTCCCTTCAGTCGTGTTCGACTCTGTGTGACCCCATAGACCGCAGCCCACCAGGCTCCCCCGTCCCTGGGATTCTCCAGGCAAGAACACTGGAGTGGGTTGCCATTTCCTTCTCCAATGCATGAAAGTGAAAAGTGAAAGTGAAGTCACTCAGTCGTGTCCAACTCCTAGCGACCCCATAGACTGCAGCCCACCAGGCTGCTCCGTCCATGGGATTTTCCAGTTGATTTGGGGAGCTCCCTAAATGTGCTACACTGGGGAGAAGGCGATTTTGAAACTTGTTGCCCCCACTTCTCAGCTATATGACCTAGAACAAATGTTTAAACCTGCCTGAGACTGTCTCCTCACTCATGCCAGCTGACCAGTTCTTATGATTATTGAGGTAATTCAAATAACATCAAATTTCGAACACAATTCCTTGCACAAAGAAAGCATTTCCTAAATGGTTGCTTCTAATAGTTGTAATTATAATTGTTATAATATTAATGTATGGTATATAAGATAATAATACTGTTTGTACTAATAATCTTCTAATTATTTATAATGGTAATTTCTCCTGGCTGTCATGTATAATAGGGCTAGCCCAGATTGACTAACTTTCCTCTTAATTCCAATTTGGAAAGCTGTTATTGCACAGAAAATCCACACACGTGAGTGTTTTTTAGATCAAATGGTTCTTATGTATCTGTTGGTCAAGTGAATAATGTTTCTGACTCTGAGGCTAGGTCAGAGTGTCAACCAGAGGGTTATACTCTGAGGGTCACAACTGTCCCTTATCCCATGATGGGCAGAGCTCACCTCTACCCAGTCACCGATGCTCACCTTGGGCCCAACCTGAGCTTTGGTCTCATCCCAAGCACTCATGCAGGGGTTCATTGGGCTGGGCTGCTTTCCAGATGGCCAGGCCATCAGCTCTTTCCTTAACAAACCCATAATGCTATGCTTCCTCAGTGTTAAGACTCACAGACATTCTAAATTGAACGCGTCTGAAGTAATAATGCAATTTACAATAGACACTGGACTTCTTTATGGTTTTCCTCAAAAGATGGCCCATTGTATGGCTGATCGTATCTGAAAGTCTAGAATGATAAGAACATGTGATAGTAAGAATGCTGCTGCTAAGTCGCTCCAGTTGTGTCTGACTCTGCGACCCCATAAACGGCAGCCCACCAGGCTCCGCCGTCCCTGGGATTCTCCAGGCAAGAACACTGGAGTGGGTTGCCATTTCCTTGTCCAATGCATGAAAGTGAAAAGTGAAAGTGAAGTTGCTCAGTCGTGTCCGACTCGTAGCGACCCCGTGGACTGCAGCCCACCAGGCTCCTCCATCCATGGGATTTTCCAGGCAAGAGTACTGGAGTGGGGCGCCATTGCCTTCTGGGATGCAAACTACAATGTGTAGGATGGATAAACAAGGTCCTACTGTAAAGCACGGGGAGCTATATTCACTGTCCTGCAATAAACCATAATGGAAGAGGGTATGAAAAATAATGTATGTATTTGTATAAGTAAATCACTTTGCTGTACAGCAGAAATTAGCACAACATTGTAAATCAACTATACTTCAATTAAAAAAAAAAAAAGAATGCTAGCCCCTAGGAAGCCACCTCTCTTTATGCTAAGTACCCTCCCTACACTATAGGATCACTGGGGCTTTGATTCATATTCCTGGGCAAGGTGTGGGGAGGACCCCAAGATTCAGAAGAAGGCCCTAGATTCCACAGGGCAGGACCAGGATTCACAATGGGAATGGAGATCAATGTGGGAGCTTACCTAGATGATCCAGCTTGGGAAGGCTAGGGGCAGAGCTGAGCCAACAGGGAGGAGCCTCCTAGGTGTTCACCCTGAGGCATGTGGGAAGGCTGAGGCATCTGGGGCCTTGAAATCACGGAAGGCCAATGCCAGCCCATCAGGGCCACCAGATGAGCTGAAGGCCCCTGAAGAATTGCTCAGAAAAAAGTTGTAAAAATGTCACACCTGGTTTGCTAACCCCTCAACCCCAGGCATCCCGTGAAATGGGCATGCTCCTCGCCCACCCGGCAACGTCGACAGCCAGGCCTCCAACCCTGGCACTGTGGGCAGTGGAACAACAAATATAAAAATTCTCCCCAAACAGTCTGAAAATACAGAGGTGTAAAGCACGGCATCCCAAAAAAGCCTCCTGCTAGAGGGACTATTTTTAAAAAGGTTTTTAAGAGGTGTGAAAGTGAAGCTGTCTATTACATTTCTCCAGCAAAGCACCAGATCTTCAGTTTTCTAACAGCTGACACAGAGCGGGTGCTCCTGGTTCACCAGTGGGCAGGAGGTCCTGCCTGCTCTCGGCCCCAAGCCAAGTGTGGCCCCAAGGGGGAAATGATGGAGCTTTGTGAATTAGGCTGCCCAAGCAATCGAAGGGAAAATTGAACTCTCCTAAACACTGTTGGTTCATAGAATCGGAATTAAGGTGAACTTTGCTGATGTCTCTGAGATTTTGCTCCTGCTAAACACCATTTAAATCTGCATTATTAGCCCCTTCTTAGGGAAAGTACAGCTGCTGCTGTACTTACAGCTTTTATATACAGCAAATTGCCAAAAACACCCAAATAAATAACAGGGAATCTATTCTTCCCGTCTTCCAAAGGGTCAGTTGAAAGCCAATGGAAATAACTAACTCTCTCGCTTGCATCAGCAGGAGAAATGGACGTTTCAAGCCGGGAAGTTCATGGTGAGCTAGTTTTGGTTACTAAAGGTTTCCATTTAAATGCAGAAGCCAGAAACTTATTTACAATCTTCTGTTTGAGGAGCGTGGATATGAATTGAAGGGCACCGCAAACCATCTAGGGGACCATTTCAAACAAAGTGCTTTAGTTTAAAACACAAATCAACCAAGGAGAAGCCCCCCCTCCCCTCCCCCGAGGAAGACTGTGAGCACAGGTGGTGTTCGATGATGCTCTGAGGGCCCTGACCTGAGCCCCCAACTGTCTGCGCAGGCTTGGCGCCTCAACTCCTTCTCCCAGCCGCTCTCCACCCCAGCTTTATGTCTGTCATAACTTTACATGCTGTCAGGTTTAAAACAAAAACATAGTTACATTATCACGCTGAATTACGGCTGACGGTTGTAAAGATATTGTTTTTAGGTCTGGCGCTTAGAGGCTGCCCTGGATAGCTTTCAAAGAAAATGGAGCTCTCTCGGGCTCAGATTTCATCTCATATGGACCGTTTGATGAGCCTGGAGATGGAAAAGGATACTTGATTTTGGCCTCTGGGAGCCCCTCCTGAGGAACAAGAACTCACCCCACTCATAATAAGGAGAAGCTGAGCCTCATCCCCAGCAGCCCCTTCCTAAAACTCTGGGTAGTCAATTCCCCCCAAAAGGTCTTCGAATCATCTGTAATGATCTATACAGGAAATAATCTATCCAAATCTAACTGCTTCACTCTTGGCAAACATTTTGCTTTTTAATCTAGTATCTTAAAACCTCCTAAACTGATCCTCCACCCCTGCTCTACCCAACAAGTATGTTAGATGCTGTTCTTCAAACCTTAACTAAAAATACTTTCGAAAGACAAATGTGATATTCTAAATGTCACCACCGAAAACTATAAGAGCAGTTATTTTCTATTTATCACAAATATTGTCTGACGCTCTGTATCTAAAGAATACTCTTGATTAGAAAGGTCCTTCCTTTTGTTCACTGTTTCTAAAAATAGAAAGACTATTATAAAAAGTAAAATCCTACTACAGGTGACACAAATCTTTCCCATCAGACTTTTTACTTTTTTTTTTTTTTTTGCCAGAATTGGGGTAGCACATTATGATGAGGATTCAAAAAGAATAATTAAAGTTCTAAATGGACACAGATCTGCCTCAGGGAGGACCTTTTATGTCGTTTTGCATTTCACGTGTCATTCAAAAGGTTTGCAACTGGGAAATGATGTTGAACTAAAATAAGACAAGAACACATTGACTGAAATTATACCCTGTCCAATGAGTTGACACCCCTCAGACAGCTCACCACGATGGCTCTGGAACCACCACAGCTCTACGTGTGGGTGACATTTAGACTCTGCACAGTGGCGCAGGGAAGAAGCAGTCTGAGTGGGGAGTGTGGATGGTGGAGGAAAAGCCGAGATTCACCTGGCACCTGCAAGTCTTCCATCCGCTGGATGAACAGGAGTTGTAGCCAAGCAACTCCACTGGCCCTTCCGGTACCCAGTGCACTTTCTCTGGTTTGGACCCACATAGTATTCTGTTTCCAGGGGTTAATACTTGGCAATAATAGAGTTTCACAAGATCCCCATGTCTGGGAGTAGAGTGGAGGCTGCCCCTTTAAACAGGACCTATGCTCTCCAGTTTTCCACAGGGCCCACCACTCCCTATTGTGACTTGTCATTGAGACTGAGTGTCAGCCAGCATTTATCCCTACATTTGGAGTGTTCTCTTTACTATAGTAAAGAAACATTTCTGTTAACTTGTACTGTTCCTTTAAAAAAAAAAGGGATTTAGAACAGTCTTATGGACTCTGTGAGAGAGGGAGAGGGTGGGAAGATTTGGGAGAATGGCATTGAAACATGTAAAATATCATGTATGAAACGAGTTGCCAGTCCAGGTTCGATGCACGCTACTGGATGCTTGGGGCTGGTGCACTGGGACGACCCAGAGGGATGGAATGGGGAGGGAGGAGGGAGGAGGGTTCAGTATGGGGAACACATGTATATCTGTGGCGGATTCATTTTGATATTTGGCAAAACTAATACAATTATGTAAAGTTTAAAAATAAAATAAAATTTAAAAAAGGGATTAAAAAAAGAAGAAACTTTATAGGTGAAGCAGCATGCTTTAAGTAAGATACAACAAAGGACTCTTCTTTGTGAAACTGAAGACTATCCCTATAGGTATATGTACAAATGTCAAGCCCAGGTCAGTCATTTATGCCGCTTGCCTGGCACCTCTGGGCATTTATTGAGCCCCTACTATGTGCCAGGCACTGCTCTAGATATCAGAGCTATCAGCAAGCAAGACTGCTCTGTTGCTCAGTCATGTCTGACCCTTTGTGACCCCAAGGACTGTGGCCCACTAAGCTCCTCTGTCCATGGAATTTTCCAGGCAAGAATTCCACCTACTATGTGCCAGGCACTGCTCTAAATATCCGAGATATCAGCTGGCAAAGCAAACAAAAATTTCTTTCCCAGGGAGCTTGCGTCACTGCAGGGAAGGGCAGGAAATTAAAAAGTACATAGATATGAGAAATAAAGGATTTATATGCATGCTACAAAGTAAAACATGCTAAAATGAAAAAAATCGAACAGAAAAAGAATACTGGGAGTGTGTGGAATGGAATCCAGCTTTGAATACGCATTTGAGTTTGTGAGCTCTGGGCTTTGCTCTTTCTGCCTTTGTGACCCCCGCCAAATTTCCTGCGGGAAGTCTTCCCTGACCACCTTCTCCATGCCTGTCTCTGATTTCTCTGAGGGACAACAGCGCTGACTACAGGCCATGCAGACTGGTCCTAAGGAAGAATACGCACTGAGCTGCTTCAGGGACCTGGGTCTTGCAGTTGGTACCGTGGGGGAAGTGGAGTCCCTGCCCTCCACAAGCCGAATCTAATCTGGGCTTGAAGCAAGCATGCAGACTGCTCTACTGAAAGAAAATACTTAGCGTTATAAAAGAGGTTGAAAAGAAATAGTAGCTGAAGTTCAGTGTGGGAGGCATTACTAAGCCAGAATGTGAGGTGCACTGAGGTCCTCCCATTTCTTCACTGCTCCACTGAGCTCCTGTCTTTGACTCCCACCTGACAAGATGCAGCCAAGTCTTCTCATTCTGCACTAAAGGCCTCAGCCTGTTTCCAACCCAATTTCCCCTAGTCCATTTCCTCCAGCCAGTCACCTCATCAGATGCCTCAGCTAATGCTGACACCAGAAAAAAAAGGCATCAGAAGCCTAACAACCAAAAAAAAAAAAAAAAAAAGAAAGAAAGGAAAAACAATATATATCAAGACAGAAATTTCTCCAGGAATGGATAAGAACGTATTGGAACTTGACATGCAATAATGCTCAACTTGCATGCACAATAATGAAAATAGAAGGTCTTTGAAACAGAATGTAAAGAAGAGATACAAAGAATCAAAATGTAGACAATCAAACAGGAGAAGGACTTAGAAAGGGATGGAAAAAAAAATAAAATCACTTTTCCAAAATAAACAATAAAATAAAATAAAGCCATTCTTTAGAAATAGAAGTCTCATTAGAAGCAGAATTAATTAAATCAACACTGCTGACAACACAGAGATATATATTTCAGGCCTTAAAGAAAGGAATGGAACCTTTGGCTGAAATAGTACTCAAGTCAGGAAATCCTGATGCACTTTAGATTTCAAGAATAAAGTAAAAAACCTATAGATTCCATATGAAAACAATAACAAGTAAAGAAGCAAATAAAACAAAAATAATAAATCAACAAAAGGTTTTCAAATACAATTAATATATAAAGTTATATGGGGCCGCAAAGAGTCGGACACGACTGAGCAACTGAACTGAAAGGTAACCATTACAATATTCAGTATACTACTTTTCCATACCATTGGTGAAAAAAGATATACAATCACACACACAACAAAACAAAGAAAGCTCAGATAATATAGCAGAAGACGGGAAACAAAATACTAAGTCAGAAGAAAAGTTAAAGTACAATCAGAGTACTAGAACCAAATATATTTTTTACATCAATAAGTATAAATGGGCTAATCTTACCTATTAAGAGAAAACAAACTTACAGAAAAGGAAAACAAAATATCATGCTACATTTTTGACTCACCTGAGGCAAAGTGACTCAGAAAGATTAAAATTATGATGATTAGTAAAGACAGACTATGAACACATACTATAAAAGAAATTAGGGTTTTGATCATTTTACCAGGTAAATTTAAGTTTAAAGTGGTGGTGGTTTAGTCATTAAGTCATGTTCCACTCTTTGAGACCCTATGGACTGTAGCCCGCCACCTCCTCTGTCCATGGGGTTTCCCAGGCAAGGATCCTGGAGTGGGTTGCCATTTTCTTCTCCAGGGGATCTTCCTGATCTTTCCGACCCACGTCTCCTGTGTCTCCTGCTTGGTGGGCAGATTCGTTACCACTGAGCCACCTGAGAAGCCCATATGTTTAAAGTAACAGACCACTGAAGCACTTCATAATGATCAATGGAAGAAGACACACAAGGATCTAGTTAGGTCACTGTGCTGCAAAACATTGAGAAAGCAAAACCCAAAAACAGGACAGCAACAAAGAATTTTTTTAAAAAGCCAAAGTTACCAAAACAAAATAGTAATAGAAAACTTTCATTCACGCTCAGTCCACCACAGTCAGGAAGATAAAAATTAGAAGGGATATAAAAAATAAAAGTAGTATAATTGATACAGTAAGTCTAATAGACATCTGTCAAACTCCACCTTCTTAAAATAGAAAATGTACACTCTTTCCAAATGCCTATAAAAGATGAACAGAACAATGGACCACAAAGAACACTGATGCAACACCAAAATCTGAGATAGATCAGTGTCTGCGCAGTATCTATATGAATCTAGATATTAATACCTGAAATAGAAAACACAGCAAAACAACAGAAAAGCACACTGAAAGCCTTTCAAAGATGAAAGTTACTTGAGAGAGAATACAAATTAAAAAGAAAATTGCAGAATCTCTGGTTTAAGAAAAATCATCGCATATCAAGGGAGTTAAAGCTATAATGGGGAAAAGTCATAACCTTTAAAACATAGGTTATTCAGTAAGAGAGCATGGACATAAGTGAGCCAAACATTCAATTCACAGTGAAGAAAAAGAGGAACTAAATATATCTTCCTAAAGTGAAAAGAATTATTAGAGTGACAGAAGACATTAATGAAAAACATCTAATGAATATATATCTTTGTAGGGGAAACACAATAAAATAGATAAATCTCTAGCTATCTCAGTGGTGCTCGGCTAGGAAAATTTTTTTCCCCTAGGTGACATTTTGCAGTGTCCAGACATATTTTTTGGTCGTCACAGTTAGGGAGCTGCTTGGGCACCTCATGGGCAGAAGCCAGGAGTGCCGCTGGGCATATGATGGTGCCCAGGAGAGGCTAACAGCGAAGAATTACCCACTGAAGTGTCCGTGATGCTGAGGCTGAGAAACTCTGAGTTGTCTTAATAAAGACAGAAGAAGGAAAGCGGAGATTCACAAAATGAGAAATAACAATATGGATATGACCACAGGAAAAAAGAAATACTAAAGTATAGAGAAAATAATACATTATTTCATCTTGTGCAAATAATTTTAAGTAGATGAAATGAATATTTTTTTTTTTGAAAGTAGAAATTACCAGAGTTAACAACAGAAGAGAAAGAGGTCAATTACCATGAGGAAGAACACTGAGAGAATTGTCAGAGAGCTATCTCAAAAATGCACAAGGCCCAGATGTTCTCACAGGTTAATTCTATCAGGCTCTCAAAAACAAAACGATATCAATGCTAGTTAACTGTTTCAGGGCTTAAAGAGAGAAAGAATATCTCCTAATTCCTTTCCAGAAGTGTCATAACATTGACATCAAAAGCTGACAAAGACCTAAAAAGCAAGAAAAGCATAAATCAATCATACTTTTCCACAGCAATGCAACAAATCCTAAACGTTTTTAAAAGTAGACTTCTGCAGTAGCGCGTTAAAAAGGATAACAGGTCTCTGTCAAATAGGGTTGATTCCATAAATTAAAAGGTGTTTAACTATTAGGGAATCAATTAATACGACACACTATGTTAACAAATTTTCAAAGAGAGAAAAAATATTTTATCATCTCCACAAATCTATAAAAGGCCTTTACAAATTTAAATACAAATCCCTGCTTAAAAGAAATAATTAACAAATAGTAATACATGTGTGTTTCTGAAACATACATATAACAAGATGCTTAATGCAGGAATGCTCAAATCATGCACACTGCAACACAAACAGGCTCTCCACTGCACATCATTAATGAGCATTTTTCTCAAACATATTAGTCATTGCAGTGGAGAAGGAAAAAGAAATATGAGATTCTAAATTTGTTTTAAAAGGGAAGATTATTATCAGTTGTAGGTAATATGATTCCTACATTAAGAATACTTAAGAGAAACTACTAAAAAAAAAATTAGAAACAATAGGACAATTCAGCAGTGTGGCTGGTTGTAAAATGAATATTCAAAAATCAGTATTTTCTATTAATCCAAACAATAACCAATTAGTGAAACATAATTGAAGAAAAGGTGGGATTTACAGTGCAATGCAATGTGAGGAAGAGAGAAGTGAGAGGAGAGAGAGAATACCTAGAAATAAACCTAAATATAAATTTTAGAGCCTATACAAATAAATAAAAACAAACAATAGTTCCCAATGACTGAGCAACACAAATGGAAAGCCTCGGTTTGCTCTTGGGTATAAGGCGCTAAGCCGTAACAGTAGCAACTCTCCTTATACATTTATAAGCTTATTGTATTTCCTCATCCATCCACCTCCAAAAATATTCTCCTGAGTATTTTAAGACTAAAAATCATAAAGCAAACATGAAAATATATACTGAAATTCTGAAAGAGAGAAAGACTTACCAGATACTACATTAAATTATACATATAGCCATTAATGCAATTTGGAATAGGTGCAGAAATAGCAGGCAGGTCAGTTGAGTCAAGTGTACAGAAATGAGTGTAAATGCATTTGAGAATTTAGTAAATATTAAAGATGTCTTTTTAATCAGTCAAAAAAAAGATTTATTTTAATAAATGTTATTTAGTTAACTGGCTAGCCACTGGGTTAGGGGTAGGATAAAAAGTAACAGTGGAACCTTAATTCTCTTCCAAAATAAAATCAAGATGATTAAAAATATAAAGGCAAAAAATAATCATAAAAGATAATATAAGAGATTAATATAAAATCTAGGAGTGAGTCACAGAAGCCACAATATGAGAGCTAAATCTAAGTATAAAAAAATCTAAAACCTACCTCAGTAAGATAAAAAATTATAAACAAAATCAAAAGGCATATGACAAACTGGGAAAAATATTTATAACACAAATGACAGAAAAGGGCTAATTTCCTTAATATATAATAAGCTCTTGCAAATCAGTGAGAAATATATCAATCATTCAATAGAAAAAAATAAGAAAATGATATGAGAAAACAATTCACAGAGAAAGAAATATAAATGACTTACAAACATATGGAAAGATGTTCAATGTCACTCATAATTAAAGACTTGCAAATAGAAACAATGGGAGACCTATCAGATGGGCAAAGCTTCCATCTCTGCCTTAAGCAGTTATGTTTCCTAGAATTTGTCTTAAAGGAATCCCTCATTCCTTCTCTCTCTCTCATCTAGGGTGACCAGTTATAAAACAAAAATTTAGATAGATAGAGATTTTAGGTAGATACATATTAGATATTGGGCTTCCCTAGTGGCTCAGTGGTAAAGAATCTGCCTCCAATGCAGAAGACTTGGGTTCAGTTCCTGGGTGAGGAAGATCCCCTGGAGAAGGAAATGGCAACCCATTCCAGTATTCTTGCCTGGAGAATCCCAAGGACAGAGGAGGCTGTTGAGGTACAGTCCAGGGCGTTGCAAAGAGTTGGACATGACTTAGCAACTAAACAACAACAATATTAGATATTAGACATATATACACATGCATGTATATAATTATTCATCAGCAGGGGACTGTGTAAATTATGGTGAATATCCACAAAGGAAATAGGAACTCTATGAAATCATTAACAAAACTATGGGAGATGTGGAATGATATGCATGCTACATTGATTAAGTAGCAAAGCAAGGTATGTTTCAAGTTGTGTTTAAAAATTAGTGTACATATACTCATATTTATTTGTGTAGACAATGTTTTGAAGCATATATGTTATTTATGGTGGTTAATCAGTGGGGTTGTGCTAAGAGTTTGGGGTAAGAAGAAAACTCACTTCTCATTGTACAGATATACTGTTTTGTATACTTTGAGTTTTATGTGCGTGTACTAAAACAAACAAAAAGCCCTTCTTGAGTGCTCAAAAAATGATAGAGGCACATCAAAAGGACACAGGAGACAATTTGAAGGTGCTCCCTGTGGCCAAAGCTCTGACAATTTGAACAAAAAAATAATGATACTAATGGATCTATAACGCATAGAATAAAATAAGTATCGTTGAGTAATATGACAAAAAGCAGTTCAATGGGAGAGAAGGAACAGCTTTTCCTCATAAAGTAATTCCAAGTTAAGAAATGTAGGAGAAGGGAGGGAAATTAAAAAAATCATAATTACAACATCATAGCAATAATAATTATAGGCAAGATTCACTAATGCATATAAAAATTAGTGGACAAAAGCATGGGAATAAAAAGGATATTTGCTTTGTCTCAAAGGATCCCCGCAAGATGCTTTTTCATTACAAAGGAAAAAAATAATAACCCAAAGCTAAGAAGACACCATCTTAACCCTGTGATCAGAAGTTAACATCATCAGATATGTGGGGCCCTCCTGCCATGATGGACTGATGGCATACAGCATCACTCCCCTGACGTTCTTGTCTAAAATGACAAGAGTAGACAAACCCAAATTGAGGAATGCTTTACAAAATAGCTGGTCAGTACTCTTTAGAAGCGTTCAGGTCACAAAAAATAAAGCGTGACTGAAGAACTATCCCAGATTGGAGGAGACACATGGCAACTACAGGCAATGTGGGGTCTTGGGTTGGATGCTGGCCCAGAAAAAGGATATCTGTGGGATGGAGGGGAGGTTTGAATAAGGTCTGTGGATTAGCTAATAATATTGTATGGAGGTTAATTTCCTGGTTTTGATAATCAATCTAAGGAAGTGTAAGACGTTAGCCTTTAGAAAACCATGTACCGTTTTTAAAACTAATTTTGTAAGTCTGAAATTATTTCAAAATAAAAAGATTTTAAAATAATTTTAAAATATGCTTCCTAGAAGTCGCACTGGGACAATGAAAGATGCAAGATAACTGACAGATCAACAAGTCGTGAAATCACAATAGAAGATTCTGGAACTTGTGGGGCCTCAGATGAGAATGCCATACTCAGAGATCTCAGGGGGATGCAAAGAGGCCAGAAATCAGCTAAATCCCTTCAGAATAGAAATGTTGGATGTGTAACCTCAAGGGTCTGTTTGAGCCTTAAATCTAAATACTCATAACCATGAGTCTCAGTATCCTGTTGGGTTTGAAGAATAGGGCAGATTTTGAAACCATCTCCTTCCCACTTGAGCAGTCTTGGAAAGTAACTCACCTATTCACAGTTTCCCATTTCTGTAGCTGTAAAATCTGAGGAATAAAAACCAGCACAAGGTTAAAGGAATGCTCCTGAAAGCAGTGAATCCTTAAGATGAGAGGCTCATTCCATGATCTCAAATCCCTTTCAGAGGCTCCAGCTATCGCCAAGAACACAAGACCCATCCTCAATCCTGAGTGCAAAGCCAGGAATCTGAAATGAACATTCCAAAATGCCCAGCACCAAAGAGCAAAAGAAGGTTGGTATATTGGAGCCTTGACTCCTAGCTCCCAGGGCTGCCACCAGTTCACGCTTAAGAGATGAAAATTATTTTGAAAACCAAGGCCAAAGGCCATGGGCATATATTTGCAGCAGATTATTGACACGAGTGTGCCATGGACCTAGCCAATCAGAAAGTAATTTTATAAACACTGTTATTAAACAGAAGGGCAATTACTTTAAGTACTGGAAAAATGTCAGGGTCATACATGAATTTTGTGGGTATCACATTTTATTTGACACTCGGTGGATCAATGACTCCAAGAAAATTTATTCAGAAATAATATGCACCATGTCACCAACCTTAATGCTAACTGCCCCCCTCCCCCATAGATTGTCCAAATTTAGACAGAGGAATAATTTCTGATTTATTCAGTTTACTAAGTATCCATAAATGCAGTCAAAGCTCTTTATACATAAAAGTATGGAAGTAATTAAGGATTATGTGGTAAGTGTATGGTTTATATGACTGCATTTTAGAATGGACCCTTTTTATCTGTCTTTGTCAACTGAACAGAGCAGAGGTTCTAATGAACTATAATAAGAAGGGTAAGAGGGGCCCAAGGGCAGCTTCTCTGTGATGCCTGTTTATAAACTGAGTGGCCTTGAGGTCCTCTGAGTCCACGCTCCCCACACTTCAGATTTCTGCTGCGGTTGTATACGTTGCTACTGCCTTAGAGGCAGTAGCATGAGTGTAAGGGGAGGGGGAGCAGAGGACCCTCCAGGAGCTAATGCTGCTTCCCATCACCTTGGAAATCAGATTTCCTGCAATGTCAAGTGGCCAGGTAGCTTTTTCCACCCAACGGAGCTTGGAGTGGCTCCCACTGACTCCAGGTGTCCCCTGGCCTCCCTCTCACCTAGCCCTGTCCTAGCAATGACTGATCTATTTTGCATGAGTGGCCCTGTGCCTTAAAATGCAGAGAGGCAGAGCATGGAGTGCATACAGTAGGCCCCCAATAAAGATACAGTAGATGGATAAATGATTGCCAAGTCTTCCGGGTTGGCAGATACAGTGAGAATAAATGAGGGACTTTTCAAGAAATGATGCTACATTTGGTAGAGCCTAACTTTTGATTAATTTCAAATACATTAATTCAGGCATTGCTATTCCTTCTCAGAGCTGGAGGCAGCTTCCTCTGGGTGTGGCCTTGCGCAGGTGAGTCCTCTCTAGCCTCTCCATCTACTGCAACAATGACAGAACTTCCATTGGTTGCCAAAGAAGCCTCCAGCCCTCAAAGAGGCAAACTAAACATGTGGCCACTGGAGAAAAGGTGTCCTAAGGGATATAGGTCCAAAAACTGAGTTTGTCTTAAAAGCTTCATGAAGCTCTGTTCCCTTCTGTTTCAACAACTAAGCTTCCACTCTGCTCCCCATTCAGAGAGAAACTACACTGAAATACTTCATCCTTCAGGTCAGCTGAGAGGTGACCACATGTGGTGGCTGAGCAGTCATCCATAGACCCCTCCGCTTCCCCAGCCCCTGATGGGGAGAGCCACACGATGATGGGTGGCCCAGCAGGCCACTGGGGGGTTCCTTGAGGGAGGGGACCAGCCCAGCCCCAGGAGTGAAGGAAGACCGGTCTTGCCAGTCCTTCGAAACTTCCCTGCCAGGTGGGAGTAAATATGGTTGCCTGTCCCCCCAAATAATTTAGGTCCTTTTTTTTTTTAGATCTACATAAATCAGAAACATAATTTTTTCATTTTATTTAAAAAAGGAGAAAATGTGTTATGTCCACTATATTTGTTCATCTCCCCACTAGAAAGAAGCCTCTGAGGGGCTGAGAGTGTGCCCTGTCTTACATCTTTCTATCCACAATGCCTAGCCATAGTAGATATTCAATAAGTATCTATGGCATGAATAGGTGGATGAATGAATGAACGGGTAAATGAATGAATGAATGAATGGACACCTTGAGGCCTTTGAATTACTTGGCTGTGAAGCAAAACCAGTTCTTCTGTTATCATAGCTGTTGGTTAACCTAAAAATACAAGCCTCATCTCAGGCCATGACCATGAACCTGTCAATCATTTTCCAAAGTTTTATAATTAAGAAAATACTTTCTCTGACTGTCTTTCAATGTGTACTCACAATAACTCTGTCAGAGAGGTTTGGCAGGAATTGTCACACTCTTTGACGGCTGTGAAAACTGAGATTCAAAAATGTTAAGACCTAGTCACCCAGTTCGTAAGAAACAGTAGTAGAACTTAATTAACAAAAATACATTTGAAGCTCCTCATATACCAGCTCATAAGAAGTAATTAGAAATCTTATAGGAAGAAGACAAGATAAGTTTTGTTGGGTCTTGGTGACTCATATACTTGATCATATTTCCATTTTTACAGTGACTGCTAGAAGTCTCAGTTCCTTATTGGTAGCCCATCGCTTGGAGGGCAAAGATTTTGTTTTAATTTTTTAAGTTGCCTTAATTCTTTTCATAGAGCTAGGATGGAGCAGGGGGTTACAGCATATGAAGAGGAGAGCCATGGAAGATAAAAGTAAAAAATGCAATTACACTCTTATTGTCCAGAAGCAATCACTTTCTTGGTTGCCATGTCCACCAAACCCAGCAAGTAGCCACCCGGATGGAGTGAGCAAAAACAGAGGAAGCCAGAAGTGGACAGAGCATTTTTTATCACCTGACCCTTCCTACTTCTAGGGCTGTCTCCTGGCTTTGAGATGAGAGTCAACACATCTCCCAGTGGCCACATGACAGTGTTAGTCTCTATTCACAGCTCCAAGGCCACGTTCTGACTGAGATGCACATTCCTTATGAGACAGACTGGGACTGGGAGCTGGGACCGGGAGCTGGGACCCTTTGCTGTGGTGCCTGCACCTGGATGAATGTCTCCTGGAGCAACAAAATACAAATAAACTATAAGGGACTAAAAATAACTGAGTGCATGTGCAGTTGGGGCAAATTATGGTCAATAAGATACAAAAAGACCAGAAGCTCAGCTGCCACTTTTGAATAGCCGGGAGCAAAAACAGGGTACGAAGCATGCCTCCTACACACACCACCACCAAAGGGGTGGGCAAACACCTAAACCACCCCTCTGGCCCGACCTCTGGGCACATTCTTACCTTCACCCCGTATAAAACCAGTTCATACCCCACCCACCCTGTTATTTCAAACAGGGAGTGAGCAAGGGAACCTGTTGCTAGTTTTTGCTTTCTCTTGTACAGCAGGGGACCCAGTAAAGCCTTATCTGAGTTTTTGTCTGGCCTCTTATCAATTTCTGTTGATTAGGGAAGGCCAAGAATCCTGGTCAGGATCACTTAGGCATCAAGGAAACTGGCCATGATGTCAGGGGAATGAAGGACCTGCATCTTCTTTAGAGAGCATCACAGGAGCCTTTCCACAACAGAAGTTCAGCCAAAGCAGCAGTTTAGGCTCCTCAAAAAGCCACAAAGAGAACTATGGTGATCCAGTTTCTGGGTTCCCAAGCTGCTAGGACCAAGTTCCTTAGTGCCAGAAACCACACCTGGCTTGACCATGTACTGCATGCTGGACCACTACTCAGTATGCTGCTGCTGCTGCTAAGTCGCTTCAGTCATGTCCGACTCTGTGCGACCCCATAGACCGCAGCCCACCAGGCTCCCCCGTCCCTGGGATTCTCCAGGCAAGAACACTGGAGTGGGTTGCCATTTCCTTCTCCAGTGCATAAAAGTGAAAAGTGAAAGTGAGTCGCTCAGTCGTGTCCAACCCTCAGTGACCCCATGGACTCCAGCCCACCAGGCTCCTCCGTCCATGGGATTTTCCAGGCGAGAGTACTGGAGTGGGGTGCCATTGCCATCCCCGACTACTCAGTATGACTTACTCTAAATTGGTTTGTAGCCACTTAGCCTACGTCTGGGTAGACAACTGATGTCTTGTAAATGCTCCAGCAGGACCAGCTCTGACTGACTCTTTTGAAGGTCCAGAGTTGATTTCTCTCCAGCAAACTCTCATTCTCATACACGTCAGATCACCCCATGCAACCCTCCTGGGTCTCTGCCACCTGCAGATGCCCAAGCCAAGCATTCACCTTCTTATTTCCCCAGGAAATGTTTACCTGCAAAACATGGCCCAGGTAATCACTTCCTAGAAATCTGTTCTGTCTGCCCATAATTACCTTTGTCAGATTTCAAGGTTTCTGGTCTAGCACTTGATGAAAAAGTCCATTTTCATGTAAGTCATACCATTTAAGAGTTTGTAAATATTATCCCTAACAAATCCAATTAGAAAAATCAATTTGATTTCTCTTTTATGAACTTATTGTATGCGTACAATTGTGCAAGTACACAAAAGACACTTGGTGTGATATTGTTTGAAATACACAACAACCTAATATCCTGTATGAATAGGCATCAGCACAGGACTGGTTAAATAAATTATTGCACTAATATAATAGAATAGTATGCAACTGGTAACGATACAAATTGAGACTAAAGTCAGTACTTCTACATCTATCTTATTCTTTTTAAGTGAAAAAAAGCAAATTGTAGAAAATATCCATTTTATGGTTATTGTATCATCCTAGTTATAAAAAAAGAGTAAAAGGATACAGTAATACAGTAATATAAAACATATGTATATCTACCATATTATATACATATGCTTAGGAAAATTTTTTTATGATAGCATATGCTACTTTCACTTGTAAACGTAATTATTTAAGTGGGGAGGGGATGTGAAAGAAAAATTTGATGAACAAAGGAGAGCTTAATTAAAATTCACAATAAAAATAATCATAAAAATATCTCCATCAAAAAATATCAATTAAAAATCTTCATTTTGCACTTTCCAAAAGATAGCAAATTACACATACATATTAAAAATCGTTTGAGAGCAGGTTACCCAGTCACACAAAAAAAAACTATGGAAAAAGATCTAATGGCATTTTGCAGTGTTTGCAATTTGGGAATCTTCAGTAAATAAATTTGAAAAAATCATTCCATCCACCATGGTGCTTCAAGGAAACAAAAAGATCATTCGATGTAAGTTACTCAGTTTGCAGCTGAAGGAGAAACCTGGTGGGGAGGTTAAGCATTATGCAGACAGTGGGGTGATGACTGGGCCTGGGGCTGGTATGCCAGCGTCCCCCTGGGGAACCTCTGAGCCAGCCTAGGCACCCACTCTGACGTTCATCTTCCTTTCCCTCTTCTGTTCCAGCCAGCGGCCCTTTCTGGCATGCCCCCTCACCTTTGTGGACCCTTCCCCGACCCCCAGTGTGCGATGCATACGGACTTAACTGGCACAGCAGCCAGTACTTTACAGGGACCCTCCTGCTACCCTGCCACTTCTTCCATGAGGTAATCACGCAACCCTCTTTTTATAGTGGAGGAAAATGAGGTGTGGAGAGGCTGATTTTCTCAAGATCACAGACGGAAGAGGGTTCCAGCTGAACAGGAGTCCACACTGCTGGCCTACAGAGCCCAAGATGCTTCCACCCTCCTCCTTGTGCACGGGTTTCAAATCCATTCACACTCAGATCCAATCCTCCCCGTGTCCTTATGGTGTCTTCATTCCATCAAGGATCTGCCTTCAGATAGTCTTGACCAGAATTCTTCCAGGTAAGTTGTCCCCCACCTTAGACTAGGCATGGGGAGAGGCAGGAAGATGTGGCCTCTTGACAGTGGGGGCTCAGTGCCACCCGTGCCTTCAGGGCAAACCCTCTGCTCCAGCCAGGCAGCCCCTGGCAGCCAAGGGCCCACATCATACAGCCATGAAAACCAGGGGCCGCAGCAGAAGGCATTTAGTGCTTGAAAAGAAGAGTGTGCCTTCCAAAGACCCCGAGAGATGTGCGCATCCTTGTAGGCACATTTTCCTGGTGACATACGCTCTTTCAGTTTGCTGGCAACCTGTACACGATCTCAGTTCAGGATCCCAAATAAGCCTTGCTACTTGGAGATAGACTCCTCTTCCCCAATTTATGGCTTTTCAAACAGCACACCTCTTTTTCCTACTGAGTATCAATTTGACTCCACTGAAACTTGAAGCAACCAGGGTCTGTATGAAATCATTTTATTCTGGTCCTCTTACAGGGAGAAAACAAGAATGGAGTGGGTGGGTTGGAGGTGGGGAGGTCCCAGCCATAGACGTAGAGGAATCTGTCTGGTGATGGAAGCAGTCTGTCCCACCCATCATACTCTGATGTCCAAAAGCGTCTTCCGGTCATCTGTTCCCCACTCCCTGCAGCATCAGCAGCTGGGGCATGTAACTGCCACCTGGTGAACAATGACTTTCCTTATCTGTAAAATGGGGATCATCAGAGTCTTTAACCAACAGTGCAATGGTGAAGACTAAATAAGGTGATGAGTCTAAAGTGCTCCAGCAGAGAGAGTTGCTCTGAATGCTGGACCCCTGCCTTGGGAGCCTGCTATCTCTGCACAGACATCACACGCCTTGCTGGTATCCATTGTCCAGAAACCCTGCTGGGCAAAGCCATTCTCACATGGAGGGCTGGTGGCCGGGATTCCTAGCTTTTGTGGTTTTTTGAGGTTTGCTGAGCAACCTCAGGCCAGTCACTCACCCTCTCCGAACCTAGTTTCTTCATATGAAAATTGAGTGTTGGTTTAATCACCTTAGCAGTTTGCTACTTTTAAATCAATAAAATTGCCTTTGATTAATTCCTGAAGGCCCACAAACTCCATTTGTTGACAGATTTTATCTACCAAGAAAAAGTTAACCTATTACATAATAGCTAGTTCGTTTTCCCATGCTAACTCATCAAAGGCAGTTGTGTGGCCCATGGGTGCCTGTGATAAGGAAGAAAAAACCAGCGGAGCTGATAGAATTCTTACCAAAAACATTTCGGTCAAGTTCAACAACTTTCTTTTTAAAGCTACACTGTTAGTTTATTTTATATTTTCCAAATGAAGAAATACTCTTCAATGCAGGAGACCTGGGTTTGATCCCTGGGTTGAGAAGATCCCCTGGAGAAGGGAAAGGCTACCCACTCCAGTATTCTGGCCTGGAGAATTCCGTGGACTATCTATGGGGTCACAAAGAGTCAGACATGCCAGAGCAACTTTCACTTCTTATAAATTTAATATATATGGAATATAAAAATATAAAATAATACTCAAATATATAAGATAGACTTGGACTATTCACTTCAAAATGTTCCCATGCATATATAAATGTATATATTTTTATAAAAGTGAACTTTATTATGTGTATTTTCTGTAACTTTTTAAGAAACTTAATAATATAGTATTGGCTACCTTTCTTATTTATCCACAGAAATTTATTTTATCATTTTAGTGCTTTACAAATTATTCAAGACACCCCTATCCCTGGACTTCTGGGCTGTTCCCATTCTTCTCTTTTGTACCCAGCAGTGTGTTGAGCATCCTTGCAGCTTACTCTGGGCACACTTTTAATTATTTCGTTTTCAGTTCTAGAAGTGAAATTGATGCTTCTAGTCCCATGTACTTTTTTTAAAGAAAGATTTTACTATGTATAATACCGTCTTATGAAATCACTTTTTCCAAATAATACACCAAACTCTACTCCTGTCGTCAGTGTACCAGATTAGTGACATCTCCTTTTCTTTTTTCAACTAATTTTTAAATTATATATTTAACATGTACAAAATAATATGCCCAAAGTGATCAAAGATTATGATAGCAATAAAATGAATATCTAGATACCCTTTACCTGCTCAAGAAACAGGATCCACAGTATTTTTATAGGTAAGCACATGGCTTCTATTTGTTCGTTTAAAATGACTTGATAAGTGTAGGCCATCTGTGCTACCTCTACAGAGCCTGTGGAGTTGAAGAAGACAGGTTGAGCACCAGAAGATCTGACAATTCCTGTAGTCACAAAATTCTGCTGTCTGTCCATCCATCCATCCATCCATTGCTCTCAGCACATGTCTGTTGAGTGCCTCTCCTCTGTCTCAGGCACGTATTGGGCCCTGTGGGTTCAGGGATGACAAAGGGGCACAGGCATGTCCTCCTGTAGCTGCTGGTCTAGAGCACTTGGCAGACATCAAACGTGTCCACACCACAAACGCGTGTGATCACGATGATGCCCAAGTGTGTGAGGCCACAGTGCTGGGATTTCGGGAGAGTGAAGAGCAAGAGGACCAGCCTTGGCACAGTCAGCAGGCCACCCCACCGATGCTACCTAATACTACATCTGACTGCTGCTGCTCCCATCCGCTCCTTGCTTGTTCGGGGCAGGGGACGGTTGCTTGGCTTGTCCCATCCACTGTGAAGATTTATTGAGCAGTATTATTTTTAAGCAGCTTTTCAAAGGCAGGATTAAAACCTCGCAAGAGAACCCAGGCAGCAGCTTGCTCCCCAAACTAAGGTCACAGCAGCCACACTCCACATGGAGAATGCCTCCCCATGTTGCTCAGAACTGTATATTGACTAGGGCATTCCTACCTGGGCTCCTCCACCAACCTGCTCCTGGAGCCCGGGGACTGTTCAGAGTCAGCAGCCTGGCTCCTTTGGACCAAGTCCCCAAATTCAAGCAAGATGATGGTATGTACACAGGCCTGGTGGCACCATGGGATCCCAGGATTTCACCATCAATGACTGAACCTCTTTGCACAAGCTAATTTTCACAGGGAGAACAGTTAACATCCACCCAGTCATGACTTTTGGCATCTACAGGAATTTGGTTGCCGAGGGCTCTAACTAGCTCTAAGTATGAAGATGTGTATTTGTTCTGTATCAGCATGCGACATAGAACCCAAGAATGGGGCTGCTTGAATATAAGGACATCTGCTTGCTCCCCATTTTCTCTCCACTGACTTAAACAGGGCCTGGCATAGAGCAGATACTCAGTAACTTTGAAGGAAAGAGGGAATGAATATAAACACTTAGCCCCTGAGCATATGTTAGTAATATCCACTGGCCTTCTTGCCCCTCCTCATCACAGAAGTGAGCATGCAGGCCCCACCTTCCATCAATCCTGTAACTGCTGCAGATAAAAGTGTGGGTGGACTGAAGTTTTCCAAGCACTTTGCATGCATGAAGCTTTAATCAACTGCTCCAAGGTGAGTTGAGGCTGACTGGACTCCTCTTCCCAGTGACCAAAGAGACACGCTATTTCAACACCCTCCATTTTCCTTCTTTGGACCAAGGAAATTCTCACCCCTGGCTAGCAAGCTTTAGAGTGGATTTTCTTACCGTCCTTCCTCCACTCTACTGCATCACTACCTCCTCTCAGCATCCTACAGCCAAACTGCAGAACTTGGAGAACAAGTTCCTCCAGCAGAAACCCCCTGCCCCAGACCCTTTCCCACCAACGCAGCTTGACCACAGCCTCCTGGGTCGCTGGTACCTACATCCATGGCTGTCCACTCTCACTCAGACAACAACATGCCGCATTATTCTCTGTTTCCCAGGGATGGATGCCAAGAAGTTTTCTGAACTCCTTTCAAGAGCCATGGGTCCAACAGAGGGCTTCATGGCATGTGTGGTTTATTTCTCATTACAGTGATGCCCATATTCCAACATGGATTCAACTGTGGGGGAGGATTCCTTCAGTCCCCGAAACTGGGCTTGAGTTCTCCTTGGGTGGTTCCGCTGCCTTGACCTGGTCCTTTACTCGGGAGTTGTGTCCCACAGTCTCAGGAAGAGGCTTCTATTATATTACTATCCATCTTCTGCCCACACACCCCGGGCATGTGACTTTCCAGAATGCAACTCCAATGCAATCTCTATGGACTTGTGTGTTCACTGCCTGATTCCCAGCAACTAGAAATGATGCCTGGTACCTAATAGAAACTCAGAAAATCCTGCTGGAATGAGTAGAGAATACAATTGGAGGGAGACGACCTTGTCTTCCCAGGCCTCAGTTTCCCTCTATGTCAAATGCTAAATGAGCTCTCTGGTATCTTCCAGCCCCCAAAGTTTATATTTTGGGTGCCAGTGTCTGCACTCAAAGTACATGGAAAATCTGGGGATGACCCCTCTTCTGGCTCAACTGTTCCCTCAGGCTTTAGCCAAAGACTTTCCCCAGAAAACAGGCTCTAAATACCAGGTGCACCCAACTTCAAGAAAATGCCATAAATAAAAAATTAGAAAGCAGTTGCTCAATGAACAACAAAAACAACAAATAAAGCAACATTTCACTTTACGAAAGAGCTCTTCTTCATTCAGCGTGGTCCACATTCAGTGTGGCAGGAAAACTTCAAGCCAACGTGTCTGGTGCCTGCCTTTTCAGAGAAGTCAGTGCCTTCTGAGTCGTTACTAGCTACGGAGGAGCAATGGGGCCTTGGAACGGAGCGCAGAGCAAAAGTTTCCAGCATTCAGGGCACACAGCGTCTCCGGCTGCTGGGATGGCCAGTCAGGCTGTGTCCTCACTGGGGGCTCCACGTGCTGGCCTGCAATGTGCTGGCCCCTCTACCTCCCTCGAGTGTTTCACCTGTGTGTGTTCAGTATGTGGGTAGGACAAATAGGGGCTGGATAAGGAACGCCCGAACCCCCAAAAGCCATCCTAGATGCAGTCAAGGAATGACAGGACACTGATCTTTTCCCCTCAGCTCTGGCCTCAGACAGCACCTCAGATCACACGTTTGGGTTTGCAGTGTGTGGAAATTAAGATCAACAAAGAGTTTGGAGCCTTTGGGAGTAGAATACAGCCCTCGAGTCACTCTTGCGCCAGTGACGCTTGGTGAAAATTGTTATATCATAAACATGACACGCACAAGGCCAAGAATCAAATCCATAGTGGGGATTTGTCACTCAATTTCTGAGAGAACCCAACAGCTTTTAGGGAAACTGAAAGATGAAAATCCCATTAGTGCACAAAACAGCCCGTGAATAGGGCAAAATGCCTCAAGGTTGCCAGGGAAAAGGAAGACAAACAGGCTTTGTGCAACTTACAGAACCTCATCAGGTCCTCATCTGTCCTGCCATTGTTGTCCAGACTCAATGCCTTACTTGTAGCTCTCATTTTTCATACGATTAGCAAAGAATCTACAGTTTCTGACTTGTCCTGTGAAGGCCGCGAATGGCCCAAGTGTGAAGAGTTGGATCGGTCCATTTTCTAATCTATAGTCTGCAGGCCAGGGTAAATCGGCAAAAGTTTACTGAGTAGATAAAAGAATGAATGAGCAAAGTTGGAAGGAAAGAAAAAAGGAAGGGAGGAAATTCTTTCCAAGAAAACTGACTAATAAGCCAAGAAGAAGAAGACAAACCACTGCTATCCCTAAGTTTAAATAGAAAATATGGTATTTTAATTTTTAAAAATTTATTTCTTTTTAATTGAAGGATAATTGCTTTACAATATCGTGTTGATTTCTGCCATATAGCAAAGCAAATCAGCCATAGGTATACATATGAAAATATAGTATTTTTAAATTAGAACTTCAGATTCAAATGTTGCTGGTTTATCACAATGAACCAAAGAAAATAACATTCCCCTGGGTGATCATCATGTTTACCCATATCAGAACATGGTAGAGCGAACAGTCTCTCTGAGGCTGGGAGTTGTCTGGCTGGGTAGAATGGATAATTATGTTTCATTCTCCCTCCCCCACACCTAACCATTTGCTTTGCTTTAATTTTGCCTTAATTACCCAGAAAATTAAGAAGAAAGTGGAGTCCTTAGGTTTTGGAATAATTTAGACAAGGATATATATTTGGTGTGGATTTAACAGGAGTTTTTTAAAAGTCTTTAAGGCCCTCTGGATGGAGGGGTTTGCATAGGCTCAGGCGTCCCTGCAGTGATTCTCCCAGGATGGATAGTTGGACACCCACATCTTCCTGTTAAGGGTGAGTCATCTTACAGCTGAACCAGAAAACTAGTGGGAATTTCACCAGCTCAATCGATGGTGTCTGCCTACTATGCAGCTGTACCTGTTCTGCGCATTACATGCACAGGTAAATTATGATTTTAATTGCAATAGTTAATTATTGAGTATTACTGTGTATTTTACATATGAGGTTTTTAGTCAACTCACAAGGGTAACTATTATCCCTGATTTAGAAACCAAGGCAGCATCGAGCAGACTTCACTCAACATCACAGAGGAGCCGGGTGTCAGGTGCGGGCATCTGACCCCAGCACCTGTGCTCTTAGCCATTGCCCCATGCTTCTTTCCCACACATAACCAAAGACAAGGCAAATCCAGAGTTACTGAGCATCACCCAGGGGCCAAGCCTAGCTCTGTCGCCTTCACTCGTATCATCTCACAGGAATCCATGTACCTCTTGAAACAAACCTGCCAAATGGGTGCTATTGGCTCTGCTTTCCAGAAGGAGAAACCCAAGCTAGTCAAGGTCATGCCCTCTGTCTGTTTCCAAAGTGTGTGCTGTTCCCACCACAGGAGTGCACAAAAGCACTGCGGATCCCACGGTGGTGGGCTTAGGGAGAAGAGACCCCCGACAGAGCAGCAGCTCAGGACCAAGCCAGCCGGATGTGACATCCATGCCTTGGGTTGGGGGATGTGGGGGTTGCCCTCTCGCCCTGGCGGGCTCCACCATGTGACTGGTCCAGGGACAGGGGTCTCCCAAGACTAAATGCCCAGACTGGCTGGCCGAGGAAATTTAGGGGATCCAGTCACCATGCAAACATCCCCGCCCCTTTTACGTAAGATCGCAGAAAGGCAGAAATCTTCTGCTCTTGAGGATTTGCGGCACAAGAGGAAACAGCTCCAAAATGTAATGAGCTCATCAAAAAGGCCAAATCAGGTGGATAGAGAAACCAGTTCAGGAAGGGAGAGTCTTCTTTTGAGGGAGATTTATTTTTAAGCTTAAAAAAGAGAGAGAGAATATAGCACATGAAATCTGCCTCATCTCACAGCCTCATCAAACCTATGTGGTCATCAGACCAAAAAAAAGAAGAAAAAAAGTTTCCTTAAATATTGCAAGACTGACGACTTGAAGAGCCTCTTTCCCCCAAGGAACATTACTCTTTTTTTTTTTTTTTTTTCCTTTTTGCAGCTTTAGAAAAATAGATAATTACTTCAGTTAATTTCAGCAAAACAGTTCAAACTCATCAGGGCTGAACAAGTATAATTTACTGCTCCTTCTGACTTATTGTTGTGACTAGATGTGGATTGATGATTAAAGTGGTAAACAGTAGCATTTCTGTAAAATGGCTGACTCGGCTGCCAGCGTGTCAGGGGAGACACCTGCCCCGATGGCTGTGCTGAGATTGTGCCTGCGCTCAAGGCTGTCAACAAAGAATGTAAGTCTTTGACAAGGTGTTATCTAATTGTGTTTTTAAAAGCCACGATACATACATCTTTTAATGTGTCACTTTAAGCAGCCAGAGAATTTCTTTTATTAAAAAGTACAAAGGAAAAATGAATGCCTTGCATTTTCTTTTTTATCCCCCCCTCTCCCTCTCTCTGTTATTTTTTTTTCCTTTCCCTTTCCAAGCTCTGCCCTTTTGCCGTCATTCGGTAGAATATATTTTGCTCTTTAGTCAAATTGGCTTTTATTTAAATGGTTGCCCAAAATAGCTCAGCCACATTAAGACTGTAAGAAGAAAGAATAGTTTGTCCCATAGACGGTCTTTGCTCCGGCCCTGGTGGGAGTTAGCCCGTGGTAAAGAACGAACCTGCCCTGAGGCTCTGTACCCTCAAAGTGAGGGGTTGCTGGGGCTTCCTTGAATGTGTGACCCTTGGAAACCCCCATCTTCTCAGGGGTAGTCTCTCATCATCCCCTGGGCCCTGTGCTTCCTTTGTCCTCTCTCCCTCCTCCTTCCCACTCAATGTTTGTCTCAAAAAACATTGAAAAAAAAAAGGAAGAAAAAAAAACATTGAACCCCAAAGAATATAGGTCTCCTCTTGCCCAGTAACATGAGATGTGGCCAGGAAAGGACAGCAGCCAGTTGGGGAAGGCCCCCCACACTCCCAGTACAACCGCAGAAATCAAGGCCCCCCTGCAGAGCTGGATTTTGAAAGAGCCAAAGCATCCGGTCCCATCATTTCACAGCAATTAGAGGGGGAAACAGTGGAAATGGTGAGAGACTTTATTTTGGGGGGCTCCCAAATCACTGCAAATGATGACTGAAGCCATGAAATTAAAAGACACTTGCTCCTTGGAAGAAAAGCTATGACCAACCCAGACAGCATATTAAAAAGCAGAGACATTACTTTGCCAACAAAGGTCCGTCTGGTCAAAGTTATGGTTTTTTTCAGTAGTCGTGTATCAATGTGAGAGTTAGACTATAAAGAAAGCTGAGCACCGAAGAATTGATGGTTTTGAAATGTGGTGTTGGAGAAGACTCTTGAGAATCCCTTGGACAGCAAGGAGATCCAACCAGTCCATCCTAAAGGAGATCAGTCCTATATATTCATTGGAAGGATTGATGTTGAAGCTGAAACTCCAATACTTTGGCCACCTCATGTGAAGAGCTGACTCATTGGAAAAGACGCTGATCCTGGGAAAGATTGAAGGTGGGAGGAGAAGGGGATGACAGAGGATGAGATGGTTGGATGGCATCACAAACTTGATGGACCTGAGTTTGGGTAAGCTCCAGAAGTTGGCGATGGACAGGGAGGCCTGGCGTGCTGCAGTCCATGGGGTTGCAAAGAGTCAGATGCGACTGACGGACTAAACTGAACTGAGAGAGATTTCATCCACAAAAACTGCCTTGGAGAAGGCAGTTGGAGGATGAACAAACACAGTCCATCAAAACTGGTGTTCCCGCCACCATCCCCAGGTCCTGAGGGATGGCCCACTACGAGGCCGTGCCCAGTGCCTCTTCTGTGTGTGGGGAGAGCCAGCAGTCAGATCGCATTCAGGAAGTGGAGATCATGCCTGCAATTCAGACTAAGCCCAACTCCTCAGACCAGGCTGGCCGAACCACAACTTGGCTCTGTGCTTCCCTGGCACCACTTGGGGAACTGTTTCTCTGCTGTGTCCACTGTACTGACTGTACCCAAGACCCAAGCTGGAAGCATGTGACACAGAGACGCAGCCCTGGAGGAACCCGCCTGCCACGGACAACTCTGAGCACGCACATGAGGTTCCTTGGTGTGGGTGCCAGGGGAGAGAGGTTTCCAGGGGAAAACTGGAGGTGGTCCAGGGGTGCTTCAAATCCCACCCCTCAAATTCACACCCAGGTCCATCTAGACAGCTCCTCTGGGCCAGGCTGAGTCAGGTATTGGCTTTAGTTTTCACTAGATCAAATGCAAGTTTATCTTGAGAGAAGAGAGATACAGAAGAGGAAGAAGAAATAGGGAGGGAAGGAAGCAGGCAAGTCAGCTTGCTGCCACAGGGAGGGGAGCAGGGGCTCAACCAGGGACTGCCTGAGCGTCCCTCCAGGGGGCCTCACTGGAAATCTGGGGATCTGGTCCAGGGAGCTGTTGAATCTGTCATAGTGTCACTCAGTGAGTCAAGCAATTTGTTACCAGTTATGCAAAAGAGGCAGCAACCAGTGATGGAGGGAGCCGAGGAGGAAGGTAGTAGGCAGGCCACAGTGTTCACCCTGAGAGCCAGGCCAACACTGAGAAGACAAGGAAGGGGCAGCGCCCCCAGCTTGGCTCACAGATGTCTGCCCAGCCTATGGCCCAGAAGGCAGCCTTGGAGACCAGGCTGGGATGGGCCAGGGGGCCTGACACCTGCCTTTCTGCAGATGCCCCCATGGGGCACCCATAGGTGCATTAAGAAGCATGACTGCCAGAAATGTGTAAACAGATTCTGGGAGAGTGGGTCAAAGGGACTCTGTGTGCTGGGCACGCACAGCTGTGAGGAGAGATGAGGTCGGGGCAAACAATCCTCTGAGCTCGCCTCCATATGGAGTCCTGTGTATTCTTTGCCAGTCCGAAGAAACTGAGAGAAAGGGCTGTGGATCACCACCCATTGTGCTTTGGTGTTGGACAATTTCAGTGCACGGTAGCCCCGTGGGAGATGCTGCATATGACACAGACACAGCTTGTAAGACTGAGAGGATGAGGCTGAGAAATGAGGCCATGGGGCAGTTGATATCTTTAAGTCTAGAGTTTTCTCTCATCTTCGTCTTCTCAGAATCTCGAGGGCCCTACTTTGAAAGGCTCATTCTATCCAGCTATCTCATGCCCTCCAAACGCTCTGAAGACTTGCCAGGCTAGCAGACGCAGCTCTCAGACTCAAGGCTGTCTGGGAGGTCACTGCAAGGTGGGTAAATGACTAACCCTTGACTGACAGCTAATCTCCCTTTACAGAATTTTGGAGTTTCAAATGAACGTGGAAGAGAGGTGGGAAAGACAAAGGACAGCAAAACTCCATTGCTTCCAAGCCTGCCAGCTGGGGTCAGAGCCAAGGCTGGCCTCGCCAAAACGAGAATGGTTTCGCTTTGCCAGAGTCACCCGTGTTTGCTCTGCCTGCCTACCTCTTTAGGAGATGCTCCATTTCAGAGAGTGAAAATCGTTTGTGAGAGATGCTACCTTTGGGATGCTGGCCTGGGCTGGGCTGTCTGCAGCTGCAGGGACAAGAGCAGGGATGGCTCATGGGGCCTTCTGTAGAGAAGTTTGGGGAACCTGTCCTGGGTCCCCCCATGTGGGAGGCAGATGGCTTTTTCATCATGGCTCACAGGTTGTTCTCATGACCACTTTCCTGGCTGCTCACGGACCAGCAGCAGCCACCCTGGAGTTTTCTAGGAAGGGGCATCTACTCCAAGGGAGAGCCCGGTAAAGCTGGGATTGGCCTGGAACCGGACTGCCACCAAGAAATAGAAGCCCAGCAAGCACTGAGAAAGGGGAACGGAGCTGGGAGGCCCTACTGATCCATTTGGACAGCCCTCCGCTTGTTCCCGCCCTCACACTGACAGATGCAGGGATGAGTGGTTTTATGCCACGTGATTTTCACACAGCCTCTTCTCTCTGGTCCACCAGGCTGTAGGTATAAATACTTGATAACGTTTGCATGAAAGGATCTTTTTACAACAGGTTTAATGAAGGGTTCTGCTCCAGATATATGGGAGAAGATGCTGAACCTGATGATGGCTTCTAAGTGGTATGAATGTGAAAAACCCAGCAAATAATAAGCGCATTTCAAGCTTTATACCTGTTTATTTCACACTTTCTTTAATATACCAATTATTCATGTAACACCTAACTGAGAAATGTGTTATATCTAGCAATCACTTATAAGAATTTGCTAAACAGTAGTACAACGGATGTGTCCATCACCCAATCATTTATCATCCTTCTATAACCATGAACTTGCTGGCAAATGAGGGGTAAAGTTGATTTAATCTTTGGGTTTAGAAAAAAAAAAAAAACCCAGAAGATATTTGTGATTATGAGACATTTGCTTTTCATTTCCACAGCCAGTTAGGATTCACAAACATGAAAATCCATTATGGAATGGTGTGTAAAGTGTGACCGCATCTTGTTCAGTCAATTAGTGAGCTGAGCCTGAGTGTGCTGCTTATCTGATAATCTGCATCTTTAGTCTGACAAAAGTAAAGAAGATATTCCAAGAGATGGGAAATGGGTCGAGGGAGGCCTTGATTCAGCCACACACTTTGTATCCAGACACCTGTTTGCCTGACTCACTTTTATTCCACATCCTGAAAATGGGCCCAAGAAAAGGAGGTAATCAAACAAGTTACCAGAGCGGGGATGGGAAAATCCCACTGCATTCCCCAGGTGTTGGGCACCCCTTGGCTTAAACAGTCTCTCCAAGTTCTACTCCTTGAAATCTTTTGTCCCCCTGACACCTTGATGCAAGACCAATGGATAATTTATCCTAAAATGGATGCTATTTTTGCTTTGCAAGAATTTGATGCATAGTGACTTGTGCATGGAAATTACCCTGCACATCTGTATTCTGATTATGATATTTAGTGCAAGGGTCATGAATAATAATATTGCTAAATATGCTTATTGCCATCTATAAATAAAGGTTATCACACCAGAGAAGGTTTTGTTTTGCAGTGGCAGAACAAGGCAGGTTAGTTGCAAGACAATAGAGCTTTAATTTTAATATGAAAATAAATACTTAAATTTATAAATATGCAAATGATTTCCAAAGTGCAGGAAAACGCACTGCACCTTACCTGCTCAGCAAGTACTAAGCTTTCCAAACCACGCTGGGAAAGTTTTCCAAGGCCACCTTGTGAATGTTGAAAACAAATTTTGAAGGGCAGTAACCCTCTCCAAGGGATGTGTTTCTCTTATATTTTTAATAAAATTACCCTTTGTGATGGAAAGCCCAGAACAGCCTATTCCCTTCCCAAGTTGCTCCAGTGACCCTTCAAAGCCGGCTGTGACTTGGAGGGGAGGGTCTGTATGGGACAGTTGAAACGGGGTGGCTGAGAGGGATGCGTGGAAGAGAAGGACATGGCAATTCCGTGGAGCATGGGCAGTAAGGACACCCCAGATACCTGCACCCTGACATCTCAAACCAGAGTGCTGCTTTGATAAGGGGAAGGGCCATTTCTTACCTACTGGTCTGAGCTCTCTGCCTCCAAATGGGCGGGGGCACTTGTCTTTGCCTTTCTCCCCTGGATTATCAGTTGTCTGTCTGCGCTGATCCCACTGTCTGGGAAGCAGGACCAGCTGGGCTGGGCTCTTCCATCTGTGCACAGCTGGTGCCTGCCCAGGGCTGGGGGCGCTTAGGGCACACCAGAAGCCCTGGGTCTTTTCCACACTCCTGCCAGCTCTTGCTACCTGGGACAGTTTTCGTCTTTTCTTCCCAATGGCCAGCCTTCCTTCAAACAGCTGGCCATCAAAGAGGCTTTGTTAGTAAATGCTGGCTTAGTAAGAACTACGGAAAGCAAACACTAGACATGGAAGGGTCCTCTGAGACACTCGAGTCCACACCACTCACTCTGCCGCTGGGGAAACCGGCCCTAGAGAATAAAGGGGCTCTGGAGGGAGCTGGTACAGTGACGCCTTGGCCTGTCCCCTGGGCCGTGTTTCCACTCTACCTGGGCCTGCAACATCTGGTAGAAAGAGGGGTGCCTATACCTGCTCTGCAAGTGGACTGTAGACTGTGGTGCAAGCTGACAGCCTGGACTGGGCAGGAAAAGTTTAAAATCCACCGTGGAACCCTTTTCATGGAGGCGATAAGGAAAGCAAAAGTGGGAGGTCTTGCCTTCCCCAAACCAAATCAGAGGCAAGGTTTTCAAGGCCAAAAGAGCCATCCTGAAAGGCAATTGGAGCAACAGAAAGATATGCACGTCGCCCACGCTGCTGCTAAGTCGCTTCGGTCGTGTCCGACTCTGTGCGACCCCACAGATGGCAGCCCACCGGGCTCCCCCATCCCTGGGATTCTCCAGGCAAGAACACTGGAGTGGGTTGCCATTGCCTCCTCCAGCATGTCGCCCATTCTCTGTTCCAAAACACCAAGGAGCGAGAGTCCTGGCAAGAAGACCTCAGAAGAACAAGTTGACTATGAGGACACTGTCAAGCTCTCCCCGACCAGGAGTCACCAGGAAGAGAGGACAACAACACTCCAGCACCCACTGAGGATGGCAGATCAAAGCGCCCATGAGCAAGGTACGGGGCATGGGCATGGCCCAAGTCAGCACTGACCCAGGCAGGCAGGGAGAGGAGCAGCTTAGCCCTTCCAGTCAGCAAAAATGGGTCACCTGCAGGGATCCACGGGGCTGGCTCTAAAAGAGCCAACGTTTCATTCTTTTAAATGAAGATCTTTTGTGGCAGCTGCTGACAGCACCCTACCCAGACCCCCCTCCACGCACACCTCTGCACCAAAGGCTGCTGAGAGGGACACACGGAATTTGCTGTCAGAAGGCATTTTTCGGGACATGGAAACATGCGCAACCCACACGCAGCACTGGCTGGAAGTGCCAGGGGTTTCATCCCCCTAGAAGAAACCCTCAACCAAGGGGAGGGGAGAGTCAGCGGGGAGGCGACCCTGCTTCCTGGCTCTTCCACTGGGAAAACTCCGAGGCACATTCTCGGAGCGTGGAACTCCAGTCAGCCACCATAGTCACCGGCTGGAGATGTACCCTTTTTATTGCCTTTCCCTCCTTGTCTCACTTCCCCACAACCCCTCCCAACCCCGACCTGTCCCTCCTGAGACCACAGCAAACGAAGGACTAGCACTAACCAATCAGACATCCACGACCTGGGGAGAGTCCCTCGAAGGTGATACATTGATATCAGAACAAGTTCCCCCAACAGCAATGACTGTTGAAGCAAAACAGGAGTTGTGGTCGGACCCCCTCAAGTTCACAAGGAAGTCTTTGAAATGTCTCACTGCTTGAGCGACCTGCTTAGTGGAGGCGTTGATCCGTCATCTCCCGTGGGAGGAGTCAGCATCACTGCCCCTCGTGTTCTACAAGGGCAACAAAGGTCCGCTGCAGAGAACCCCGGGCTCAGTAGAGTCCTGGGCAGGGTTGAGCCCTCCCTGCAGGCAGTGTGGTCACCGAAAGCAGCCCTCCACACAGCAGCGGTGAAGCACGCTCCCAGGTGGGAAGCTGCTAGGCACCAGAAGTCCCTTCCTATTCTGTACTACATGTGGTATCCTCCAGTTTCCCACCGGGCTCTGCTCTGGGGTCTCCTGGGGACTCCAGCACATCCCAAGACAACCCCACCCCCATCACCAAGCCAGCACCTCAGTGGCTTCCTGAAAAGCCCTATTCCTACAGCCGCACCTCCCATCCACAGCGCCCAAACTACACTTATCTTCATGATGCCTCTGGACTATCACCATATTCTCCTATCACCTGTACTAGCATTTCCTTACTTTAAAAACTGAGCTCTTTTTACGCTTTACATTTATTCTAAAAGGAAGCATTCTATCAGAACCATAAATGGAAAGCCAGGACTACTTGACATAATTAGGGAAGTCACACTAATGAAACAATGAAAACAGGAGTGCATTACTCAATTCCAGCTAGAATCAATTGCTCCAAAGGGCTCTGCAACTAAGACCTTCTGTCTCTGGGTTAAAAACTGTAATCAGCAAATGCTGGGGAGACATTAAAGACAGAACAGCACCAAAGCCATATTTTCTTCTTGGTTTGAATCAGAAAGGTCAGAGAAAACTGAAACGGGAATTCATCTCCCATGACATTTCTGTAGGCTGTGGTTCATCTGAGACGATTACCAAGTTTTCAGTGAGTGGCATATGCCCACATGGGACATCTTGCATGTGGCTCCTCTCCTTTGCCTGACCTCCAGTTTGTCAATCTTCTCCCCAAATGGGGCATCTGGGACTACACCAGTGCCACCTCGGTCCTACTGCTGACCACTGTGGCCAGGACACTCATCTTCTATAGATGCAGGCAGGACCACATCAGCGTCACGGGCCCAGGGCTGGGCCTGGCCTGCCACTGCTGCAGAGACGCCAGGATCAGGCTCCGGATCACTGTGCCTCTTCTGCAAGGGTGCTGTCCGCCAGAACGGCCCCAGATGGCCTCCTGAGCTGGTAAAGATAGGCCCTCAATTTGACCTCCAGCCTGGCAGGTGCATCTGCGATTCAAGGCACAGCTGCTGCCCGAGGGAGCTCCCTGGGAAGCCATGTGTTGCTACCGGATGAAGATTGAATGCGCTTTGCAGCTGGGGCCTACGAGATCTAGTGGGATTCTCATAGGAGGAAGCAGAGTGCCACAAGTGGCGACGCCATGCACGGACCAATCAAGTGCAGTAAGTCAGCAAACATCAGTACTTTTTTTTATATAATCTTTATTTATTTTTAATTGATTGATGATTGCATTACAATATTGGTTTGACTCCTATCATACATCAACATGAATCAGCCATAGGTGCACATATATCCCCTCCCTCTTGCATCTCCCTCCCCCATCCCACCCTTTCCCACTCTATTTGCAGGGCAGCAGTGGAGACGCAGACATAGAGAACAGACTTATGGACAATGGTAGTGGAGAGAAGGAGAGGGTGAGATGAACGGAGAGAGTATCATGGACTCACATACACTAACATATGTAAAATAGATAGCCAATGGAAATTTGCTGTATGACTCGGGGAACTCAAAACAGAAGTACCTTTTTAATGTGCTGAAGCAGCTTCACTCGACCCTGTGAGCTGCAGAGTTAGCAGGCCTCAAGCTGAATGGGGACTGAGCAGGGCAGAAAGGGTTTGCAGCCCGAGCGGCTCCAGGCTCCTCCCCGCTCTCACCTAAAGGGAGTCCCACCCTGCAGACGCCACACCCACAGTCACCCACCCTGGCAGCTGGGGTTCCCTTCCAGGATACCACCATCTGAAACACGGCCTGGTAACTCATTCAGGGAGTCAACTCTCCAGGCTATGAGGCTGAAGATCAATAATAGCTCAATTGATAATAAAGGATGTGAGTGACCACAGGTTGGGGAAGGCTGGCCGGACTGTCTTATCTAGAGCCTTGAGCCTGCCATGCCTGCTACACCCTGAGGTAAATGCCAGGTACAACTTGGGAGCAAGGACCTCAAGGGCTTTTCAACGAGTGGCGGAAAATATGCTTGCCATAATTAAGAGACTTGGAGAATGGGAGAGTAATGCCAACTGATCTTGATTTAGTTGGGAAAATGCATTCTATCATTTGTTGTTAACTATTAAAGTCATTTAAACCCTTCTGAGAATAGATCTAACATCGGGCTGCTTTGAAGGTTTGATATGTCTTGTAATCCATAGATTATTGAAGTTAATTTCTCTGCTGAGATCCTGCTATCAGTGAAATTGCATGCATACTCAAAAATTGAAGGAAAAAAAAAAAAACAAGAAAGATTTTTAATTGGATTCCTGCTACGCCTCAGTCCAGGCAAGTAGCAGTGGTAGAAATGGCTGGATGAGGGTCTAGAAGGAAAAGGGCATCTTAACCCCTTTCAAATCTTTTCCCAAGATATGTGTGGACAGAGTCGTGTTATTTGCACACAATTTGTCCTTCACTCAGTAACCTTTCTTGGTTGTTTTTAGAGAGTCCCTTATAGGATAAGATAAAATGGCCAATAACAATGTGCTGATTTATATCATTGTGAATCATTTTTTCCCATACTTTAAATTAATTTTAATTGAATCTCATCCTCTGGACTTTCATTTGCTTCTAAATGAGTTTCAGTTGTAGAGTGAGAAAGCAACTGACTCCAAGAGTTGACAAGTTTTAGTATTTTGATCATAGATTATTTTATAATGTTGACAAATGTTTCTTGGACTACAATACTACATTTTAAATACTCATGGAACTCTCAATCCACACAATATTTTCCAGGTAGGCCAAAAGCAGGCTAACTGTGTTAAAAATGTAATTAATTTCCAGAAGGTGCAGTTGCCTCAAGAAGTGATTGCAAATAATTTACCCGTTTATGATCATCCTCAAGAAGTTGGCTAGCTGGGAAAGCCATTTAAAAATGATACCGAATATTGGAATGGACACCAAGCGCCAGAAGGAGAAACAAAGGAAGGAAGGAAGAAAGGAAGGAAGGAACTGGGTGGCTTTCTGGGCTGGTGTGCAAAGGTGCTCTGGTGCCGGCCGGCTCCAGCTCCATGAATTCGCCCACTCAGCTCCCTGTCATGGCTGATAAAACTCAGCCTTTAAACTGTCTTGGAACTTGCCTAAAGACACGTTGCTACTAAGTGGTAGAGCTGGGATGCAAACTGACTATGTGTAAGCATCAGGGTGGATCTGGGGGGCTGGGGGAGCCTGGGAGTGGCCTTGTTGGCTGTATAGCTCAGGAACAGCGCCAGGCACAGGGTAGGGTCTCAATACCTGTTTCTTGAATAAGGGAAGAAATCAGCTGTAGTGCTTGGTGCTGCAGTGTGACAAAGGCTGAAGCTGAGTTTCAAGTGTCAAGCTATGTGGTACAGACAATGAGAGAACGTTCTGTGGTCATTACGTGGGAGAAGACGTGTGTTACCTAAGGTCAACAGGACAGGCTGCTGGAGGATGTGAGACGTGATGCAGGCCTTAGATATTGGGTAAGTGGTGAAGACAGGAGAGCATTCCAAGTGGGCTGTGTCTTAGGGGAGACAGGAGAATGCAGAGGTAAAGATGTAAATGATGTGTGTGGTGGCAGAGATGAGATTGGGCTGCTTGCAATGGAAGCCTTGAGATTCGCTTGGGCTGACTGTTAATTCTAGACACACAAAAGGCTGGTGATGCCAAGCAACAGCACCCACCCTGAGCCAATGGCACTTGCTGTGAGTGAAAGGGCTGCTTTCCGAATTTCCAGTAATATTCCCAAAGACTTGTTAATGCTTTTGAACCACAGAAGCCACAATCACTCTTCTGAAGTCCCCATTAATAGCCAAGGTTGTCGAGCCTGAAGACTTGTCTATTCATTCATTGGTTGCTTTGTCCATCCATCCATACATTCCTTCATTCATTATTCTACAATAATTTTTGAGGGCCTACCCTGTGCCAGGCACTGTGCTAGGAGCTAGGAATGCATCAATTGCTGTCCTCACGATGTCTGAACTGTGCTTTGTAGAAATAAATATCCACATGTAGAGATATTCGCAGGCTTGCACTTAATCAGGAGTGCTGCTACACTTCGGGGAAGGAAGTCACATGGCAGGGCCACAGGGGAAGCCACATTTTCTACAACACCCAGACTAAACACACTGCAGCTTCACCAACAGCTTTCTTACCACTGATCCCTTCTCCTCTTGGTGCTGGGAGAATTAAGAGCATAAATAACACAGAAGCTAAGAGGCGTTATCTGCCTGAGTCCCACGAGGAGCAGAGGAGAGGGGCCCTCCACCTGCTGGAAGCACTGGCAGCAAGACACTGCGTGCAGGAGCCCAGGCTCAGGGCCACCCTGGCCAGAGCCCTGATTTTGGAAGGAAACATCTGCTTGCACTAAGCAAGCTCCAAACACATGTGCCCTCGAGTATCTGGGTTGAGTTGCATGCAGGATACCTCACACACACCCAACACCATACCCCTTCCTTTAAGAAGCCCTTTGTGGATGCAAAGTAAGGTGTGGTACCTGCCTGCCACCCTGGCCTGACAATGACCTCTCCTTAGCTCAAAGGTGGGCTTCCCAGATGACACTAGTGATAAAGAACCTGCCTGCCAATGCAGGTGACATAAGAGACATGTGTTCAGTCCCTGGGTTGGGAAGATCTCCTGAAGGAGGGCATGGCAACTCACTCAGTACTCTTTCCCAGAGAATCCCATGGACAGAGGAGCCTGGTGGGCTACAGTCCACAGTTTCACAAAGAGACGTGACTGAAGCAACTTAGCACGCATGCATGCATCTCCAAGGCATCGCTCCAGGCCCTGTGACCAGGAAGAAGGACCACTGTTGGGGCCTCTGGTGGCATCAGCTCACTAGCTGAGAGAAGGGCCTACGGTGCCAAGCCCCTTTCTCCCTGTAACATCACCAGCATGGCCCTGGCTTGCTGGAGACCCCACTCTTGTCACTCCTCCACTGGTCTTAGAAAAGCCACTTTGTGGCAAAGGTTTCCTTCCAACAGGTCCATGACTACTGGTGTTATGGGGCCCCTAGTGACCCACCCCTCCTGGCACAAACGGGGTACCTGAGGCCTAAAAAGGGTTTGAGACTTACTCAATCAAAGAATTAGAGAACTCAGATCATCAGACATTGTAATTTTGGAAGCCCCAGGATGTAAACAAATTGTTTTCAACTGTTTTAGCAGCAAAATCTCCCCCATAACACACTCCCTTGTAGACGCTCTAAAGAGCTTAGGTTCCATCCTTTTTGTTTGGTGGGTGCTCTGCCCATGGTGCTTCACTGCCTCAGTTTTCCTGACTGCCAGATTGCATTGTTTTCCCAGCCCTTGGGTTTTTCCAGCTCTGAGCCAAAGCTTCTGGAGCTGATACTGAGTCTGTTGCTGTAGACAGGGCTGGAAACTGCCTGGAAGCTGGTGAAACCCTGCTGGGGTGCTCAGCCTCTTCCCCATCCTCTCCCTCTCTAAGAAGTCTATTTAAACCCTGGGGACATCCACTTACTTTGGGTTCTTTGGTACCTGTCTTTTAGATGTAACTTCATTATTTTGCCACCCTATTTCCGGTCTCAAGAGGTCCAGAAAATACTCCAGAGGAGGCACATAGCCCTGTCAGCTGGTCTCAGCCTCTCTCTGTCCCCTGCAAGGGCTGCCTCAAGTCTTCAAAGCAAGTCTACAACCATGACCAACAACTGTAACTTTTGATTATATAAGTTAAGAGGCAGAGGACGTTAGTTGAACTTACCAGTTGGTTACCATTTCTTTTCCTAAAGAACTAGTCTCACCTGTAGAGTAATGCTCAAAATTCTCCAAGCCAGGCTTCAACAGTATGTGAACCATGAAATTCCAGATGTTCAAGCTGGATTTAGAAAAGGCAGAGGAACCAGAGATCAAATTGCCAACATCTGCTGGATCATTGAAAAAGTGAGAGAGTTCCAGAGAAACATCTACTTCTGCTTTATTGACTATGCCAATGCCTTTGACTATGTGGATCACAACAAACTGTGGAAAATTCTTCAGGAGATGGGAATACCAGATCACCTGACCTGCCTCCTTAGAAATATGCAGGTGAGGAAGCAACAGTTAAAACTGGACATGGAACAACAGACTGGTTCTAAATCGGGAAAAAAGTACATCAAGGCTGTATACTGTCACCCTGCTTATTTAACTTATATGCAGAGTACATCAAGAGAAATGCTGGGCTGGATGAAGCACAAGCTGGAATCAAGATTGCCAGGAGAAATATCAATAACCTCAGATATACAGATGACACCACCCTTATAGCAGAAAGTGAAGAAGAACTAAAGAGCTTCTTGATGAAAGTGAAAGAGGAGAGTGAAAAAAGCTTAAAACTCAGCATTCAGAAAACTAAGATCATGGCATCTAGTCCCATCACTTTATAGTAAATAGATGGGGAAACAGTGGAAATAGTGACAGAGTTTATTTTGAGGGGCGCCAAAGCATTGCAGATGGTGACTGCAGCCATGAAATAAAAAGATGCTTGCTCCTTGGAGGAAAAGCTATGACCAACCTAGACAGCATATTAAAAAGCAGAGATATTATGTTGCCAACAAAGGTCTGTCTAGTCAAAGCTATGGTTTTTCCAGTAGTCATGTATGGATGTGAGAGTTGGACTATAAGGAAAGCTGAGCGCTGAAGAATTGATGCTTTTGAACTGTGGTGTTGGAGAATACTCTTGAGAGTCCCTTGGACAGGAAGGAGATCCAACCAGTCCATCCTAAAGGAAACCAGTCCTGGATGTTCATTGGAAGGACTGATGTTGAAGCTGAAACTACAATACTTTGGCCACCTGATGTGAAGAACTGACTCACTAGAAAAGACACTGATGCTGGGAAAGATTGAAGGCAGGAGGAGAAGGGGATGACAGAGGATGAGATGGTTGGATGGCATCACCAACTTAATAGACATGAGTTTGAGTAAATTCTGGGAGTTGTTGATGCACAGGGAGGCCTGGCATGCTGTAGTCCACGGGGTCGCAAAGAGTTGGACATGACTGAGCAACTAAACTGAACTGAGCTGAGTTTCACCTGTATAGTGGTTTTTATAAAAGCTGCTTCAGATGCAATCTCAGATTTTGGAGGTTCTAAAGCAAACCGTCAATGGTCATAATTCCAGAAGCTAATTCTTTTGATGAAAACATTTCTAGATAAAATGAGGACTGATGGACTCACACAGGTCTTGGAAAATCCTGAGCCCACCTGCAACCACAGCCACCCACTTCCTGTGGGCACAACCTCTGCTGCTAAGTCACTTCAGTCGTGTCTGACTCTGTGCAACCCCATAGATGGCAGCCCACCAGGCTCCCCTGTCCCTGGGATTCTCCAGGCAAGAACACTGGAGTGGGTTGCCATTTCCTTCTCCAATGCATGAAAGTGAAAAGTGAAAGCGAAGTCTCTCAGTCATGTCTGACTCTTAGCGACCCCATGGACTGTAGCCCACCAGGCTCCTCCATCCATGGGATTTTCCAGGCAAGAGTACTGGAGTGGGGTGCCATTGCCTTCTCCGGGCACAACCTCTGCCCTGTCTAATCAGCAGAGACCTATGGCCCAGGGCTCTGAGCATGGCCTCTGTGGGGTCACACAGCAGAGAGGGCTTGCAAAGAGCTCCTGGAAGGGGATTGCCTGAACACCAAAGATGCCCAGGTGAGAAAGAGTCCCTGGGGAGGGAGGAAAGTGTAAGAAGCCTCAAGGGCTCACCTGAGGCCTGGGGATGAGCTGTGATTTCCTGAGCCCCAGTGTTTCAGGGCTCCCACAGGTCCTTGGACCCAGAGCACAGAGGACTCTGTGATGGCTGCTTCCCAGCCAGAGCATCTTTTGACTGATGGACAGCTTGTCAGGGTCCTGGGCCCCACCCTAGACGTTCTTTGGAGAAGTAGATGGGGGTCTGATTTCCAGCTCTTCCCCACACTCCATACGTGCACACGTGTAGCCCTGCTCATGCACACATAGGTGGGCCACACTCAGGACTGCTTCTCAGGCATCTGATCCCACTGCCTTCAGATGCCCACACTTACAGGGTCAGACTCTGGACCTTATTTCCCTGAGAGACATTGTCTTCTTGCTGTCAGTGGTAAGATGAACATTCTAGGGATTCACTGCAGAGACTCCAACTTGCCTAACAGCTGGCCCTTTTACTGCAACTCAAACCCCAACAGTATAAGTAGAATCAGAGCTCAGATGTGGGTGCAGAAGGGAGAGGATGGAGTGGCCTGTGGGAATGTCAGCCACCAGGGAAGATAGACCGTGTCCTCCATCCCAGAACCACGGGGTGAGCATGGGTCTTCCCAGGGGCAAGGCATCAGGAAAGGTCGGAGGGAAAGGGAGGAGGCCAGTGAGGGGTGTGGGAGGCGGCAGGGAGGACCAAGCTGTCAGTCAGTGGGCACAGCTACCCCATTCCAGCCATGCACCTGTGGAAGTCAAGAAGCCAGAAAATCTTTCCAAGATGGGTTCTGTGTTCTCAAAAAGAGAATCTACCAGCAGAAAGAGTAAGGCAGATTTCCTTCATGGTAAGGAAGCATCCAGTGGTGATAAAGCAGGCTATTTCAGCTAGGACCTCAGAACACACTAGAAAATATAATAGAACATCTCACTGTAAGTGGTGTCCTGAGATAGGAGGATTTAAGCTATCTTCTAAGACGTTTGATTCCATCCTGTTCACACACTTGATGGGTCCACTGGGGATTTGGGGCCAGAAGGAGGTTGATGGATTGCTCTCGTGGCTGCAAGCTTATACCTTCTTGCTTCATGCTCTTTTTAGGCCTCCTCCCGAGCTGACTGTGGGCTTGGCCAGGTGGCATGCTTTATTCAACGGGCAGCAGTGGCTCTGTGCAGTGCGGGCATAGTCAGGCAAAAGTACCTGTTGCATTTCTGTTTGCTGTCTTGGACCCTGCCTCTGACATGAGAACCAGTCCAGGCCAGCCTTCTAGGGAAGGAGAGACCCATGAGACAGAACCAAGTAACCCCAGCCAAACCCACCCTAGCCTAGCCTGTCCCAGGTGGCCTGTTAGCCAGATATAGATAGAGGCATGAGCAAGTCTGGTTAAGATCAATTGAGACTAGCCTGGATCAGCAGAATCATTTAGTTGACCCAAAAACTTATAGAGAATATGTGTGGTTGTCATTTTAAACTGCTGAGCATTTGGGTGGTTTGTTACACAGCAGTAGCTAACCGTTATAACTGTAGTGCAAAAAAAACAATTTTAGTCATATGATCAGGGAGAAAACACTTTGCCTCTCCTTGTTTTAGCTCTCTGAGCTCTCTTACATTCCAAGGATTGATCTTAGCTAGTCATTTTCTAGATATAATTAAAACAGCAACTAATACTGCCTCCTTCATAGCCAGTAGCTTATACCTGCTGCTGCTGCTGCTGCTGCTAAGTCACTTCAGTCATGTCCGACTCTTTGCAACCCCATAGACGGCAGCCCACCAGGCTCCCCCGTCCCTGGGATTCTCCAGGCAAGAACACTGGAGTGGGTGGCCATTTCCTTCTCCGATGCATGAAAGTGGAAAGTGAAAGTGAAGTCGCTTAGTCGTGTCCGACTCTTTGCGACCCCATGGACTGCAGCCTACCAGGCCCCTCCGTGCATGGGATTTTCCAGGCAAGAGTACTGGAGTGGGGTGCCATCGCGTTCCTAGTGATCAATAACTCAGCCTCAGATGCATCCTTTCCAAGCATGATATGATACAGTCACAGTCATGTTGTATTATCCCCATGAGAAATTTGAAGTTTAGCAAAGCAGAGCAATCTATCTGAGGTCACACAGCTACAAGTGGCAAAAGTGGGAACTCAATTCTAGTTGATGCTAATGCTTGTCCTTGTAAATAGGGTACTACGGTACAAAAGAGTCTGTCTAGAACCTGGACGACCCTCATTCGACCAAGTGCCAAACCCTGATCAATGAGGAACTAAAGCCCCAGCCCCATTTTAGGAATAATCTGGTGACATGAACCAAGATATCATTAGTGCCCTGTTGTTGTTCAGTCGCTAAGTCGTGTCCGACTCTGTGACACCATGGACTGTAGCACACCAGGCTTCTCTGTCCATCACTATCTCCCAGCATTTGACGTGGACAACTGTCCAACTGAAATGATCCTGGAAGAGGACAGCTCAAGAGATATGCATTCATGTTCTGTTAAACCAGGGCTTTTGAACGACTTGACTGCATTATCAGAGCCCCGTGGGAGAAGGGAGCTTGCCTTATGTCACACAAGCCAACACCTTCAGAGTGGTGGAATCTGCCAGAAAAAAAGCACGATGAGGCCAGGCTACGTCTTCAGCACTCTGATGTGGCCAAGAAACAGGCAAGAAGCCCAGGATGAAAATTGAGGGAGAATTTGAGAAGAAGACCTGAACACATTTTCTTTGGAAGCCAGGCTCAGAACTCTCAGGTCCCTGATAAGTGAAAGAACTGAGTCTTAACTCCACCAAGCATCTCCATCTCAGGAAGCATCATGCGTTTTGCTGGCTGAATCCCCCTTCTCCGCAGGAAACTTCCTCCAGTGACTCAGTTTCCAAACTTTCAGACCCCTGAGTCAGATGCGCATTCTTCAAAAATCTGAAATTGTAGGGCCAAAAACCCCTTCACATTCCACCTCGGAACTTTAAAACAACAATTTTATTTAGAGGGCTGATTTATTCCTAAGTAAATAGGATACAGTGTGGGTGAAGGCAGAGTGACTGGGAGGCAGTTACTGGATCTATCCGCACAAAAGCCCCACTGTTGCCGGCAGCAGAGGCTCTGCCGTCCCCGTACCTTTCAAAACTAATATGTAACCATATCTGTTTTAAAAGAGTGATTCATTTTCCTCCCATTGCCTGCGAAACTCTCTTCATCCCCACCACAGGAAACTTGAGTCTGATTTTAATGAGCTTCAATTGGAATGTGGCCTTTGAAAAGTAGTGCATTTGAAAAGATGGAACATTAAATTTTGTAATGATGTAAAACATCTTCAATTTTTGACAGGACAATGGTGCTTATTGTACTTTATGAGTCCACTGGCGATTCAAAGGTCACTTTGTATATGACTCCACAGACAGGGGCAGCACGGAATGAAAATTAGGTTACATGTGATCAGCTTTATTATTAATCAGACGAAAATGGATTTTTAACATTTTTCTAATGAGCAACAGAGAAGGAAGAAAATACCACGAATAAAACTACAGAGGAACAAGAACGACCATGGCTAAAAATGCACCATGGCCATATCTAAAAATGCGCTTTAAATCTAAAATACTTAAATACTATCTCAAGGAATAAAATGCAGCTGCATATTTTGGTGTCATAAATACATAGAAAACGGCTGAAATACCTACTCTAATTTACTATCTCTGTCCTTTGTTTATAACTAACTAATGAACTGATTTCTCTGCACAGTATATTACCATGGTCCCCAAGAACACCACACTGGGTGAGGTGGTGTCACTATTTCCATGATAAATCCTGTTTTTCAGGGGTTTATAACTCAGCTGTAAATATGTAATTCAGACTAAAACTTGGCATACAAGGCCTCGGCCAGAAAGGAAATTTACGCTACAATCACCACTCCACCCCCATCCAATTTTTTTAAGCCTTTGTATGTGTGATATTTTGGTGTTGAAGAGATGGTGCATTGAAATGGAAGGGGGAAAAAATAAGTAAAAGTTGAAGACTTGATTTTTTTCACTTCTTATTTAAATCAGAAGACTATTTTTCAACATATGCTCCACAAAGCACATGAAATAAATAGACTTCAGATCCCAAGGAAATAAAACCAGTGAGAGGTATATTTAAAACGCAGCTCTGAGGAGCATGTGATCGGAGAAACTGAGGCTGGCAGGAGCAGGCCTGGGTGCACATTCCTAAAGAACCATGCTTCTCCAGAAAGGGCCAGCTGCTCTCACTGACTGCTCACCTGGAAGGAAGGCTGAGAAACAGGTCTGAGCCGCATGCACACTCAGGAGCTTTGCAAGAAGCAAACCCCTTAGGACTCACAGGGCAGCCAGACCCGGAAATGTACCCTGAGGTGCACAGGAGGAAGCAGGGAGGGGAGAGTGGATGGTGAGGGGCAGCGGGTTCCCACTCCTGCGACCGGAGCCTGGCTATCTAACCCAGAGTACCAGGCATGAAAATGCAGTGCAAACACTTCCTTCTGAGACAAGAGTAAGACCACTTGCGTCTACCAGACAGCTACCTATGCCCCCAGGAGGTAAGGAAGAGGGAGTGAAGAGGATGTGAGAAGGAAAGTGAAGTTCAGCAGTGAACCTGGCACTCCAGGAACGTGGGGGACGGGGCACAGGGTGGGCAGAGGGAGGGCCCAGGTCAGATCTAGGACTGAGGAACTTAGAGCAGGCAGAGGGTCCTCAGGGTTCACGTCACCATTAAAACTCACATCTGCAGAGCACTGTCACTCACCACCTCCCTGCATGGCCTCCTCTGCCCAGCCCCCACCATGGGCCCCTCCTCAGCGCCAGCTGCTCACTCCTGGCATATGTAAAGCTGGGTTCAGACCACCCCATAATTTGTGGCGCCCACCACAAAATGCAAATGCAAGGGCCCTGGTTCAAGCATTACTAAGACTTTTAAGATGGTAACAGCAGAGCATTCTCCTAAGCTCAGAGCCCTTCTGTGCCCAGGGCCTGCAGAACCCCCGTGGCTGGAGTCCTCAGGATGGCCCAGCAGGCTCTGGACTGTCCCCGTGGCCCTTCCCTGACCCTCTTCTACCAGTTCTCTCCTCAGCTATACAAGCTGCTCATGACCTCAGGCCCGGGGCCTCATTGTCCACAGCGTGCTTCCCAGACCCTCCTACACACTCGCCAGCCTCCTTCAGGTCTTTTCTCAAACGTCACCTCTCAGGCTTCGTCTCTATCCCCCCAACATAAAGTAGCAACTCCCCCAGGCACTCCCCAGATTCCTTCTTTACCTTATTTTTCTCTAAAGTCTTATCACCCCTTACCAAGGAGTTACTTCATTGACAGGTTGGGCCTCACCCTACCCCAAGGACCTCCCTGTAGGAGATTTTCTTGACTGCTGGGTCTGCAGTGCCTAGAAGAGGAGCTAGCACAGAGACTCAGGAAATATTTGCTGAATGAACAAACACGGGAAGGTGTCACTGGTCCCGTGATCTCATTTCTCTCCTTGTAGTTGATGCCATGTACCTGGGCCCACAGAGTCATCTGAGGGTACAGACAGAGCAAGGCTCTAGATGGGGTTGCAGCCTCCGCTGGCTGAGCTGTCCTTGGAGGAGTGAAGGTGAGGTGCCACACCAGCAAGTCTCATCCTTTGAGAGGGGCTTTTAGAGGAGGTAAGGGCTTGGTGGGCCAGAGCAGCAGAGAAACAGGTTTGTGGGGACTATGGCCACTTTGTTCATTCTTGTGCCCAGATGCTTGGAGGAATAACTGGCATATAAGAGATGGTCCATAAATACTGGTGAATGAAATAAGGAATGAACAAATGAGAGAATTAGTGACTGCCACATAGTATCTCGGAGAAGGCAATGGCACCCCACTCCAGTACTCTTGCCTGGAAACTCCCATGGACGGAGGAGCCTGGTAGGCTGCAGTCCATGGGGTCGCTAAGAGTCGGACACGACTGAGCGACCACTTTTACTTTTCACTTTCATTCATTGGAGAAGGCAATGGCAACCCACTCCAGTGTTCTTGCCTGGAGAATCCCAGGGACTGGGGAGCCTGGTGGGCTGCTGTCTATGGGGTCACACAGAGTCAGACACGACTGAAGTGACTTAGCAGTAGCAGCAGCAGCAACATAGTATCTCCTGACTTTGTATCCTGCAAACTCAGGAACCCCCTGCTCAGACTTCAGGGGATGAGGGGTAGGGACGGCCCAAGTGGAGGAAGCCAATGTCAACCTGTGCCGATGTAGATGTGTCCATACAATGTCAAGCCCAGGTGATGAATCTCAGCCCTTGGCCTCCCAGCTCTCACTCTTCCATGAAGGGCTGCATTTGACTAAATTCAAACCATGCTATGACTGTTTGCTACTCGTGAATAACTCCAACAGGATTCAGCAGAGACCAGGACGGGGGAAGTTCATTGATTAAAAATGTATTACCCACACATATGTGTACACACACACACACTTACATACGCTCAGTTCTTGTTAAGTGCCTACATTCAGTTCTGTTAACACACTAGGGTCTGGCCGGTCATTCTTCCCAACACGGCACCAGACAAGCTTCAATCTGAGTCACCTGCATCCACATAAGCACCCCTGTAAGAAGAGCTCTGGAATGACTAGAATGCAGAAAGGCCTGGCATCCACACACCTCAGGGGAGCAGCATCTACCATTACAGCCACTGTTGGAAAGCATCTAGGAGAGCTGAGCCTGGTGCCAGCCAAGGTCAGCACGGGGCGGGGCGACGCTTCACAGCCAAAGGCTGGAGTGAGAAATAATCCCTAATGGAAAGTCAGCTGTCTTTCTCCAAAGAAACTTGACTCAGATTTCCAACGCTTTGGTTCATGTTTTCCAGGTGACTTGTTGGGTGTGGCCATTAAGAGTCCTGACTAGCTCCAGCTCTCTATCCACAGCATCCCTAAGAGGAAAACTATAGGCTTTCACCAAAAGAATGGGTTCTGGCAGGGGCAGTCTTGGTCTGTGGAGATGAGTGACCCTCATCTTGGAGGACTTGGAGGGATGGTTGTCTTTATTTCTCATGGTGTCATGTTCCCAAAGTCATGTGACAAACTCTCTTAGTTTCAAGCATCACTTGCAAGACTGGGTTAGTGTGCAAAGAGTCAGTCATGGTGCATTCCCAAGACCCAGAAGTCCTCCAATATGGCAGGCCAGGCTTACAGGAAGCATCTGAGTCCTGGGAGCAGTCAGAGGTTTTCAGGACAGCAGAAGAAGCCCAGGGTTGGGAGTCTGGAGGCGTAGGCACCTACCCTGCCTACAAATGACAGGGCAAGTCATTGTTTCCTCTTGGACCTTCAGTTCACCCTCCTGCAAAAATGGGGAAGAGAACCCCAGGCCCAATTCTGTTGACCACACACAGCCATAGAGAAGCTCACTGAAATTTCAATGTCCAAGAAAGCCTGCAGAAATGCTGGTCACACACACAGTGTGCACGGACCTGAGAGCTAAGAGCCCCAGATGTCTGCTCCTTTTCTGCCCCAGGGTCTTTATCTTCATTTCCCCCTCTCTTGGAACATGCACCCCCCTAATGTCTGCATGGCTCCCTCCAGTGTTACCTCCTCAGAGAGGCCTCCTTAACTTAACGATATGTGATCCCAACCTTCCCATATTACTCTCTAGGCCTTTGCCACTTCATCATCTTCACATCATTTATCATAAACTGAACTTTCATTTGTCTTTTTTTATTGTCAGTGTCCCTCATAGAAGGCAAGTCCCATGAGGGCTGGAACCTCGACTGCTTTGTTGGTAACCATCTCCCAGCTCTCTGGAACAATTTGATGTGTGCTAAATAAATGAACCAATGACCAAATTCACTTCCTGTTGCAGACTCTTTTTTTCTAAAAGATTGGGAGAAAAAAACCACTTCTTCCTTCTCTGGCACCAAGCCAGCTGAGTCTAGGTGGAGACCCCAGGAACTCTCACTGTTTCCTCCACACGGCCTGAGTTCTGCCCCCTTCCACCTCCTTCCCCACTCCCTATGTCTGTTCCTCTGTTGTGATTCTTTGTCCAACTTTACAGCCTCCTCTTAGCACAGGAGCCTGGCACCCTTATGTGACCAATAGTCCAGGAGTGCCCTCTCCAGGGTTGTGCCAGGATCCCGCCTTCCTAATGCAAGCTGTGTTCCCAGGTTCCTGCAGAGAAGAGCAGTCTCAGAAGCAGGACAGATTTCTATTTTTTTCCAGATCAGGGCTTTTCTCCGCATTTTTGCAAGTGGCAGCTTGTTCTAGTCAGAGATGACTATACCATTTCGAACATATAGCATATTTGAGCCAGGGCTACAATAAACTAAGAAGCCTGCCTCTTACCCTTGCTTCTGAAGTGGCCTGGCCCACTGTAGGGGAGGGGAGTAGTAAAAATTGCCCCAGCACTGCAGGGATAAGTCACAGGAACACCTCCCCTGCTTAGGTACCAATCCCCAAGAGGGTGAGGCTGCCGCCCCAGATGGCAGAATGAGGGCCAGTGACAGGGACCTGCCTGGACACCTGGAAACAGCAGCAACTGTTGTCTCTGGTTCAACAACCAAGGGCAAGCCCTCTCTCTAATCTGCATCTGGAGAATTACCTCTAAGATGACTTCTAGCTCTGGATAATCTAGGAATCTTCCATTTCATTGCAGAGGAACCAATTTTGGCCTCAGTGAGCTCTAAAAACAAAGCAGTCTACCTAAGCGGCATCAGAGATGCTGTGCGGGAGACTCAGGCATCTGGACTCTGGGGATGGAGCTGGATGCTGGGGTCACATGGGTCCAGGAGGCTGGAGAAGCAGCAGGAGGAGGAGGCGTGGAAGAAAGAAGTGTGGGGTCAGCACCAATAAGGTGGTGTCAACTGGAGGGTGTGTATCCCTGTTGAATAGAGTGGGTACATCTATTTGTACTCCGCACTGAAGAAGGCTTAGCCTGGGAGTCGGATGCAGCTTCCTTGGCACTCTTCTTTGGGAAGTCCCAACTTTGGACCTCAGCAAAGCCAGAAGCAGACCCATTGAGGATGCCACCCTCAGTCTGTTGCTGACTGCCAAGCTCCAGAGGACACCCCCACCATGAAAGTGGGCCCAAGTCTGCTGGGGACACAGGCTGCTGGGCACAGACTCCTGAGCGACCAGCCTCCCAGGCCACTCCCACCCTCCCCTCTCCAGGAGCAAGTCTTTTCTTAGAAGATTCCCTATGGGGCTTCTTAAAGTGGGAAATGTGCTAAGATGTGAAAAAGCCAGAGCCAAAAAAAATGGGAAGGGTGACTGTAAAAAAGAGGCTGAGTGCAAACAAGCCGCTGGTGTCAGGCGGAGGCAGTTAGGAGCGCCGCGGGCCCAGCGTGAGGCCCACTTGTCTCCTTTTGAGGAGCAGGGGACAGCTGACCGCTTGTCCACGGGATGTGTTTTGATAACTCCCAGAAATGAGAGGGTGTTTTATGGGAGGGTAATTGGGCATAATTCCCTTCATGACTTAGAGTCTACAGGCAGCCTCTACAGCTGGCCCTGATTTGGGACCATCAGCAGCAAATGCTATTTTCATGGCCAATTTATTAAAGACTCCATGTTTTTGAGGAGACGTCACGAACACAAAAAGGGGTATATTTATTGATATGTTTAAAATATAGGTTTTTAACTCCATTCCTCAGCCCTTAAAAACAAAGTAAAGAGATAGACAGATACAATTATGTTCTGACTAGTTTCCGCCAGCCTGCCCAATGGGAACGTTTGTACAGAGTTCTCAGTGGCGCTGAAATCTGCTTAGGAAAGCAACAAGTCCTTTGTTCCGTTGACAACGGTTATTACAATTAATTCATTTGGTGATTGGTACTTGAACTGAGTGACAAGGTGTTATTTTACCTCAGTGAAAGTTAAAGTGGTAATACCTACATGTGCAGTAAAGCTGCGGGCTTGCTCTCCCTCGTGGCGTGGGGGTGGGGGGTGCAGAGAAGAAAAGACCAATGCTGGCAGTCTGCTCGGAGGACCCCTCCCCACACACCACTGTGAGTTGGGAGGAACGTGCTGGAAATTTCTGCCTCCCCAACCCCAACTCCCACCCCACCACGGGGTTTCTTGCAAAGTTTTCACAAAGCCATAGGGTCCAAAGGTGACATGAGCTGAAGGGAGGGTGTCTGCGGAGCGAGAGCCGAATGCCACAATTGAGTTGGGTGGTAAGTCTTGTCATTCAACTTGTTGCCGTTTGCCCAGCTTGAGGGCCGGGTACTCCCACCTGTCCACCAGGATTCCTCAGCCCTGCACTACTGACGTGCTGGGCCTGGTAACTGCTTGCATTGCCGGACACCGCAAACTGCCCTGGCCTTTACCCACTAGATACCAGCAGCGCCCTCAATATCTCCAGACATTGTCAAGTGTCCCTGGTCAGGGGAACACTCTTAGTTGGAAAGCACTGCCCGACCCAGCACCCCAGACTGTTTTTGTATGGTAGATTGGAGGTTCAAGGACTCTCCTCTGATTTATCCTCTCTCAAGCTCTCTGAGCACTCCTGATCCAGAGGCAGGTTCAGACCCCTGCTCCCCGGAAGCGCACAGCACAGTGTGCCTTCCATACGGCGTAGAGGGTGTGGGCGAAGGAGAGCAGTGGGGCAAAGGACTCAGCACCTGAGAAGGAATTTCGAAGGACATTTTTCCTCAGAAGCCCAGACTTGCCTTCAGCCAGGGTGACTACCAAAGGGCACTTTCCGGGTACAGGGCCTTGCACCCTCACAAGGATCTTCAGAAATGAGTGTTGTTCAGTCATTAAGTCATGTCCGACTATTTGCAACCCCATGAACTGCAGCACCCAGGCTCCTCCGTCCTTCACTATCTCCCAGGATTTGCTCAACTTCATGTCCTCTGAGTGTCCACTCATGCTATCTAACCATCTTATCCTCTGTCGCCCCCTTCTCCTCCTACCCTCAATCGTTCCCAGCATCAGGGTCTTTTCCAATGAGTCAGCTTTTCTCATCAGGTGGCCAAAGTACTGGAACTTCAACATTATTCCCTGCGATGAATATTCAGGGTTGATTTCCTTTAGGATTGACCAGTTTGATCTCCTTGCATTCTAAGGAAATGTGTCATATAATAAATGCCTCAACACAAAAATGTGTCGAGAAGAACTGATCTCTACTCATTATTATGAATTTCAATTATACACCAGGATTCAAAAAATTCTGGTCACCTGAATGTTCAGGCAGCTGGGCAGTAAGTAGAACCTCCTCTCTGCACATTGTTTGTATTGATCAGAAATTTGGCTTTTTACCCAACTTTCTTTTTTTTTTTTTTTTTTCCAACTTTCTCAAGTAGACACTACCACATAACATGGAAGAAGGGTTGCAGGTCAGAGATGAGGCCATCCTGGCTCTGGCTGGGTTGTCTCAGGAAGGACTTATTTTCAGGAGGTGGAAGAATGGAGGCTCTGAGGAGCAGAGCTAGTGGGGATCAAGCTCCTCCCACCTGTTCACTCATCACCTCCTTCTTTAGAGCAGTCCAGTTGGGTCTCTGTAGCAGAGACATACAGTGACAAAGTGCTAAATTCTTCGTCATCTAGTCCAGATCCCAGTGCATCAGGACCCGGACCCAGTGCATCCTCTTCACTGCCCCAGAGCATGGCTGGATATTGCCTGGGTCCCCAGCCAGCCCAGGATCCTCTCAATATGAACAGCTCGGTAGAACTTGACTCGTACTGTATGTCTGCATTGGAAAAGTCATGGACAGGGACCACAGAAACTCTCCCATTTTTTTTTTTTTTAAATTAGCAGTATTTATCACCTTCTCAAAATCAATTGCGTATTTTAAATGAAAACAAATGACTGTTTCTAGACTGATCAATACTTGCATCTTTGCCTTTTAAAAAGTAAAAAGTTTGAATGTAAGGAAATCTTTATCTTTGCTCCCGTCAATCCAATTATAATATAGCTCAATAGTTAATAAATATAATCCTCTTTGTCTGGGCAGATCAACATCATAAAAAATGCAAAGAATTCTATGGTATCCAAGACCCTGTGTGGTGGAAAGTGGCCTCTTCCCTGTAAACTCCGGGCCTTGGTACTTTTCTCCTCTCCTTCCTACATGAGGAGCCGTTTATTCCTATTAAGTCTAAAGAAAAGGGTTTATATATTTAATGATTCTAAAACCAAAATGCTACCTACTATCTGCACAATTGCCATTTTATCTCTCTAAACTTCTCCGGTTGACGTTTTTAAAAGGGCAAAAGCAGAAAACCCTTATATAATACCTAATTTGTACATCTGCGGTTTCCCACTGACTGGCACAGGCACCATATGTTTTTAATTATCATAATAGCCCTAAAGAACCTGTTTGGTGGGAAACACATATGATCCTTTTATTACTGGTTTGTAATTTAAACAGTTTTAACAGAAAAGGTCTGGCTATAGGGGAGTGACAGGCTCAAAGGCCTAAGATCCCTGTCGTCGACCTCTGGAAGCTCAAGTTCAGATCCCACCCACCAGGCGGGACCTCCTTCCCCTGCTTGACAGAGGTAATTGGTCACATGTGAAGCGGCTCTGCGGGACCTTTAAAAGACAGGATCTGTGATCTCCAGTGACGCTGGGGTCTGGTCAGAGCCTGACACAGTGGGCAGAGGGTTGATAAATATTATCCTAGTCTGACCTCTGCTGCCCTCACAGCTGGGGGCTGGGCCCATGGCAGCCCCCGTCTGGAGGGTCCACTGGTGCCCTGGGCCACCCACTCTCCACTTTCCCCCACCTGGACCCCAGAGAACAATTGCAAGGTGAGGGGTCAGGTTTCCTTGAGGCCCTCTTGCTTCGGGGAGGGCTGGGTAGACAGTCTTTTCCTGGAGGTTGAGAAGTATAATAAATACAGCCTTAAAAATAATTAATTTGCAGACCGCGAGATGGAAGAAATCTTGGGATGGGGATGATCTGGTGGGACTTTCTCATTCATGATGAGGTGAGGATGCTGAGGGGACAGGCAGAGACCTGCTCAGGGTCACAGGCAAGCCCTCAGCCGGGTGGGTCACATGGAGCACATCTGACCACACCCAGCGCCCCATCCTGCCTGTTCCCAGGTTCTACCTATGGGTGCAACCTCCGCTTGGAATTGCCACGTCTTCTCCCAGGACCCAGATCTACAGGATGGCAAGAAAACTCTACTTTTATTTATTTGTTTGTTGGTCTGCTCGTTTTTGACATATCTCAAACAAGGTTTAAGGGCTTCCCAGGTGGCGCTAGGGGTAAAGAACCTGCCTGTCAATGCAGGAGATGTAAGAGACCCAGGTTCGATCCCTGGGTTGGGAAGGTCCCCTGGAGGAGGGCACGGCAACTCACTCCGGTATTCTTGCCTGGAGAATCTCATGGACAGAGAGCCTGGAGAGCTACAGTCCATAGCGTCGCAAAGAGTCAGACACGACTGAAGCAACTGAGCACACACGCACAAATAAGGATTAAAGGCAAGGGAAAGCCCCACAGGGTGAGGCAACAAAATGTCATCTCGGGGTAGCTCCACTGCTGAATGAATCAGACCCTCGTGTGCTTGCTGAGTCACCTCGGGTAAGGTTAAGTGTCTTCTCTGTGCCTCCATTTCCCCATATGTAAAATGGGAAGAATAAAAATTACATCTACCTCTGGGGATTTTTATAATATACGGATTAGATGAAAGAATAACGTTTGTGACTTTCACTTTCATATATATATATGGTATTTAAAATTGGAGTTGGCCCTGGCACATAGCTAAGCATTTATGATTTAAAACCAAACTTGGTAGATGGAGGGGTAGTTCAGAGGACCTGATCCTGTAGGTGACTCTTAGGCATGGGGAGATCAAGAGGATAAAGTCATGTTCCCTAAACACCAGAGCCAAGATGCTGGGTTAGAATGGGACAAAACCTCCAGTTATAACTGCTTTCTGGCAACCTCTCAAGGAATCCAGGGGGCGGGGGCCGTGTTAGGAGCAATGGCCATCAGACTTTCTCGGGCTATCCAAATGGCAGGTCTGATTCCACTCAGCTGTCGTGAAAGTGGCTTTCTCATTTCCACTACTGGGGGTTTTAGCATTCAAATGTGACTCTATGATATTGTATTACTTTGATTTTTTTTTTCTTTGTCATAGCTTGATACTGGAAATGCAATACAGGGGACCTTTGAACAATGTGGATCTCAGCTGCTCGGGTCCACTTACACGAGGATATTTTTCAATAAATATATGTATGTGCTGCAAATGTATTTTTTTCTTATTTTTTTTAATATTTCCTTTGCTGTAGCTTACCTTATTATAAAAATATGATACATGACACATATAATGTACAGAATATTCGTTAACTATTTATGTTATCAGTAAAGCTTCCAGTCAACAGTGGGCTATTAGTAGTTAAGTTTGGGGGAGTGAAAAGTTATACCCCTTTTGACTGTGTAGGGCATCATCACCCCAAGTACCCTAATCGGTCACCTTAGTGTTAGTCGCTCGGTCCTGTGTGACTCTTTGTGATCCCATGAACTGTAGCCCACCAGGCTTCTCTGTCCATGGAACTCTCCAGACAAGAATACCTGAGTGGGTGGTCATTCTCTTCTCCAAGGGATTTTCCTACCCAGGGATTGAACCTGGGTCTCCTGCATTATAGGCAGATTCTTTACCATCTGAGCCACCAATGAAGCCCAGTGGTCACGAGTCAACCGTATATGGAATAATGTAGCTGAAACCCTCTATCATCTAGCACATACTCTTCGCCAGGCTTACAGCACAGCCCCGGACAGGTATTTGAGTACACTGTGGTCCCTAAGCTGCCGGGCAGGCGCCTGGTACCTGTGTGCATGGACTAAGCTGAGGCTCAGAGAGGCTCTCTGAAGGGATGCTCATGGCTTGAGAAGTTGGAAGGCTTTTCCAATGAGTAGAAAAAGAACCTCGGGCAAGTCACCTGACATGTTGTGGCCTCGGTGGCCTCATGCATAAGATGGGTTCTGCTAAACAGGTGAGTCTGGTTATGCAGAAGTGACTGGCAACCAGAAAGGCTGAAGAAGGACCAGCTGGCATTGGACCTGTGACACTGGACAGGCCCACTTGCCTGCAGGTGAGGCTGGGAGTGAGACATGCCAGGCACATCCTCCCATGCCACCCTATCTTTCCTCCTTCAGGACAGGCTCTCTCCAGGTGAGTAGGTGGGACAGGCATTCATCCAGCCAACCCCACCCTTAGAGGAGGAATGAAGGAATCACAAGTCCAGATCTGGCCCTCCCAGTGACCCCAGAAGATGAGAGGAAGCCTTCTCATAAGTTTAAATAAAGGGGGAATATAAAGCCCCCACCCCAGAGGGACTGCTCTTTCCTTTTGGCAAGAAGAAGGCCAGATGGCCACCTTCACTTGAGATGTCATTGTGACCTCCTGACTCAACAAACAGCAAGTGCATCTTAATCAGTGAGTGCCCTTCCTGTCCACCAGAAAAGGCTACTGCTCTGACCCGCCCCTCAAGGAAACAAGACCTTCTTAATCACAGGCTGCCTCGAGGGGCTAGGAGGGGGACCACAGGCCCTGGCTGACCCTGCCACCAGCAGCTACTGTTCCTGCTCGCTGCCTGCCTGCCTGGTGCCGGCCCAGCTCGGCAGCCCAGCCAAGTAGGGGCTGGGGTGAAGGCGCCTCCAAATTTCCAATTCGGGGAATAATAATTCACATGACTTCAATCCCATCTGCACCCAGTGAAGGCAGAGCAGGGAAAGGAGCATAAAACACAAAGTTCCCACAGTCAACATCTGTCTTAGTGCAAACAATGGACCATTATCTTGTAAATAATTCTGATTAAGCTGCAGCGTTTCCTCCTGAAGCTGGTGGTGGGGAGCAGGGGGAGGGCGCCGCTGGGAAGCCGGCCTGGGCCGCCAGGTGCTACGCTCAGAGCCTCCCCTGGCCCCTGTCCCTCAGCCTCGCCCTGCCCAAGGCAGCAGGCCCTCTGACCACCTCCAAACCCCAGGTGGCTTCGGGAAGGTTCCTCCCTGCCGCCATGCTCTCCGTTCTGCTGGCTCTTCTCCTCTTCCTCACTCTATTTCCCACTTTCCTGCCCTCTCCAGATACCATCTCCATCATGTTTCTTTTAGTCTGTTCATACTGGTTTTATGTTCTCTTACCGTCTCCTTCCTCCCCTTTTATCTCCCCAGGTCTCCAGTTTCCCCTCTTCACGCCTTCCCCCTACTCTCCACTCCAAGCTTCACCTCTCTCCTTTCTCTCTTCATCTGCATCTCTGACTCACTGCTCTTCACCCCTCTCTCCTTGTCTGGTCCTTCCTGCTCTTGGTCTCACGGTGGCTGTCTGTACTCCCATCCCAGGCCCACCCCTCCAGACTCTGGATTGGTGTAGAGTCGGGAGATTCAGAGGCCTACAGGCCCCACCTGCTCCCCGGCTGTCTCAGACCACAAGGCCGACCAGAAGCACTGTGCCCACAGGAACCCCTCTTCCCACCACTGGGAAACCCCTCATGCCCCACCCCAAATCCAAAGACCCTCTCCCTCCCGTGTGTCCCAGGATGCTGAGGTCAGCCTGCCTCTGCACCCACACATCTCCTGTGTCATGAAAAAGAGCTGGGGCTTCCCAGAGCTGCCCAACAATAAAGAAGTCCAGGCACGCACCTATGCAAAGGAGACAGGATTACTCACTTTGCGAGGGCATTTATCCCAAAGTTCTCAAGAAAATCCCCCTGGTGATTTAAATTGAATTGCCTGAATCTGATTTTGAGATGACACTTCAAGCCCAAAGTTCCCATATAAAAGCAAAAGCCACTGTATAAGAACACTGTTCCTGCTAGCTGACCACTGGACATTTTTTTTAAATCTCCTAATTGTAAATCCTTTGCAGCATGAGAAAAAAATAAGAAAAAGAGTTCAGTTGGAGCCAATAGGGGTGATGTCTGCACATCCCAGGAATGGGATCACTGAACCCCAGCACACCTTTCTCCATGGATGGGATGGAATCCCAGTGAGGCTGTCTAGACAGAGGCCTTCAGGTGGTGAGTACAGATTGGCAAGCAAGAGGGGCTCCATGCTCTGCAATACCTTACCCAAATTCTCTCCCCACTTGTCAAGGTCTTAGGGAGTATAAGTCTTCATGGCAACCCTGCCTGGGACCTGCATGGCAGTAGAAATCCTAAAATAACTGAAATGTGGATGATCTGCCAACCTCCAACTTACTCATTCAAATTCATTTTATTGTCTTGAGGATGCACAAGGGTACACAAGTGTATCCTTTGATGGATGACAAAACTAGAGCAATCAACCCTAACTCTACTGTACAGCACAGGGAACTCTACTCAGTACACTGTAATAACCTATATGGGGGAAGAACCTGAAAAGGAATAGATAAATGGATATGTGTAACTGAATCACTTTTCTGTACACCTGAAACTAACAGAACATTGTAAACCAACTATACTCCAAGATAATTTTTTTAATTAAACAAAAGCCAAGGAATGGAGGAGTTCAAAGTTGGAGATAGTGCACACTGTCCCAAACTCGGGGGCTTGCTAGCCAACAGTGACTTTGAGTGGCCACAAGAATGCTGAGGATGGAAGAGTGGAAGGGTTGCAGATATGGAAAGGGATTGAATTGTTCCTCATTCCCCGTGCATGCAAGATGGAGCACAGCATGTCCCCTCTTCTCTCCCTACCTCCCACCTTTCCCTCTAAGTGTTACTGGGTTGGAGTGTTGGGTGGGAGTGGGGGGCTCCCAAGAGGGACTACATACTGTCACACCCAAGAGGGGTACCTTGGATTATCAAGTTGATGTCAGTAAAGCACTTGAGGAAACCTTATCATCATGAAAATACTCAAGCTCCACTGTGAATACAATAGGTTGTAAAATGAAAAAAAGTTAAATAATCAGATTTTTCTTGCACTACTATGAACCCAAAGATCCACTTTTATTGACTCCCTCTTTAAAAAAAAAAAATTACCAACTTCTAGAATTAGAAGAGAAATGCCTCAATGCTCTTCTTACAAGTTAATAAAAATGTCTTGATGAAGAAGCAAGTATTCATATGCCCCATTCTCAGACTGAAACCCCACATGTTCATGTACTTGTGGGAAGACCAACTTGGTGCCCACATCTGGGACCCTGCAAGACTGAGTGCTCATGAGGACTCTAGAACAGATGGAGTCTTAGAGAGTCACCAGAAAAGTCAAGGAAACAGGGATCCTGAATGCCATAGAATATGAGACCCAAGAGGATACTGAGGGGACTTGTCCAAGCTCCTTGGAGCACAACTGCTGTAGACACTGTAGGTCCTCTGACCCCCGGGCCAGCCCTCCATCCAGCCTCCAGAAAGCCTGGCCCTAAGCTGAGTGCGTGTCCCAATATTTAAAATCTGCAGTTCGCTTCCCACCTTAGAGTATGAATCTTCCTCACCCTGGGCTCTGGAAGACGTGACCCTCTGCAGTGCACCAGGGATGTAAAAATCCTTAGACCAAGGGGTTCTGGCTTGTGCGGGGTGCTGTCTGTGCCCGACCCCTTCCCCTCTGGCTCCCCAGGATGCCAGTGGCCTCTTGTTTCTCTTTGATTGTGACTGTTTCGCTGTTGGATGAGCTGCTGCTGCTGCTAAGTCGCTTCAGTCGTGTCCGACTTCATGCGACCCCATAGACAGCAGCCCACCAGGCTCCCCCGTCCCTGGGATTCTCCAGGCAAGAACACTGGAGTGGGTTGCCATTTCCTTCTCCAATGCATGAAAGTGAAAAGTGAAAGTGAAGTCGCTCAGTTGTGTCCGACTCGTAGTGGACTCCATGGACTCCAGCCCACCAGGCTCCTCCATCCATGGGCTTTTCCAGGCAAGAGTACTGAAGTGGGGTGCCATTGCCTTCTCCAGGGTGAGCTGTAGTGAGTCTCAACTACTGAGAGCTGCAGAGCTGGTGGATAAATGCCCCAGCTTCTTCAGCCCTCAGGGGTCATTCTGAGGCGAATGTCACATCGTGTCCTAGAGGATCCCAGGGGACAATGCCTAGTCCCTGATCAGTGGCAGCTCTGTCAGCACCCTCAAACATGCCTCCCAGGACTGCCCCCCTACCTCAACAAACTGCACCCTGCTCATGTCAGGCTCTGCTCTGGTGAGACCCTGAGTAGGTCAGCCATGGGCTCCAGAAAGATTGAGATTAATGGACTCGCGTCGACAAGAAAGAGCCCAACATTCTGTGAACCCCCAGTTAAACCCTGAGGCCCCTGCACCTCAGTAAGACACCTGCCTCCACCAGGTCCCTAGGTGCAGGGACAAGTAGGGTGGCTTGTCCTTGCGACTGCCCCAGCCCTCCCCCCAGGACATACGAAACACTTGAGTTCCAAAGAGAAAAGCAACTTGTCCATCATATAAAAAGAGCAATAATTTGGTAAATTAATTGCAAATTTGCTTTCCCCGCTTGGTTGCCTTTCTCCTTTTCTGTGGATAATTGAGAGTATATTATATTAATTCGACAACAACAGAAGTTCAAAAAGAAAACTTAACCTTGTGAGCAGTGGGTTACCATTAGATGGGTATGTCTGAACAACTCTACAAAGAGCATGAACGACAAACCCTTCATACAGCCAGCCAATTTCTGGGTGCGCAGATGGAGACTTTTGCTCATGAAACTGCTGTGCGGAGTTCCCCAACTTTAACCTTGAGAATGCAGTTTGCTCTAGAGACAAAATCCGCTCCTGCACAGATAACACTGTACATGTTGAGCTGCATACTTAGGGCTGTAATTCACTCATCATGATGTTTCTTTGAGAAAAAGTGACTATAGGTAAGAAGAAATCATCCCCCAAAATTTTGACTCTTTTCCCCTGAACCAGAACATCTGAGTTTCTTTGAAACATGAGTAATTGAAGAAGTGGACTTGAAGACTAGTTTTCACCATGAGCTGCACAAGCCTTCTCCCCCTCAATCTATCCCACCTCATGGCACAGTTACCTCCTTGAAACTCCTTTCCCCTCTTTCCACCTCAGACCAGTGGGCCATCCTTGCTTAGAAGGGTCTAAGCTTCAGGGCCAAGGGTAGAGTCATAGGGGATGCTTGGGGTTGCCCCAAATCTGAGTCCAAACAGGCTGCGCTTTTTGTAATGCCAGGTGGGGATGGGGAGGGGGAGGCAGGCTTCCAGAAACAGGACTGCCAGCCCCCACGCTGAGCTGTGAAATGAAGTCAGCTCATCCCGGAGGCCTGGATGCATCCAGCTCCCTCATGGCCACAGACAGGATGTTCCCAAGAACACTCAGCCGGTGAGAAAGGAGTTCTTCCCCAGAGGCAGGGGGATGAGAGGGAGGTGGGGAAGAAGAGGGCAGAGGAGGGAGGGTTGTGAAATGAGAGGGGGTAGGAGGCTGGGGGCGGCTCATAAAAAATTGGAGGAGAGAATCCACAAAGGTCTCCTCTAAGCTTGAGAAGCTCCCCCAGGGGAGCAACCCAGGAAATACCCCCTGCTTTCGAAGTGGAAATGTGGAGACCCCGTTAGGGAAATCGAGCCCTCATGGAGGGAAGAGGGAAATAGACGCCTGGATAGGGGGCTCCAGGGAACTTTCCTGCCGTCAGCGTGAGGAACCAGGATGATCTGTTTCCTGCAGCGGTTCTGCCTCTGTTGCCAAGACCTGGCCGCTCACGCTGCACTGGACTCCCAGCCCCTTCCCTGCTGGAATGGTGGTCTCGGCAAGGGTTCCCACAGTGTGCAACGTGACTGTAAATGAAGAACAGTGCCAGGGACTATGTGTTCAACCCCGGGCCCTTCAACAGAGCCCTCTGGTCCCCACCGCACCCTGACCAGGGGTTAAAGAGGGTGCCCCTTGCCTTCACAGAGTGGATAGTGGTGAGCCCCTCCTTGGGAGCTGCAAAGGTAGCTTCTAAAACCCAACGTGGCTTCAGGCCCTGGTGGAGAGAACAGGCTCACAGAGGCTTGGTGTGTGTAAGGAGGTGATGCAGGGCTCATGGAGCCATCAGGAGGCAGGGACCCAGGAAAGGGCAGGGATGAATTCTTGTCCCAGGGCAGTTCCCCAGACTCAGGTGGTATTGGAAACAAAGATGGGATCCCCAACCCCCCGGAGTCTTTCTTTCAGTTCAGGCTCTGCCTACACACTGCTGGTCAAAGCTGGTCCAGGTAGATGTGGCTGGGGTCACTCGCTATACCTTGGCTAGGCATGTGGGCGTCCATCAAGGTTTCCATCAGAACCCACAATGCATGTTCTCAGCTTCATGGAACAGTATCCTATTCTCAGAATCTCTCACTTTCACTTCTTATCTCCAATAAGATTCAACCTAATCCTGTACTCTATGGTCTTCGGGGTTACTTGAACAATTTCCATGAGACCTACTGAAGGAAATATTTTCAGCAGTCAAGGTGACAAGGTTGACCTACTGATGGGCCAGGCATGTTCCAGTGGACACTTCTGGGCTTCCGTTCCCTTGTACACAGGACACTTCATTTATCTGGAGAAGGGGGGGACCATGCTTGGGGCTTGGGATTCTGTCAAACAATGATAATACCTCCCCCACCCCCAGGACCAGTTAGCCAGGCAGCAGCATGTGCGTGGAATTTAGAAGTTTACAAAACACGCCCAATTAGAGAAGCTTGGTAAGACTGTTGAAGTGGCAAGTGCCTGAAGTCCAGCTCATGGACGAAAAAAAAAAAACCTAAGCGATCACAAAAGAAAAGTGAAATCCTTGCTATGTGCCTCCTGCTGTGATGGGGGTGGGGGCGGAGCTGGCAGAAGCCAGTTACAACAGACAAGGGCACAACCAAAATATCGCAGTGGATGAAGTTGCACACTCCAGCAATTCCAAGGGCCTCTCCATGTAAAACTATGCTTCACAGGACGAAAAGAAAATGGTAAAGTTTGCTGGACCAAGGCCAGGTGTGTGTCGTCCTCCACCCGGGGGATGAGGGACACGGGGCCTGTGAGCTGTCGTGGGGTCTAATCACCCACCCGAGAGACACTTGTGCACACAGATGCTCTCCCCAAACCCACCACGGTCACCCCACCCAGTGGGGAGGTGCCTTGACATTTGTATGTTTAGGAGCTGTAACTCTTGGAGCCTCCTAAAGATGGGTGGAAAACATGGCAGGTGACCCAGCGAACAGCCCATGGGACAGCACCTCTAGCTTCCCTGAATGTCCTGTTGAGGCTTCCAACAGACAGAGGGATGTCAAGGGTGGAGGGTGTTGCGGAGTGAATTAACATAATGACTCAAAACTGCACTAATGTTTCACAGCTTTTTTTATTAGCAATACCAAGATAAGTTATTGAAGCATTTTTAGTATTGTTTTACATTCCATTCATAAATGACCTAACTTGTAACTCAGCATACAGCACACTTAGAGATATAGTTTGACACTTATTCAGAAAGCTACAATTATTATAACTTACATGCCTTCATTACCAGGAACACCTTCATATATCTTCTAATTACTTCAACAATACTCTATTCCAAAGCACACGATAACCCAGTACAAGTTTACACATTTTGCTTCAATCACCGTTTTTAAGGAGTGGATGTTGAGGTGCTGTTCACTGGTATTTTACCATCATCTGTTCCTGGTTAACGTGACGACCTGACACAATATTAAACTAGCAATATTACTGCTTAAATACTATGGAGAAAGAGAATTACTGCACTTTTCTGTATTCTTCTAAAGTGTTACAAAATACAGGACAATCGGACACAAGCAGTAATGCCAACGAGACCATCACAGGGCCCGCTTCTAGAAGCTGTGCTGAGCGGAAGCCCCCCCAACAGGGTTTCCACAGGTGAAGGGACTCCAATCCACCCATGTTTGTTCTGCAGAATTCATGACTCTGAGGGAATTTTCTCTCTTGCTCAAGTTACTAAGCCTTCACCATCCTTTGCTAATAGTGGAACATATGGGGCAGTATTTTTAGTCTCCCTGATTCTTTGCTATATATACTGTAGGTTGGTGTGCCATGTGTATACACATACCTATGCCAATAGTAATTATTTATTCAACACACATATGTGTATACATTCTTCTCTTGACTTTACACGATTAACAAGCTGCAGATAGCCACCGAGGAGCACGAACAGACAAGGGCAAATCCAGCTAGACCGACTAGAACAGGGGGTGTCACTTACCTGCAAGAAAATGTGCAGATTCATTAAACAATCCAGAAACCATGTGGGCTAGAGGCATTTGAAAGCAAGGGCAGGGCCACACTCCCTAATTGTTTAATGAAATGATGACAATAAAGCAATATTTATAAAATTTGGTCCTTCCATCTCTGGCTAAAGCAAGAATAGTCTATGTGATTAGAGCAGGTTGGCAATTAGATGCAGAGGTGCTGTTGATCAGAGCTAAGTAATAGGAGATAATTACTACTTATTTTAAACCTGGGCTTGGCACATAACATCTGAATAAAAAGAAGAAAGAACCTGATTCCTTCAGCAGCTAAGATGTCTGTAGCTAGATGGCTGTCCATGCCAACCACCACTTTGATTCAGCAGCCTCAGAAGGCAGACCCCAAAGATTAAGCCCAGGGTCCCTAAAAGCACTCAAGAAACACATAGGGTCACTCTGTTCCTATTGCATATGGCGGTGGCTGGGCCTGCCTGGAGAACTTGCATTTCCCCAGGGATGTGGATGTCCATTCTGACAACACTCTCTTCACTCGGCATTCTCCTCCTCTCTCCCAATTTGAAGTCATCATTGGGGAGGAAAAATTACTGTATACAGGCATGTATGTTTTGAACCAAAGAGTTTGGTTGGTCTCTTCTCCCAGCCCAGGCTTGATCCTGGGCAACAGGTATCATGCGATCCAAAGAGAACATGGATACGGCAACCAAAATGAAAGCTACCAGACTTCTGCTTCGGAGGCACTGTTGATTCAGACAGTAGCTTTTGGAGCCAAAAATATGCAGCAAAAGGAAAAGAACATAAACAAGGCTAAATGTCACCAGTGTTTGCCGACTTACAGACACCATCCATTTGTTTGTTCTGAAATGACGAGTGGACCATTTGGCAAATACAATGGTATTCACACAACAGTTCTGTCATCCTGCAGTGCAAACGACATCACGTCAGTGGCATTCCCATTTAATTTAAACAGAAGGAAAGGGAGGAGGAGTAGAATGCCGAAAGAGTTTGGAGAGGGCTGTCATCCAAAGAGGCCGCGCCTGGTGAGGCTCTGGATGGGGCCAGGGGAGAGCCTGTCCTGGGCGCTGGTTTCTGTGGGAGACCCAAGGGGATAGCACCTGTGCTTTGTCCCACCAGAGACAAAGGGAAAGGCTCTGCAGCCAGCGCAGGGGCAGAGCAGGCAGGATGGGGCGGTGATTTGCATTAACTGAAAGGATCTGCCCCTGGACTTCAGGACAAGCCAACTGGTCCTCCCTACTGAAGTCTAACATCAGGCCCTGGACATGTACTATGACTGGGGGCAGGCTGGACAATGGGGGTCAACAGCCAACCTGGAAATGATAAAATTGGGCAAAGAAAGGGAGTGCAAAAGTTGTGCTTTATCCACAGTGTCTGTAAGCTGATAGTAAGAGTCAGCTCAGGAAGAAGAGAAGAGGAGGATAATTGCTCATTTGCCTTTAAATAAAGCATGGCAGCTCTAGAGACAAGACCCTATGGCAGAGATTCCCTGGGCCCCCTAGGCTCACTGCCCTCCCATGTGTTGGCTGAACCTGGGCACCTATACACTTGGTAGATTTCAATTTGGTGGTTCTCTTTCTGTGCCATTTAACTAATTTTCATTCTCCATTAGAACCTGTTGGCTTCAGGGCCACACCTTAAAACTTAGAATTATCCGCGAGACCAAAAAACGTACCACCTATCATAGGCTATGCACCATGATCCAGTGCTTGGGTGCCTTCATACATACATATGCAGTGTTCACAGTGGCACACACACCAGCCACAGCTCGCTTGGAAACCCCTGACTAACCACAGACATTTGCCATTTCTTGGCCAAAGCCTGAGGTGGTAAGACACTTCCTACTCTGAAGCACCAGCTTTCTATCAGGAGGCGAATTGGGTAGAAACTGGAAGGGTGTGACCACAGTGATGGGATGTCACCACTAAATTGCCAGAACTGCCTTCCAAGCTAACATTCCCACATACCAAGAAATAGCCATCAGTGACTTGGCATGGCAGACATGAGGAAATAAAATGTGTCTCCATAACCTTGATGGAATGTAAGATTTGTACCTGCTCAGTGCTAAAAGGGACAATTGCAACCCAAAGATGTTTGGGCAGTGACATCACCTACTTGTGATAGCCTAATGTGGACATCATCTCTTCTAGAAAATATCAGCTCCATTTATCCAAGCTCTTCTACCTCCATCATCTCTTTTTATCCTTACGCTTCTGTCCATCAAAGAGCTCCTGTGTCTTTCTTGTCTGCCTGCTTTGGCTGTGATGGTGGCGGCCCTGGACCCGCCATGAGTCATGGAGGAGGGTGTTCTCCTACAAGTCTTTTACACACAGACAGAGATGTGACCTTCCAGAAAAAGCTACTCCAGGCCATGTAGGTCTACAAGTCCCCTCTCACTCTCAGAAAATCTCCTGCATCTCTGGCATTAAACAGCAACAGATGGAATGTTGCAGCTGCTGACCTGAGTCCTGCCCGCATCATCTCACAGGCCTGTGGGGTTGCAGAGGACAGTTTTCACATATCTTTTCTAGGGATGACCACAGCAATGCAACCTTTTTTATACTTGAGCAGGGGCAGACAAACTAGGACCCCTGGGCCAATTCTAGCCCACTGCCTGTGTCAGTAAATGAAGCTTATTGGAATGCAGGCATGCCCATTTGTTTCCTTATTGCTTGCTGGCTGCTCTGTGCTGCCCAGCAGAGACCACAGAGCCTGCAAGCCTAATGGGTTCACTCGCTAACCTAGGAAAGTAGTTGCCTACCCCTGCTCTACACTGTATAGCTGGTAAAACGGTGAATATTTTCAGACTGCCTACGCTGAGAAATCAACAAAGTTTTTGGAGGACAGAAGTCACATTTCAAAAAGAGTTGAGCTCCTATCATGTCATCAGACATTTTAGAATACATGAGGCACAGAGCTTTTTGAAACCTGTCTGGTTTTTTTTTTTCCCAGGAAGTGGGGCTCCTCATTCTCTCATTGCCATGAGAGAACTCTTGGTCTCAGACATAATTTGGGTCAGGGAAGCCAGTAGCCCCCTAATTGGGAATACTGAATCAATTGCTGTTAAAGACCCTGCCTTCTCACTTGCTTCCTCCCAGGCTCAGTGGGTCACTTGGTCTGGGAGCCACTGTACAAGAACCTCAGGCCCACCACAGACAAGCTGCTAGATTCTCCTCACTCAGCTGGGCTTCCCTGAGGGTTGGTAACTCCAAGAGTAAGAGGGTCCTACCCTGCTCACTCCCTTTCCCTTAATTTGACTTTAGTTCTTCACCATCAACCCGACTTTTGGGCTCACCAAAGAACATAGAGCAAACTCTGCTCAACACATCATGGTTCCCAGTCATCCATCTAGGGTTCAAAAATAAAAGTAGTGGTTGCTCTTCAAATTCACAAACTCTGGAGTGAAGCAAGTTCTGTGGGCCAGTCCCACAGGTGTTGTGCAGACCCACCTCTGTGTGGTCTGGGGCCCAACAGAGCACTCTCAGATATCCAAGCTACTGGCTGATCCAACAGTTCATCAGATTTCTCAGGCTGGACAAAGGAGCTGTCTGCCTTGTCTTTTCAGTGGATATGAATGCTGCCCTGGTCTGCCCTGGCCCCTCTTATTAGATAATCACATGGATCCTGTCCCATTACAAGACCAAGGTCAAATCCATTCCAACAAAACCAAGGGCACATCCAAGTTCTCCCACAGCATGGGAGTGTCCTTGTACATTATGCTCTTCTACAGAATGAAGAAAGGTGGGCCATGCCTGGAGCCTGGAAACGGGGACTTTGATTGGAGCAGGATTTCTTGTAATGTGATCAGGCCCAGAGTGGGACCTGACTCACTCTAGAAGCCAACAACGCATGCCCTTCAGTTTAATCTAAGATGGCTCAGTCACCTTCTTAGGGCCATCTGTAACACGTCTCTGATCTTTAGAAATTCACGCTCAAGCTCTCGGTTGGCAAATGCTGCATGCCTCCCTACCCAGCTGGCTGGGATGGCCTTTCTCCTGCTTGTCTCTCACCTCTGCATTGCCTAGGAGTAGACAGCACACACAGGCCAAGACCCCAGGCCTATGACACGAAGGAATGTAGGACCAGAGCTCTAAAAGTTAGAAAGCAGGCGTGCAGAATTGGGAATCCAGAAGTAGAGCCTACAACGTGAGGATCACCCACAAACTGAGGGTTAAAGGCCCCTTCTCCACTCACCAGCCTGTGTCAGCAGAGCCACTGAGCTCTGGTGCAGAGGGGGCTCTACATGACTTGAACAAGATCTTTCCTGATGCTTCTCCCAACAATTTTACACCCATGAGAATAGATACAGATGGGCATTAGCTCCTCCGACAAGCCTGTTTCTAGGGGCATCAAAGTGGAGATTTGGGTTTACTAACCAGGCAAAGGAGAAGGCAATGGCACCCCACTCCAGTACTATTGCCTGGAAAATCCCATGGATGGAGGAGCCTGGTAGGCTGCAGTCCATGGGGTCGCTAAGAGTTGGACACGACTGAGCGACTTCACTTTGACTTTCCACTTTCATGCATTGGAGAAGGAAATGGTAACCCACTCCAGTGTTCTTGCCTGGAGAATCCCATGGACGGCGAAGCCTGGTAGGCTGCAGTCCATGGGGTCGCACAGAGTCGGACACGACTGAAGCAACTTAGCAGCAGCAACCAGGCAAAATCAAATGCCGAACTCTCTTGAGATAAGAACTATCAGAATAACTCTTGGTTATGCAAAGCCCAGCTTCTTGAGGAAACCAGCTATCAAGCTGGTGGGCCTGTTTGAAAACCCATATCTATTCTGAGTGGAGCAGAGAGGAGGGAATAAACATTAGGAATATTTGATTCCTTGTGCCAATATCATATCCACCTTGGCAAAGTCAAGCCAACGGGAGTTTGAGGTTTTCAACTATCATTTGTGCTTTTTGCAATGCTAAGAAGACAGTAGACTAGGCAGGAAGAAAAATGCCCCCAAATGCCCCCTCTGTAGCTCAGTGAGTTTAAGTTTTCCTCCCAGATATCAGTTTTTAGGAAGGATGAATATGCCTGGCCCTCCCATGTCACAACAGCCAGTAAGAAATCAAGAAGAGGATTTTGATTATGGTAGGCCAGCATGGGAGAGGGGAATGAGAACTGGACAGAGTTGAGACATCCCCCTACCCCAGCAAATACAGAGGCCAGGGAGGGGCCTTTCTTGCCTGCTCCCAAACTAAGCAAGAAGATGCAGAAGAAATGAGGGTAAATGAAATGCAGAACTTGTGCTCTCTAAAAATCGGCATTTTTTGGCTGGAGTTACTTTTGGCATCTTACCATGAGTTCAAGGTGGAGTAGTGGGACCTGGATACCCTGCTGGGAAGCAACCAGGTACCCTGGAGCCTGGCTGGGCTGAGGGTCTTCACTCCCCTTTCAGGACAGGGGCTGCAACTTACATCTCAGGCTGTCACCCAGTGGCTGAAAGGCTGACTAAGCAAAGCTTTTGCTTGTACCCTAGAAATGTCAGGGGAGTGTGGTGAGCTGCTATCTGGGGAGGAGGAGAAGGGCCTGAGAGCTTCAGCTCAGAGGAAAGGGCTCCCTGACACCGCTTCCCCTCCACCCTTGCCTGATGCAAAAGGCCAGGAGCGGGCATGCTTCCTCAAAGGCAGGCAGCCTTCCTTCGGCATTGATAGGACGATGGGAAAATTAATAGGGGTAATATGAGCTCATTTCAATAATAATGAGCTTATAAACATGCCAGGTTTTGATCTTTTCTGATGCATGGATTCCTGGCAGGAACTATGGTCCTACGTAGGTATTTGAAAGAACTGAAAATAGACTTAAAAAAAAAATCCCCAAACAACAATGAAAAAGAAAGCACTCCAATCACAAACTTAAAACAACAACAATAATAAAAAAAAAAAAAAGACAAACATCGCTCCCCTGGAAGAAAAGAAAAAAAAAAATTGGACTGACATGAAACCCTTTTCTCCTTCCTTTAAATATTGTTTTTAACAGCTTCAAAAGTAATGAATTGTATGTGACTAAAAATAGATCTGGGGGTGCTGGTTAATGGGGCCTTATGAATCATTCAGCATAAGGAACTGTCAATATTTTTTTGAGCTGTCAGAAATCCATTTAGTGATTTTTGACAATTCAAAAAATATTTCTGACTGCTTGATCCAGTTCTTAGTGAATTAGGGAAGGAGAGAGAAAAAGAAATATATCAATTTAAATTATGAACTGAATCCAGCTTGCTGAATCCCGCTCTGTGCTAAAAGGAATGTCAGGATTCAGAAGTTAAATAGGATCTTTGCTCCCTCCCTCCCTTCCTTCTTCCCTTCCTTGCTTCCTCCCTCTTGTCCTTCTTTCCTTGCTCCCTCCCTCCCTTCCTACTTTCTTTCCGTTTTTGAACAAGTAAAGTCACAGAAATGCATTCATGGGCTACAGATGGGACGATACCATGGTCATTTGTCTCTAGTGGGGAAATTTGGGCCTGGAAATAACACACTGAGCTTCAGTTTGGAGAAAGACTTTCAAATAAGAATATCTGGGTGCCAAGAGAATGACTTTGATCCTCCCTGCCCACACCGACATTCATTTGATGCAGTTCTAGGCTTCAAATCTAGCATTACTTTTTAAGATCTGGAATTACTTTGGAGTAAACATATTCTTTAAGGAAGTAAAGAATTGCCAATTTGCTAACAAGATCAGGCAGGCATAAATCCAAGACAGACAGGATCACAACACTGCTAACCAGGGACTTCATAATGTACACTTCTTGTTAGAACAACAGACAGACGGGTGAAGAGACAGACAGACAGAAGGCGATAATAGAAGGCCAAAGTCACAGTAACTGCCATTTGATATGTCTGAAGATGAATCACAAACACCCCACAACCATCTCCCTATTTGGAGAGCGGGTCACTTTATTTCTACATTGTGGTTAGTGTGATATGATTTTAGTATCCTCTAAGTCATTATAAAGAAAAGTTTCAGAAAGCAGATTTGGCTTAGCAAAGCAGTAAGGAATTGTCTTTAGGCATCTTATGCATAAGTTGAAAAGACTGAAAAGTTTGCAAGTTACCAGGTCTCTTTTTCTTTTCTTTTTTAAGTTTTTCCTGTCCCCCTCAAGTTATGGATTAAAAAACAGAGGAGTAGTTCATGCTGTGAGACCCCGCCCCCTTCTCCATGCCTTCAGTACAGGCATTTCAGATCACAATAATGCAATTTGAAACACGAAAGTACGAGGTCCAACACTCTCTAAATGAATTTGACTCTCATGATTGTCTACATTGCGTATACAGCATAGTTGGGGGTATTTTATGTGTAGTTCAAAATCTGCTCATGGATAAATTTACCCCATTTTAAAAAAATACACAAATCAGCACTGATGTTTTTGGGAAATGAACTAAAGGAAGAGGATTCTAAAACTTACCACACAAGTCTGGCCTCTTGATACATCCAGAATTTGCTGTGCTACTTGCAAGTCCGTTAAAGGCTGCTAAGCCATCAGAGCTATAGGCCCTGAGGACCGACAGCACGTTCATCGGCTTCTCCAGGCCCTGGGGCCCCCGCTCCGGCTTGGGCAGGCCCGCCGTGGGGTCCTGGGCTGGAAGAAGGCCCGGGCTGTGCCACTGCTTCTCCGACGCCTGAGGCAGAGGGGAGACCAGTCCCTGGACAGGCTGTGGGGCGCCCGTGGGCAGCAGGCCGTCCCCGCTGTCGCTGCCCCCGTCCTTGCTCAGGGCAGGCGGCTTGCTCATCGCCTCCGGCTCTGTGTCAATGTCCTCTTCCTCGTTGTTTTCTCCCTTGGAGGAGTCCATGTCCTCCGAGGAGGCGATGTCCGAGAAGTCATCAGTAGTGTTCTTATTTGTGGTTTCGGGGATCAGGATCGGGGCGTCATCTTCGGAGTGGGCCTTCCCATCGGGCTCCCTGTTGGGGCAGGAGCTGGCGGCCCCCGAGCCCAGCAGGCCTGGGTAAACACTGAACTGCTTGTAGAAGTCTGATGGGAAGCTACAGAACGAGGGGTCCACGTGGCTGGGCCATGGGCCGCCCTTCTGCTCCCCCAGGGTCTCTTTGACCTGTCCTTGGGCCATCTTCTCGGAAGCCGAGTCTAGAGGTCCCATCATGGTGGAAAGCGCCATCTCTTTGTTTGATTGTACCGAGGGCAGCAAGGCCACTTTACTGGCCTCCCGGGCTTGGTCTTTGCAATTGACTGTCACCCCAATAGTGTTATCTTTGCGTTTCGCTTTGCCCAGGTGGTTGGCCTGGAGATGAAGGGCCATCAGCTCCATAGAGGACGTTGTGAAAGCACAAAACAAGCAGCCATGCCACGCAATGCTGTCTTGCACAGTCACCGAGGAGCCCGGGAGGGAGGCAGCGTCCGGCCGCACGGACAAGTCCAGGGGCTCGTACTGAGACTTCTCAGACTTCCTGGGGGCCGCCTTGCCACCCACCTTCTCCTCACCACCGTCCGCCCCGTGGACCTTCATGGAAGGAGGGTCAGAGAGGGCTTTGTCCTTCAAGTCCTTCTCCTTCTTCAGGGAGCTTAGGACAAAGCTGTCCATGAACGCCTGCAAGGACCCTTGGAAATTCACACCGTTGTTCACAATACTTTGATAAGCTCTCCCGATTTCGGAGAAGTGGGTGCTTTTGGAAGGAAGGTCAGTGCCTTTCAGGGTGTCTGAAGGAGCCTCAGAAGACATGCCACTGGCCTGTCCTGTGTGATCTCCGGATGAGAGCACTCCTGACGTCCACTGCTGAGACGCAGGGCCACCTCTGAAGTCGATTCCGGGGAGCCCCTTAAAGGCGCCCCGCAGGATATCTGGCCTGATAAACAAAGCGGCTTTGTTGGACAGCTCGTCCCTGTGGTCTTGGCTCGGGGGCTGCCCAGACAGTGGCCCAGCTCCATTCTGCCGCTCCCGGTGGTGCCGTTCGAGGTGGTATTTTAAGGAAGCTGATTGGGTACCGGCGTAATCACAGTGGGGACATTTGTAGGGTTTCTCACCTGCAAGATTTTGGTATAAGGAGAAAAAAAAAGTGTTAATCTCATTTTGGTGTGCTGAACAAGGCTAGAAGGATCAACATTTGTTCTTGGAAACAAAGCAGCTCAAACTAATAATTAGTTAGAGAACAACTGTTTTTTAATAGAAGAATAATTCGTACTCTTAAGCTTTTTTAATGATTTTGTACCATTTGGGACTATTCAGGAATGACATACTATCTACACACAATTAGCTATCTTTTTCTTTATCTAACATGTGAAAACGGCTGTAGATTTAAAAGCTATGATTATGAAAATTAAGCATAATAATTTCAACCACAGTGATCATTAAAAGTAGAAGTTTAAAAAGACAAAGTATGTAACAAATGGGTGGTTGCAATATTTTGTGTATACAATAGCTCTAAAATTTGTTTAAATTATACACATGGAAACCATTTTTAAACCTAAAAATTTTATGGCACTGTTACGCAAGACTGAAATGAATGATTTAAGTCTTGCTCTGCAGTAAATCATGGATATAATTAGCAAATGGCATACTGCACAAGTAATTTATCATTATTTGGAGGGCACCATTCCAGACGGGCTCAGATATCTGCAGACCTACTTCATTGTTTCTAAATAAAGAACTATAAATACCGATTCTATAAAATATTAATACCATTACAGTGCATTATGATTGCAGCATGTAAAGACATATAGTTAAGATAAAAAGCAGTCAATAAAACTTAAAAGAAAATGAGTAATAAAAAGGCACAAAATATATTTAGTTTCTGTATTTGAAATTAACATTATCTACTGGTCTTTGTAGTGCCTTAAATTTGTACTAATGGCAAACCTAATGCTCCGGTAGTAAAATGTGTAATTTACCTATAATAAGCGCTTTCTAGAGAATAAAAATAGCTTTAAGGACTGTTTTAAAACATATAAGATCATTTTCATGAATTAAATATTTATTTAAATCCAACACACAACTTCTATTGTTCTTTCCACTATGGCAAAAAATGCCATGACATACAACCGAGACCTGCTTGCATTGTAGGAGAGGAAAAGAGAGGAGGGTAAACAAATGTGAATTTAAATATATTCTAAGAATTGGTACACAGTCCAGGGTCTTCTCTGGACCTTGGAATCAAAAAGCTCTCTGGAAGGAATGGGACTGTCCGAGTTCCTTGTTTACAACAGCACTCTGTCAATAATCACAATTATTTCTCCAAGGAAACTCAGGCATTACCCACCACTTCCTCTGTTCTGTTGTAAAACAGTGATCTAAAGCAACAGCAAGTCAAGGGTGAATGGTGTATTCTGGAGACATTTTACCATGTCTAGTCTCGGATGATGCCGGATTCGCAGTCTCCAGGCACAGGGTATTTTGGGGTAATATACTTATTAGGGGCAGGGGGAGGATGCATGATTTTGTAAATAAGAGGACCACCAGCCCGAGTTCTGACAGAGGACTCCATGTGACCTCCAGACTGTGTGCTCTAGCCTTGGAGAAGCTGTACCTGCCTCATCAAATGGTGGCTGTGTACTTCTCTTTCCCACCTACGTGCAGCTGAAGGTTCCCCGGGACACATAAGAGAGGACCCAACTGGGACTCTCTTTCTCAAGACCAGTGACATGGATCTACAGGAAGACTCAGTTCCCTTTGATGCAGAGGTACAAATGGCTTAAGGCACCACTTCCCAGTTCTTGAAGTCAATGCCCATGATAGGCTCCAATTCCCTTCAGCCACTGCTGTGTGACATTTCACTGGAGACTAGAGAACTCTCTGCGGGATGGGCATTGTGGATGGGGTACTTCTGGGCTGACAAAGAAGTCCAGTGCCAATTGCAGCAGAGGCAGCCCCTGAAGCTGAGGGGCAGGGGTGGGGGGAGCGGGCTGTGGGGCTTGTGGCAGGAAAGCCTGACAAGGAACTCATATCCTGATCCACGGGTTGGTGTAAGGCCTGAGGGATGGCCCTGCAGTGAGAGCTGGCAAAGGTGTCTGCAGGTACTGGATGAGACTCAGGATGCATTTCAAAAATGCACCTGGAAACGATTAAGCGCATCTGGCAAAGGGTGTGCAGAGCATGCATGGGCATCCATCAGCAGGAGCTGCAGAGGGAGAAAGCAGGGCTTCCCTCCACGCCTGGTGGGGTGGGGCTGCCTTTCCTGGCCGACTGCAAGGATGCTCAGGGAATGTGTGTCGATTTCCAAGGGACACACACTTGAAACGCTCACTGGAGCAGCGGTTCTGACTGTACTGAGAATTAGAACCCCCAAGGGAGTTTAAAACACCCATCCCGGGACCCAAGGCACAGCATTTCCCTGGGTTCAGGGGAGGGGGGCAGAAGTGGGTGGTTCCATAGGTGTCCCTGATGATTCTGATGCCAACAGTGTAAACGTTACATTTTGAAAAATCGAAGTGGAACTGCTTGAGGAGCTTTAAAAAGTGCTGATAACTGGTCCCACCTTTACTTCCAGAAGTTCCTGGGGCAGATTGGCCTTTGGGGTTGGCCTGAGGTGGGCAAAGGCCCCCTCACGTCACCCTCTATGAGCCTGGGTGGAGAACCACTACAAGGAGCCTCCCTGGGAACTGCCCTTCTAGGTGGATGCTGTGGGACCAAGTGGCAGAGGAGCGAGTCTGGGCCTCTGGACCCCAGGAGGCATTTGGAGAGGCTGGGACAGACACAGGATTCTCATCCTGGGACCTTGGCTTCCTTGACCTGTAATGTGGCAAGTCGGAGCACGTGTTCTCTGTGGAATAGTGTCAATTCTAAAGGTCGTGTCCAGAGCCAAACCAAGTTTCCTGAATGATGCCAGAGACAAAAATGTCCATACATGTATGCAACTGCACACCCAGAAACACACAGATTCATTCACACAGTCTCTGATGGAATGAGCAAGTCCCTACCCACCAAGTACTGTACTTGGTGCCGGAGACTAAGTGGAGAACCAAAAAGATAAGAGCCCTGCTCTCACAGGGGAGGAGAGGAGACACAGCAGAGCAATTAGAGTGGGAGGCACACCACACACAGTACACACACACACCACATTCACACACAGACACTGTACACACGCCACACATCACACACACACCACACACAACACATTACACACCACACACACCACACACAACCCACACAACACATTACACACCACACACACACACACACACACCACACAGCACACACAACCCACACATTACACACACCCCCCCACACACACACCACACACAACACATTACACACCACACACACCATACACAACCCACACAACACATTACACACCACACACGCACACCACACATACACATCACACACACACAGACACCACACACAACCCACAGAACACATTACACATCACGCACACACACACCACACATACCATACATCACGTCACACATAAATACCACACACAACCCACACATCACATTACAAACACCACACACACAGACATTGTACAGATACCACACACACCACACACACTACACACAACCCACACATTACACACCACACACACACACACACACATCACACACACACACACACCACACACAACCCACACATTACACACCACACACACACACACACACATCACACACACACACACCACACACAACCCACACATTACACACCACACACACACACCACACACAACCCACACAACACATTACACACCACACACACACACATACCACACACAACCCACACAACACATTACACACCACACACACACATACCACAGACACTGTACACATACCACACACCACACATACACACACACCACACATCACACATACATACCACATAGCACACACACATACAGATACCACACATACCACACATCACATCACACATACCACACACAATCCACACATCACATTACAAACACCACACACACACAACTCAGCACACACACACACACAGATACCATATACACCCCACATATCACATCACACACACCACATTACACACACCACACCACACACACACCACACATCACATCACACATCACATCACACATACATACCACACAGCACACACACATACAGATACCACACAATCCCCAACACACACATCACACACACACACACACACCACACACAACCCATACAACATATTACACACCACACACACATACACACACCACACATACCACACATCACATCACACATACATACCACATAGCACACACACATATAGATACCACACAATCCCCCCCACACACACCACACACATACACACCACACACAACCCACGCATCACATTACAAACACCACATACACAGACACTACACACATAGCACACATCACATCACACATACCACACACACACAACTCAGCACACACACAGATACCATATACACCCCACACATCACATCACACACACCACATTACATACACCACACCACACACATAGCACACATCACATCATACACACAGACACCACACACATAGCATACAACCACACACACAGAGAGACTACATATATACCACATACACACATTCACACACACACAGACACCATGCACATACCACACACACTCCACACACACATATACACAGAGACACCATACACATGCCACACAACTACACACACACAGACACCACACATATACCACACATCACATCACACACAACACACACATACAGATGCCACACAAACCCCCTACAACTATAAAACCACACAACTATAAACACAGATACTATATACGTATCACACACATGCAACACACACATGCAACACACACATTCACACACACAGATACCGCACACACACACACACACACACACACAAAGACATGACATACATACCACAAATCACACACACACACACACGTCACACAATGTAGGAGAGGATCTCTTCACTTGACCCGCTGCTCTTTTTCCAAGTAGGCTTCGACCTCCACTGTTTCAGGGGAGAAAGACCACAGTTGAGACACAAGGATAGTTCGTTCCTACCACTTGAGTCTCCAAGGGTCCAGTTCAGTTCAGTTCAGTCGCTCAGTCGTGTCCAACTCTTGCGACCCCATGAATCGCAGCACGCCAGGCCTTCCTGTCCATCACCAACTCCCGGAGTTCACTCAAACTCACGTCCATCGAGTCAGTGATGCCATCCAGCCATCTCATCCTCTGTCGTCCCCTTCTCCTCCTGCCCCTAATCCCTCCCAGCATCAGTCTTTTCCAATGAGTCAACCCTTCGCATGAGGTGGCCAAAGTACTGGAGTTTCAGCTTTAGCATCACTCCTTCCAAAGAACACCCAGGACTGACCAGGCCCTGGTAAATTCAGGGCCACTTAATAGAGTCCTCAAGGGTTATTTCGACTGCAGAGGTTCTAGAAAGCCCCTGTGCACTTCCCCTGAGCACATCCTGGAAGAGCCCTCAGTGGTGGGTTTCTCTGTGTGGCTTCACCTCCAAGTTCCTGAGGGGCTTTGTTTAGGTGACTGCCCCCTACCACCCAGTCCCCCAGATAAATGCTCCAGAGTGAGTTCCATGGGATAAACGCACAAACTTTAGATATCTTGCTTCAAAAATGAACACAAACCCAGTTTTACTTTCTTTATAATCCCTAATGTGTAATAACCACTATTGCCCTCTGCCTTGAAGCCTTTCCTTGGCTCTCCTGGGCTTCATCATCACAAAGGGGACAAGGAAATGCTTCTGAGACCACTGCCAGCCCTGGCTGGGTGCACTTCTGGCCAGCAGACCAGGGTTGGGGGGTAGGGGGGGGTGGTGAGCATATCCCCTGGGGAATCCTGGTCGCGCCAGGGATTTGTTTCTACTGCAAACATCCCAGCTGTTGCTCAGCCTCCCCGAGGGCACATTTCGGTATGCTCGGGAGGCAAATGTCTCACAACAGTGGCCTGGACTGTGTGGGAGAAACCATCAGCACATTCAGCGCTCTGAGGTGCAGTCAAGGTCCGCTCTGCAGCTTGCTTGACAGAAAAATGCCGAGTCCCATGCCGGGAGCCACTCCTTAGTCAGCGTCACCCCGTCTGGCCTGCACTAGGCTGGCTTTGACAAAGCCCCAGGCTTCTGCCAAGGGGTGGGTCAGTGGGCCACCCAGCCCTCTTCTACGGGCCGGGCTCTGCACGAGGCTTGGAAAGGTGTTCTGTGCAGCCCTGTGGCCCAGGCAACCTCAGACCCTGCCAGCAGCTCTGTCCACTTGAATGATTGTCCACTTAGGCCCATAATGAGTCCAAATCTACTCGGGGGATCAGACAATTCGCCCTAGGCCTCCAGGGCAACATGAGCCCTCTGGTCACCTCCATGATGTTTGGATTCAATATCTTTGCATCTGCTTGTTGAAGGAGCCACACAGAGATGCTTTCAGAACCCAACAGATGACATGCGAAACAGCGGGGTGGGGGCCACCCCTCTCTCCTGGAGGGGAGCTGTCACCCAACGCCATCAGCAGTGAATACTAGGACCTCTGACTATCTAAGGAATGTCTCACCTCCAGATTTCTACATGCAATATCCCAGTTATTAAATAATGGCATGCACTTAAACACTTTTTAAGCCAAGGACCCTACTCTGCAGACTGCGTCTGATCTATGAAACTTGTGTCTGGGAAAAGCACAATGAGTGTTGAGCCCTTCACCCACTGAGGAAAGCAGGATAGACAGTGGGGGTGCCTTTCTGTGGGGAAACTTCTCACAATATTTTAAAGGAATAGGATGTGGTTCCAAACAACGCATTGCTAGAAAAGAAAGTTTTGCTAGAAAAGGCATAATAAATTTAAAAATCACCAGTTCATCATTTCATGGACTAGTGAAATTATTGGAACCATCTTACATTAAACCAGCTACACACTGACACATGGCATAAGATGTATATTCAATTTTGGAATATCATTGATAACATCTCCAAGTCGTTGTATCATAAATTTTAAGAAATATACGACCAGTGGTTTAATTAGTTCACTGTACCTATTTTTACATGGTCATGTCTTTCATCATTCTGAGCCTCACTTTGCACTTGATATTCGAGGAAACTTCACTGTTCTGGGGAGTTATTCTGGAACTATTAAGAGCAAGTTCCCTATAGCACTTCTCCAAAGATGACAGGGGGATTCATTTTATTCTCTTTGGAAATCCCTTTATCAAGCTTTTAAGAAGGGCTTCATGTTTCTAACTTGTGTGTGTGTGTGTGTGTGTTAAACCCCAAAAGTGTTTTTGCTCTTAAATTGGGTAACCGAATATTTTTCCGTATTTGCATCCTCTATTTGATATTTATTTAGTCTTTCTACATATCTTTACTTAGTTAATACCAGGAGAGATAAATATGGTGGTGCCTTTGCAGCGAAGCTTCAGTACATTAATATAAATTGTACACTAATTCCCCCAAAGCATATATATGTTGTAAACCTGAAGACTTTTCACACAGCTGCTTATTGCTAAACAGTGCCTTGTCCAGAAGGGGACAATCTGTGTCTCTAATTGCTGTCACTGAAGCCGAGATTCATTATGTGACTTTCCCATTAAAATGTGAGCATTAATTTGTATAATGAAATATCACCCACTGCAGTGTTCATTAGCCATGCCCTACTGTATACGGCACATTGTTAGCTACCTAGAAACTGTAGTTAATTTCACTAATGGATATTTCCCTACTTAGTGTTTGGTAGGAAATTTATACTGTAACATTACCTCTTAAACTTTTAAGGAAATTTAAATTCAATCAATTATTTTCAACAAAAGTTTGGGATGTCATTAAGGCAAGAAAAGCAAGGATGGGGGACTGTGGAGGAAGAAAATGGGCTTTTAGTTCATCTTAGAGAAACGATGGAATTTTAATTCAAAACAAAAAGAAAAAAACGGAATCATCTCCTTTTGGGCAAGTGGGTCTTTTGTTTTTTCATCATTACGCAGGTGGCTGTCCCCCTCGAAGAACAACAACTCACACTCTCCTTTTAGAAAAGGAAATGGGAAGCGCGCCCATTTTAACCAATCCTTTTTCTTGAACATTTATTTAAAGTGCTTTTATAAATGTTAAAACAGCCTGGTTACCTGGCCTAGAACAGGAAATACAGACGCATCAAAGGTAAGCGCTGTGTGTGCATATCAGGTGTAAGGCGCCTTCCTGGCTGAGGTGGCTGAACTTTCATCCCACCCACATCTGCATACCAGTCGGTGCTTAGTTGAAAGCAATTTCCAGAAAGGCAGTGGGAGTTTATCTTCTCCACCAGGTCAGCGTCTACTCCACCCCACCTTCCATGCTGGGACCAGGGCGCCTCCACCAGCCCCTGTGGCCATGCCCCTGCCTCACCACCTCCCTAAGCTCCTTGTGCGAAGGGTAAACGGAGGCAAGCCGGGTCAAGGGGGCCTCAGGCCAGGCTGAGTAAGGGGAGGGGAGGAGCCAGGGTGCATAGTACTTCCCTTTTAAATCGCCGAAAGGCTGCGTCAACACACCTTGTGGGTACAAGTCACTTCCTTTCCTCCCGCTGGTTATGGTGTGGACACACGCTGTCAAAGAAATGTTGCATTAATTCCCTAAAACAAGCCAAAAGTTCACCCAGAACAGTAAAAACAGCAGTACAGCACAGTGGTTAAAAGAATGGGATTCTAAATGAGGCAGGTCTGAATTACGGTCTGTAGGCAATGCTGGGCAACTCCGAGTGGATAACCTCACGTCTCTGAGGCTCAGCTCCCTCCCTTGCAAGGGGGATGAGGAGGGGAGGAGACGTGGGGGTGGGATGGGAGGGGTGGAACCTGGTCTCCAAGGTGCTGTGAGGATTAAGGGGTGAATAACAGTAATCCACGAGCAGTGAGCCGCACTTCGCGCAGTGTTTGCACATGGGAGTGCACAGAAAGTGATGACCACAGTGACTCCCACTGCCATTGTATCACCCTCGTTGGCTGAATTTTTCTGTGGCAGTCGGTTGCTGTCATGCTGTGTAGACAGCCTCAGTCATGAAGCAAGAAAACCCCCAGGGTGTGCCTCTCCCCCAGGGGGCGCTCTCGCCCCCTCTCACCCCCTTCTCACCCCCACCGTTTCCTTCAGACCCATCAGGCAACGGACACTCATGCCTGGTGCCAAGAATGCAGGTGAGACCCGAGGAGGGCACCCTGTGCGTCCCGCCCAGCCAGCACCCAGCCGCCGCATCATGGAGGAAGCACCCAGAAGGGTGGGCAGTGCTGGGCATGCCCCTTAGCCCACCCTGAGATCCCCAGAGAACCACTGCTGGCTTCCCTGTGCAAATCTAGTCCCATAAAGAGGTTCCCGACTCTGGGCCAGAGCCGCACATGCAGCAAATCAAAACCAGATTAATAAACCACGCGCATACTTTGAGAGGGGACAAAAACTAATGAGATTTATTTTTAATTAGTCTCTGAACTTTAGTGCCTCCAAGTTTTCATGAGTGAGGTTGCTTAGCACATTTCTCTGAACTGGTCATTCCTGAGACAGCAGGCATCACCTTGGACACCCGACACACAGGTGGGCCAACACATGGGGTGTTATATCCTTCTGGGGCTTGTGGGGAACGCAACCCCTCCAGCCTTTCAGGAACTGATCAGTACCTGCCAATCTCCTGCACAAAACAGACAAACTGGACCCCTCAGTGTATCCCCAAGGTGGTCCCTGGAGGAAGAGGAAGTGAGGAAATGGATGGAGTGCTTTTGGAGGCAGCTGTTAATGAAATGACAGGCTGGCCTCAGTCAAGGGCAACCTGGGGGCCTCCCTGCCTCCTGCTACTTGGATGACTAAGTGTTTGCTGATGCATCTCTGCAGTGGTTCCTTTTATGCGTCAACTCGATAGGGCCACAGGTTGCCCAGATGTTTGGTCAAACACTATTCTGGATGTGCCTGTGAGGGTATTTCTGGACGAGATTAACATTTGAAGTGTAGACTGAGAAAGAAGATTGCCTTCCCCAGTGTGCGGGCAGGGGGGCGCCTTACCCAATCTGTTGAAGTCTTGAATAGAACAAATCTGAACAGGGAGCTCAGCTCTCTCTTTGAGCTGGGAGGCTAGTCTTCTCCTGTCTTGGGACTCCATCTCAGACTAGGACTTAAACATCAGCCCTCTTGCTTTCCAGGCCTTTGGATTCAGATGGGAATTTACACCATCCCCTGTCCTGGGCCTCCAGCTGCTGGCTGCAGGTCATGGGGTGTTATATCCTTCTGGGGCTTGTGGGGAATGCAGACCCCTCCAGCCTTTCAGGAACTGATCAGTACCTGCCAATCTCCTGCACAAAACAGACACACTGGACCCTTAATCAGCCTCCATAATCAAGTGAGCCAATTCCTTATAATAAAGATCTCTCTCTTTCTCTCTCTCTATACATAATGTATATAGATGTGATTATATACATATATATGTAGATATATATAGATATGTGTGTATATGCATATTGATGTGTATATTATGTATATAATCAATTGAGCCAATTCTTTATAACAAAGACCTCTCTCTCTCTCTATATATATATATATATATATACATATTAGGTATACAGATGTATATATGTGTGTGTATATATATATAGATATATATGTATATGTATATTGATGTATGTATGTATATAATCAAGTGAGCCAATTCCTTATAATAAAGACCTCTCTCTTTCTCTCTCTCTATATATTCAGTTCAGTTCAGTCACTCAGTCGTGTCCGACTCTTTGTGACCCCATGAATTGCAGCATGCCAGGGCTCCCTGTCCATCACCAACTCCCGGAGTTCACTCAGACTCACGTCCATCAAGTTGGTGATGCCATCCAGCTGTCTCATCCTCTGTCATCCCCTTCTCCCCTGCCCCCAATCCCTCCCAGCATCTGAGTCTTTTCCAATGAGTCAACTCTTCGCATGAGGTGGCCAAAGTACTGGAGTTTCAGCTTTAGCATCATTCCTTCCAAAGAACACCCGGGGCTGATCTCCTTCAGAATGGACTGGTTGGATCTCCTTGCAGTCCATGGGACTCTCAAGAGTCTATTAGGTATAGGTATATAGACATATATATATATACATACATACATATATATAAGGGTTTCCCTTGTGGCTCAGCTGGTAAAGAATCCACCCTCAATGTGGGAGACCTGGGTTCGATCCCTGGGTTAGGAAGATCCCCTGGAAAAGGCAAAGACTACCCACTCCAGTATTCTGGCCTGGAGAATTCCATGGACTGTATAGTCCATGGGGTCGCAAAGAGTCAGACACGACTGAGCGACTTTCACTTTCAGATATACATTGATAGGTGTGTATATGTATATTGATGTGTATATATGTATATAGGGCTTCTCCAGTGGCTCAGCGGTAAAGACTCTGCCTCCAGTGCAGGAGTCAGAGGAGATGCGGGTTCAATCCCCAGGTCAGGAAGATCTCCTGGAGGAGGGCACAGCAACCCACTCCAGTATTCTTGCCTGGAGAATCCCCATGGACAGAGGAGCCTGGAGGGCTACAGGCCTTAAGAGTCGCAAAGAGTGGACATGACTGAAGCGACACAGCATGCACATTTAGCATGCAAACTTATGTATACTGATGTGTGTATATACATATGTATTTATTGTTCAGTTGCTAAGACATATCTGACTCTTTGCGGTCACATAGACTGCAACATGCCAGGCTTCTCTGTCCTTCATTATGTCCCAGAATTTGTTCAAACTCATGTTCATTGAGTCGCTGATGCCATCCAACCATCTCATCCTCTGTCACCCCCTTCTCCTCCTGCCTCTATATATATATATATATATATATATATATATATATATATATAAGTGAAAGTGGAGAGTGAAAAAGTTGGCTTAAAGCTCAACATTCAGAAAATGAAGATCATGGCATCTGGTCCCACCACTTCATGGGAAATAGATGGGGAAACAGTGGAAACAATGTCAGACTTTATTTTTCTGGGTTCCAAAATCACTACAGATGGTGACTGCAGCCATGAAATTAAAAGACGCTTACTCCTTGGAAGGAAAGTTATGACCAACCTAGATAGCATATTCAAAAGCAGAGACATTACTTTGCCAACAAAGGTTCATCTGGTCAAGGCTATGGTTTTTCCTGTGGTCATGTATGGATGTGAGAGTTGGACTGTGAAGAAAGCTGAGTGCTGAAGAATTGATGCTTTTGAACTGTGGTGTTGGAGAAGACTCTTGAGAGTCCCTTGGACTGCAAGGAGATCCAACCAGTCCATTCTGAAGGAGATCAGCCCTGGGATTTCTTTGGAGGGAATGATGCTAAAGCTGAAACTCCAGTACTTTGGCCACCTCATGCCAAGAGTTGATTCACTGGAAAAGACCCTGATGCTGGGAGGGATTGGGGGCAGGAGGAGAAGGGGACGACAGAGGATGACATGGCTAGATGGCATCACTGACTCGATGGACGTGAGTCTGAGTGAACTCCGGGAGTTGGTGATGGACAGGGAGGCCTGGCGTGCTGCGATTCATGGGGTTGCAAAGAGTCGGACACGACTGAGCGACTGATCTGATCTGATCTGATATGTGTGTGTGTGTGTGTGTGTGTGTGTGTGTGTGTATATATATATATATATATATATATATATAAAAGGTCTTCCCTGGTGGCTCAGACAGTAAAGAATTTGCCTGCAATGCAGGAGAGAGACCTGGGTTCAATCAATCCCTGGGGGTGGAAATGGCAACCCACTCCAGTATTCTTGCCTGGAGAATCTCATGGACAGAGGAGCCTAGTGGGCTACAGTCCATATGGTTGCAAAGAGTCAGACACAACTGAAGTGACTTAGCATGCATGGACACACAAATATATATGTATATATGTGGATATATTGCATAGATGTATATAGGCGTGTATATGTATACATATAAATGTATATATATGTAGATTGATGTGTCTATACATGTATATGTACACAGATGTGTCTATATAGATATAGATATATATAGATAGATACATATATATGTATATAGATGTGTACACCCTGTTTACCTGGAGAGCCCTAACCGACACAGTCTTTTTACTGTCTGGCTCTGAATTCCAGTCACCAGAGGTGTGCTCTAGTAGACAAATCAGATGCGTCTAGTGATTTGGTCCTAATCAGCCAGGCTTTCAAACAGGAGAGGAGTTCCGCCTTCCCTAGGTGGAATCAGCAATCCACATCTTCCCTGCAGTAGCCAGAGTGGGGCAGCCGAGGATCTGAGGGTCCTCTGGGTGCTCCTCTCTGTTCCCCATAGATCTGGCTGGAGCTCAGCGGCAGCTGAAATGTTCTAGCTCCCTGCAGGCTCTCAGAGATGGTGATGGCACCCCACTCCAGTACTCTTGCCTGGAAGGTCCCATGGGCAGAGGAGCCTGGTGGGCTGCAGTCCATGGGGTCGCGAAGAGTCAGACACGACTGAGCGACTTCACTTTCACTTTTCGCTTTCATGTATTGGAGAAGGAAATGGCAACCCACTCCAGTGTTGTTGCCTGGAGAATCCCAGGGACGGGGGAGCCTAGTGGGCTGCCATCTATGGGGTCGCACAGAGTCGGATACGACTGAAGCGACTTAGCAGCAGCAGGCTCTGCCCAGCCCCCAGGTGTTCAGAGCAACCTGACTGGTGTATCTGCTCAGAACCTCTCTAATAGACAGGTGTTGGAGAAGAAGAGCAGTAATTGAGCTAATGTAGCGGAGTTTAAAAAAAGGAAAGTGTTTTTTTTTTTTTTTTTTAATCAGTTGATGTTATACGATCAAAACTTCCCACAGAGATGGGGTAGGACAGAAAGATACAGAGAATGTACCACCTCATATCCTGACCAATTAAAATATATTTATTACACATCAGAGTTTTAATGTGCTTATATGGGTTCATTATAAAAGAAACTTCAAAAGATGGCATTTCGGAAAACAACTGTTCTATTTTGGAGACTGCTGTCCTCTGACCATGTCATCTGGAAACACAAAACCACAAAGAGAGAGGGGAGGGCAGCCCAGGACATCTCCACAACTGGGGCCCCTATTAACTCATTCATTAACAAACCACTTGATTTTGATTTTTAATTACTCGCGTAATCTACGCTTTTACATTGTCATAATGTTTGTTTACTTTGGTGATTTATAACATGTAACACTTTCTGTTCTGTTCAAAAGCACAACTGTAAGCATTTTCCAACTTCTTTGTTCTTTGATAAAAAGGAAATTGATCTTTATCTGGTTACCATTCTGCCTTTCAAACCTGCAAATTCTGCTTCCAAGGAGGGCCGGTGTGATGTTTCCATGACTTCGTTCATTTTCAACCTTATTCTGGGAAGTTTCCAGAATGCCTCGGTCCACGGCCCTATGTCACTTCTCTCAATGTCACCAAAGACTGTTGGTCACAAACTTCAGAAGTTTATGAAGCAAAAGAAGCAGAAGTTTGGACAAAAACAGTCTTTCTTAAACTTTGATACTTTCAAAAGCAGTATCCATTTGTTTCTACTCAGGTTCAGCAAGACTTCTTCTGCTGGCTTCAGTCCTAACTTACCAGGAAGATTCTCTGGCATTTCCACATAAACCACAGTCCAGCTGAGGGTGGGTGGGGGCCCCTGGGTCGGCAGAGCTCCTGGTTGGGAGACACCGCCTCTTTCCTTCCTGACCCACACTAACCCTGGCAGGGCCAGGCTCACCTGCAGCGAGCCATCACCTACCTGGGAAACCTGGCCCGGAGCCTGTATCTACATCATGAGAAAGGGCAGAACCACAGCACCTCCCTGGTCAGGTCTCTACACCCCTGTAGACAGCAGGACGGTGGATGCCCTGGTGGACTGTCTCCCACAGCCTGGCAGTCTGTGGGCCCCCCAGCCATAACACTGGGGACCCTGGATACAACCTGAGGAGGAAGGTGGACATCGGTGGGGTTGCGAAAGCTATCTTGTCCTGAACCCTTTCACTGGGATGAGTTCACTGAGGAGGGGACATGGGTGCCACTCTGAAGGTGAGGGCACAAGCCAGTGGGTGACCTATCTTACAGAGAAGTGCAAAGGCCCTGAGGCAGGAACTCAGGGACCCATCCCTGAGCTCCATCCACACCCATGCATCTAGCACCTGTAGGGTGGCTGCCACATGGTAGCTTCTGACCAGCTCGTGTGTGCAGGGGGGCTTTCTAGAAGGACCACAGTTTCCTAGGGAAGAGTCCAGGTTCCCCACTGCACTCATCCACTCCATGCTACCCAGCATACAGCAAGCACTGAAGGAGAAGGGTCACTCACTTATTTGGTCTGTCATTCAAGCTCTCAAATAAATGCACTGTGCCTCTGCTAAGCTATAGCTCACTGGAAGGTACTCTTGCAGGCCTGGGATTCTATAGCAGAATATTACCACCCTCACATTCTACTTGGTGGAAGATAACACATAAGGAAATGAATTGAACTGAACGAGATAATTTCACAAGGTGCTAAGTCTATGAAAAAAATTATGCAGGGACACAAGGGATATTTCAGGTGGGGTAGTTAGGCATGGCCCCTCTCAAGAGACCACGTGAAGCTAAGCCCCCAGTTACACTTGGAGGAAGAACAGTCCAGGGGGAGGGGGCAGTAGGTGCAGACGTCCTGCCGCAGAAGCAAGGCCGCTTGCCCAGGAGGAACAGGAAGACGGCCAGTGGGGTCACAGGGAGGTGATGAAGGTCAAGATGGTCGGATACCATGGACCCTAGAGGGTGAGAGCCTGCTGCATCGTCAGTGCATGTTAGGAGTCCTCTCTTGCCTTGGGGTGACCCCACGAGAGAAGTGCTCCAGGACAGGGAGGGACAGTGGTGATGCCAACTGTACCCAGGCTGCATATAAAGATGGCAGCCCGTACCCACTGCCCATGACCACCTGTCCTCAGGACACGGGGTGGCAGGAAGACATGTGGGCATGGGTGAGGGTCCAGGTGAGGGCTCCCTGTCTTCCACAGCCTGCTGAACATGAGGCCTGTATGCACTAAATATCATGCACAACCCTGAGCTTTATTGATTCCTTGGGAAACAGACCACAATTATTTTTGAAAATAGATGGCATATTTGTCTATCCTCTGAAGCAGCTCATACTCCAATAGATAATGTGTCAGGAGAAAAATCAAAGAAAATGGAGGTGTCCATATCTCAGATAGATTTTTTTTCTGTATTGGCAATGTGCAAACAACTAGCAGAAAAGCTAACAAGAACCATGACCGAGGCTCGAGGCAGAGAAACCAAGAGAAGCCCTCACTGTGAGGGGCTCAGGCACTGCCAACACATGGGAAATGACAGCAGCCGTCCAGAGGCTCGGGTAAGAGCATCTCAATCCTTCTTTTGAGGAGACCCAACCATGGGGTCGCTATGAGTCGGATACGACTGAGCGACTTCACTTTCCCTTTTCACGTTCATGCATTGGAGAAAGAAATGGCAACCCGCTCCAGTGTCCTAGCCTGGAGAATCCCAAGGACGGGGGAGCCTGGTGGCTGCCGTCTATGGGGTCACACAGAATCGGACAAGACTGAAGTGACTTAGCAGCAGCAATGGAGAGCTACCCATTCCCCTCGTCATCTGTCCAAGTCCCAGGCGTGGGCGCATAACCCCAAAGGGCCGGAAGCCAGCCTGCCTTCAAAGACCTCCTGCATGATCTGTATCTTTACAGTTTGAGCTGGGTTCTCATCATCTGCACCTGAAAGACCCCTGGTCCGGATGAGGATGGAGGAGGTGCAACTTCAGTACAGCAGAAGGATACCATAAGCAAAATGTTTCCGTGCCTCGGACAAAGCACCATCACCCCAAACCTGGACCACAGGAGACCCACGTCCACATGCCATGTGTCATTCAGGAGGGTGAGTGTGGGGCAGAGAACTAGGTCGTTAGGGTCAGTTCAGACCCAGACAGTGGTACACAGACCGGCCCACAGAGGCTAGACCTGGGACAGGAGTGCGGCAGCCTGGGCCGCCGCCTCCGAGCTGTGCACCCAGATTTCTCACCTGTGTGTATCCTCAGGTGGACCTTTAGGTGATGGGATGTCCGGAAGGTTTTCCCACAGTACGGGCAGTCCTTCATGGCTGATCCTAGGCTCCTGTCACGAAGCAGTGCGGGCTGCTGGACGCCGGCCGATCTCCCAGCCTCCTCGCCAATGTCTGCAGCGGAGGAGAAACGTTCTCACATCACTTCAGCACATGTCAGAAGTTGTTCGCACCAAAACTGCTAACACCACACAAAGTTAAACATGTCAATACTACACCTGTCTGTTTCATTCTTTAAATCTGACAGAATGCTGACAATTCATGTATTTTCTTGTTATTCTCTTAAATTATTTCATCTTTCCTATCATCATTTTAAGCAGCATATGGTACCTTTATATTGAACTGAATTAAACAAGAAAAGAAACAGCTGTGTCAGCAGCTGGTTTGATTTCTTCTTTTGCTTAGCTCCTATTAAGTAGTTTTTTGCAAAAGTTTAAAAATGTTGGTGTTTGTTGAATTTGATTAATTTGTAATATGGACTAGCTGGAGAGTTTGCTATAGGATCGAAATCACATTTGCATTATATCAAGCAACAAATGGAAAAAAATGTGTTTCGGCTGAGTCCCTAAGACATGCAGACATATAGCTATTTTGGGACAGGAAAGAAAATTATCCCAAACTGATCATTTCTTCCTTGTAGAGTCTTGCCTCCATCGCTGGCTGGTGTAATCTCATGAAAGAGAGAAGAAAAAGTATGGAAATGTGGTTCCACAATTAGCCCATGATAAACATATAGTGACATATTCAAAGTCATGTGCAGAAACTCAGCTGCAAAACTCCCATAAACTTAGAGCACCACAGTTAAATCTTTGTGCAGTGACTTGAGAACTTCCTCTGTAAAGTATCAATACAAATTTTCCTTCCTGCTGTTATTTGTTATGTAACCCAAACCATTAGAAAACGGAATAAAATTTACATACGGCTGCCTTCTGCACAGAAATGATGGGACATAATAGTAAATAAAACTGTGAAAATATCTAGTGGTTGGAGGATATGTTATTGCAGCACCCGAGGCCTGACATCACATTGCCAAGGAGGCGACATCAGGGGAGCGGGGCAGGAGCTGGGAACCTTGCCTCGAGAAGGGGAGGCACGCAAGCCTTCTCCTCTGGCCTCCCCACAGGGCTGGAGGCCGCTGCCTGGCACAGAACCCAAGCCCCCAAGGCTGGCAGGGTCCTGGCCGTAGCTTCTGGCCCACCCTCCAGGCCTCGCGGTAGATTCACTATGAGAACAAGGGCACTTTCTGGGATAATAAGCAGACCTCCGAGTTCCGCAGAGAGCAAAATAAACAAGATTTGTACCTTCCAAGCAATGGAAAATGCAAATTGCTTTTATTCTTCAACATCCGTTCCTGGTGTTCTCTGCTCACAGCCGAAAGGGACAGACTTACAGGCCATGAACAAGGTGAAGGCAAGCGCACTTAATTCTAATCTGGATGTTTGCTCGGAACAACCGTGGAACGCTTTGGCTTCAAGCATCCTCTGTGCATTCGGACTGTGTGCCGCCCTGGAAAGTTTCCTGGAAGGCTCGCTTTGACTCCTATTCTCCCCAACTCTTCTAACCACCCTTGGAAAAGAGTTGTTCAAAGGGTCTAATTGCCCAGCTCTTTCTCTCCTCAAAATATTACGTGGGTAGGAGGGCTCAGTTCATCCACATCTAGAGCCCACCTGACCTACCACTAGCTTTGTGGTTTGTCCACAAGACTGTGGAAAGACTTGCAGAGATGGCTACGGATAAGGGCAAGCAGGCACAAAGGGGGCTCTCAAGATCACAGCAAACGCCCCACATGCATTCATAGCAGGCAGCCCCACGTCCACAGGTCACATCCACAAGCACCGCCGCCACCGCTGTGTTAAAAGAACCAGTGTGCCAACAGTCCAGGAGGAAAACGGCCAGACACCAGATGCCCATTCCAAGCCAACCACATCCTAGGTATAAACAACTGGTGGGCCAACTCTTACCCATCTCGCTGTACCCCCACAGCCACCCCAACACCAAACCTGTTGCAGTTGCCCTCCCAGCGTAACTCAGTTTATCTTTTGTGTGATCATGAGGTCAGCTTAAAATAACAATGAGCCTGATTAAATTTCTGCCCAACTGCTCCGTGCAATGGGGTTAAGATATCCTATTTAAGTTCGGATGTCACGAGCTGTCATTTGAATGAGGAACAAAACTAAGTGTTGACTTCAGGACAGGAGGAGGCAGGTGTGGGCTTTTGACGCTGCATCCCTGCCCATCCCGTGTCCCACCATCAGCAGTCCAGCCCCTCCCCTAGACCCTCCTCCATCGGAGCCTCTGGGGAACAGTCCAACAGAGGAGAATAGAGAGTGTGGGGAATGCATTTCCACTGCAGCTTTTGGTGAGCCCTGGCCCAGGGCATGCTATAGATAAATAGACAGATAAAGCCGCCACCATGCGCTCCCACAGGCTTTAGGGAAGGTGAGGATGAGCTGCGTCCCACTATATGTCACTCTAAGTGATGGCCTGTATCTGTTTTCCTTTTATCTTTCTATCTTGGATATGTGTGGCCCAATAAAAAGAATAAATTTGTAAGATAAACAGCTTTCTTTGCAGATTTAAGAGTCTAATTTTCACTTTACACAGAATTTTTTTCCCCCCTTGGAGGGCCAGAAGGCCTATGGCGTTTACTCTTAGACTAATCCAAGTAGAAAAACAAACTTGAGTGAGGATGAAGGGGAATTGTGGGTGGTCCCAGGAAGTGTCCGGAGAGGCTGGAAGCCAAGTACCGTCAGTGATGGTGGAGGAAGGCCCACCCGGCGGCACACTCCCAGGGCCTGTGTGTGAGTCCCTGCCTATACGTGGATGGGTACCATTAAACAAGGTGTGTTAGACTAGGCCCTGCCCCACTGAGAACCCAAGTGGCTGGCTCAGAGGGGAAGATGAGGCTGTTCTCTTATTCCTTCTCTCCCAGGGTGCAAAAGCACTAGCAGCTGTCTTTTTGCAAGACTCTCCAGGCAGAGTCCCAAGGCTCTGTGGCCTCACACAGCCAGCCAAGGACACATCCATGGTCCTGATTATGGACAGACCAGTCCTTCCCCAGCCCCTCTAGGAAAGAGACAATAGAAGGGAAGCAGCATTATAAAAAAGACATGTGTGACCCTTTTTCAGGCCACATGTGGACTGCTTTTGTTTTTTTATATATTCCGTTTTCTAAACTCCACAGTATCTCTTCTCTCTGATCAAACACTTGCTCTAAGTGTGTTGAGTGGAATGAAGCTGGGCATTTGAGAAGAGGTGGGCCTCAGACTCGCTGTCTGCTCCTCCTGCTCCATGGTGAAAGCACCTTGGCCAGCTCCTCGAGGCTGGGGTGTCCCCAAGAGTGGGGACATCCGACTGCAAGCAACACAGCCTCAGCCTGAGTGTGCTCTGGGCCTCACAATATGGGGAAATAGCTGAGAAGTAGCTCCTGGGACCTCTGTTTCTTTTCCTGACCCCACTAAATAATATGCGATCTATTCCTCAGGAGTGGATATCTTACATAATGGCAGCAAATAATATTCCAGAGGAACACAGACTATACATGCAACCCTTCCCAAGTGTCAGCCTAAAACAGGTGAATTGTAGTAGATATCAAAAACTCTGCTTCCTCCTGTTCCTACAAGCTGGGAGTGTTTAGATAAAAAAGAAGACATGGATCCAATCATTTCAAGTTTTGTTTCAAGAATTTAGGCAGTTTCTCAAAAAATTAAAAATAGAACTACTATATGATCCATCAATTCCACCCCTGGGTGTATATCCAAAGGAAACAAAAACACTAATTGGAAAAAGATACATGCACCCGGATGTTCATTGTCTACAATTGCCAACACACTGAGTGTCTATCAACGAATGAACTGATAGAGAAGACATGGGGTGTGCGTGTGTGCTAAGTTGCTTCAGCCATGTCCAACTCTGTGTGATGCAATGTAATGTATAGCCCGCCAGGCTATACATCTCCATGGAATTCTCCAGGCAAGAATACTGGAGTGGGTTGCCATGCCCTCCTCCAGGGGACCTTCCCAACCCAGGGATCAAACCCGGATCTCCTGCATTGCAGGCAAATTCTTTACCGCTGAGCCACTGGGGAAGCTTATGGGGTTTATATAGGTATATGTGGGCTTCCCAGGTGGTACTAGTGGTAAAGTACCCATACACACACATTGGAGAAAGAAATGGCGACCCACTGCAGTATCCTTGCCTGGGAAATCCATAGACAGAGAAGCTACAGTCCACAGAGTCCCAAAATAATCAGGCATGACGTAGCGACTAAACAACAAAATACACATACAGTGTTATACCACTCAGTCATAACAGAATGAAATTTTGCCATTTGCAACAACACGGATGGACATGGAGGGTGTTCTGTGAAGTGAAACAAGTCGGACAGAGAAAGCCAAATACTGTGTGGTATCTCTTACATGTGGAATCTTTAAAATATACAACAAACAACTGAATAATACAAAAAAGAAACAGACTCACAGATATAGAGAACAAAGCAGTGGTTTCAAGTGGGGAGAGGGAACGGGGAGGGGCAGTATAGGAGTAGGGGATTAAGAGGTACAAACTATTATGCCTAAAACATGCTGCAAGGATATAGTGCACAATACTGGAAATATAGTCAATGTTTTATCATAGCTGTAAATGGAGCACAACCTTTAAAACCTGAGAATCACTACACTGTATGCTTTATATATAATATTTATAATATTGCACATCAATTATCCTTCAATTTCAAAAGCTGTGTTTTGGGGGGCACATCAAACAACGGACCCTCGTAATTTTGTCATCTCAAGGTCAGAAACCTTGCCTTCTATGTTTCCACTTGCTTCTCCTGATCTTCTGAGTATATAGCAAGGTTGCCCTAGGTCAAGGTAACTGAGTGCATTACCTTCCCTAGAATTGACAGAGGGAGAGCCCACAGCTGTGGGCTAAAGAAGGCGCTGGGAGATTCAGAATGGTTGTGGATTATGTTAGAATCCCCATCATCAACTAAACCACAAACTGGCAGTCCTGGAGAGACAAAGAATCCGATGCTTAGAAAGAAAAACAACTTTTCAAAAGTTAAAACCTAGACGCACATAAAACACCATCAGCAGCTACCCGAATCCATCTCTGAGACTGGCTATCTTGTACACAAATATGATTTGAATTTCTGGGTGCCCCGTTATACACTTAACCTTATTGTTGTATTTGTTTGGAATTTAAAAACTTGGTTTATGAAATAATTTTGCATCTTAAGGGTAGATTCCCTCCCCCCAGGGTTATCTTTAAATACTTGACTTCCTTGGTACATATTTAAAATATCCTTGTTTGCAGAGAAGAAGTCAGGAGTCAGGAGGCAGAATCTCTTCCTTCTTGATCCCCAGTGCCTGGCTGTCCTTAGGCAAAACTTCTCACCCTACCCCAGCTGGACTTATTGGCTCTTCCCCTCCGGCTCCTTGTAGTCCCGTGATATTGTGAGCCCCAAGTCCACTGCAGGCCGTCTTCACCCACCTAGTGGCCTTTCCTTCACCCACCCTAGACTACGTGTCCAGTAAATTCAGTCGTGTCTGACTCTTTGTGACCCCATAGACTGTAGCCCTCTGTCTATACCCTCCTCCAGGGGATCTTCCTGACCCAGGGATCGAACCTGTGTCTCCTATATTGCAAGCAGGTTCTTTACTGTTGAGTCACTGGGAAAGTCCTAGCCCATCTTAAGCCAAATCAGAAATAGGGATGGATTTTAGAGAGATGGGAGGAAATGACCATGAAAGGGATAGTGCATGCTTCAATATATTCCACGAGCCCCAACTTTTCCCAACTGCCTCTGCCCTAAGTTGGCACCACTGACTAGTCCAGGCAATGCTGGAGGCACTGAAAAGAGAGACTCTGCACCATGGCTGCCTCCCTCTCCTCCCCGGCCACCCTGTCCTTGCAACACAAGTGTTGAGGGGGCAGAATCACAAAATAGAGGACGCCTGGATCCCTGAGCCACCAGATCAACGCAAGACAGACTGCGCGTGAATGAGAACAAATCTTGGCTCTGTTAAGTCCTCGAGACTTGGAGACTGGTCACTATGGGAATCAGGAACCAAGTCGTGCGAACCTTCTACTGGTGAAGTCTTTTGGGTTTATACCCAATTCTCCAGGTAGTCCTATTAACCCACAGAATGTGACAGAGAACAAGGTCCAGAGAGACCAAAAGAGGCAGGGTGGGACCAAAAAGAAAAAGCAAAGAGAGGTTTTTTTAAAACTGTGCATGTACCCTTACTGCTCACCTCATCCTGCCAGGCAGCCTTACCCTTCACACGCCCAAAAGTACATTCTGGAAAGATTTAAAAAAAAAAAAAATGTAATGATGATGATGATGAAGATAAGCCCATGAAAGGAATGGAGAGTTGTCCCAGGAACCTCAGTGGGATGAGGGAGCTGTCCATACACCTGAGTGCTTACTATTTTACGACATAAAAGGCCATGGTATTTTAATTTCTATGAAACTCTTAGTATAACAGTAAATACATTTTCCCAGATGAGTCCTGCAGTTCATTCTGAAAGTCTGCCTTGTGCAAAGAGCATCTCAAAAGCACAGCTCTCACTTCATTAATGAAGGAAAAAGCAATTTGTGGAGTCTAAAGGGTGAGCAGGACACCAAAAAATCACATCTTTCTTAATTTCTTTGCCCACATATATCAGTGTTTTAAAATGGTTTCAGGGTAGAAGAAAGAACACTTTGGAGAAAAAGTCCAAGAGAATGTATAGTTCCTCTTAAAAGCTTAACACTTTCCCTTATTTTGAAAACTTTAAACAGACTCAAAACAATTACTGTGATAGAGGTAATGGCTATGGCTGATGAAGGGTTCCTTGTATTTTTAAAAACGATTTTAAATTAATGGTATGCATAAAAATTATAAGATTTCCATAAACAAATGTACTTAACTCTTGGAAGATGTAAGTCATGCCTTAGGTCAGTGTTAATTTGGTGTCTCTGTTATTTCATCAAAGTTCTCCGGTTTATGATGGCCATATATAGTCATGTTAAATACTTAAGCATTAATATGGATTGGCAAAAGTATTTGTTTAAATAGAGAGCTATTTTAGAAAAGGATGACCACTTGTGAGAAGGCAATAGCCAGCTTCCCTGTGGGTCCTTAGGACCAGGGACCAGGCTGGGCTCCCTGGCAAGGCCCAGCTCGTGACAGACCTCTGGTCACAGAGGTGAATGTCCTCCATCATCGCCTTCCTCACCTCTGACCCAGACTCAAAACTGTGCAGAGCTCCATTTGCTGTTAGCAAGATAGAATTTCTGGAACTGGGGAAATAGGTCACTAAAAGGCTAAAATTTGGAGAAAAAAAATATAAGATACTAAGATCTCAAATGGCTTCTCTAAAGCAACATTTTGATGAGTTAAGTGAAAATGAATCAGAAACATATGGATTAAATTTCCCTTAAAATACACAAGGGCTTCAAAATCAAGCACTGTGGGCCAAATGTGTTTCTGGTTTTACCAAGCCCAGAGCCCTTTCCTAATTGTCAGGGGAGTGTGCAGAACACCCCTGCTGGTGACTGGGCCACCCATGGGGTCTCTTCCCTTTGGCATTGTGTGACGCTGCCATTGACAACATGCTCTGTAATCCTTGGGTTGCCAGTTCTCCCAAGGCGCTCAGGGCTGGCTGTGGGCATGTGCTTTTAGTCCCCAGACTGGGAGCTGTGACCAGGGACGCAGCAGGCAGGATGTGGGACTCAGAGAAGCAACCCTTGACAAGACAGATTGCGTGATGGATTTCTCTGGGCTCCGCACACCTCTCTCTTCCCTCTGGCCTGCAGGGCAAGGACACATCCCAGAAACTGATCAGATGAACCAGAGCAGAGCAGGGTGACCTACAGACTGGCCTGGGTGAGGAGAAGCAGGCAGGATGCGACTGGAGAGGGATGGCCCAGGGAGATGCCATCCCCTGGGGAAAGCCTGGCTATGGGCAGGGGAGGGACAAGTCCTTGGCTCTGTCACTCTAGAATAACCCCCGACTCCTCACTGTCTCCCACCCCCACCTAAGTGGCCCCCGCTGCTGCTCTGACCTCATCCCAACTTTACTCCAGCCCTCCACCTATCTGTTTTCCTCAAGGCCTCCTGGCTGGTACCCCACTTTTGCTCCTATTCCCCCAGTTCAGTTCAGTTCAGTTCAGTCACTCAGTCATGTCTGACTCTGCAGCCCCATGGACTGCAGCACGCCAGGCCTCCCTGTCCATCACCAACTCCTGGAGCTTGCTCACACTGATTTCTATCAAGTCAGTGATGCCATCCAGCCATCTCATCCTCTGTCGTCCCCTTCTCCTCCTGCCTTCAATCTTTCCCAGCATCAGGGTCATTTGAAATGAGTCAGTTCTTTGCATCAGGTGGCCAAAGTATTGGAGCTTCAGCTTCAGCATCAGTCCTTCCAATGAATATTCAGGACTGATTTCCTTTAGGATTGACTAGTTGTTGTGGCCCCATCCACCTGGAATTCTCTCCGCCCAGAATTCACACAGAGACTCACACTCAGACTTTAGTCCACCGCCTCTCCTGGGAGTGCTGTTTCTGACCACACTGTCTGGAGGAATTCTCCCTGACTCCGCATTCCTGGGTGTTCTTTCTCTGGTTTGTCCTTCAAGGAATGATCACCTATGGCAGATGCTAACTGACCTGCATATTTGTCTGCTTACCACCTGTCTGCTCTTAGACACAAGCTCCACACAAACAAGGACCACGCACCCTTGCTTGGGTGTTACACCCCCAGCACTCGGCAGGCGCTCCGCTCATTAGCAGGTGCTCAGTACATACTTTAAAATTTGTACCTACTCTTTTAAACACACCCTTTTAAACTAAATAAAAGAATCAGAGGAGGCAAGCAAACTGGAATTCAGAGGGCAAGATGAGCTCCTGACTACAAGAAGAAAGTTGCTTTGAGTAGTCCGGGGGGAAGTGGCCCCCTGTATAAGCAAAATATCAGAAATGCCCCCAACGTGCTCAGCACAGACCATCTGGGGCTGGAGTGTGAAGACAGCAGGGGGGCAGGAGGTCAGGGGCATCTAGGGAAGCTTCCTGAAGGAGGAGGCCTCAGGGTGTCTCCTGGGTCTCTAGTCAGGTGGAAGGAACCACACACAGACACTTTAATCAGCAAGATCACAACAGCTTGAGGGAAGATGGCGGTGTGTCGTTGAGGCACCATCCACGATTTCATCTGCCTACTTCCTGGCTAAAAAGGAAGCTGTCATTGCATTGGAAGAAACAGCATAAAGAAACAGTAATCAATACAAAAGCATAATAAAACAGATACTTTAAAAGTAATCCATGCCCCAATCACTACTGTAATTATTGCAAAATATTTGTTATGCTTTCCCTTCTTCATAATTTAAATTACATGTTCCTTTCTTTAAAAAAACACACACACACACACAAAAAAAACTATAGACTATAGAAGCCTCTACTTTCAGTAAAGCATAAATTCCCAAAAGATTTCTATGTAATTTATTTTCTTAAAAAAAAAAAAACTATAGCTTTTAAGATCCTCTTAAGGTAATTTACAGCCCCCTTCTTTATGATTGGGGTGGGGGCTGGGGGAAGATTGGAGGAGATCTCTTTGACTACCGGGTAGGCTTCAGGAATTCTTACTTAAATTACACTGAGAACAAGCTGGACCGATTTTTTTCAAAATGTGCTTGGTCACTCGCCATAACTTGTGGGCTGAGTTTTCTCTAGGGACGGACACGCACTGAAAGGAGAAGGAATGATCTGGAGATAACGCCTCCCCTGGAGACAGGTTTTGCCATATTCTTTTTTAAACAAAGAAGACATCTTAAGCACCTTGCAATATCTTTCATTTAATCGTTGGCAGAAGGCAAGTCCCTGATGAACACTGGCCTGTGTCTTTCTCTTTAACCAGCTGAGTGATCCAAGCTTTTAATATAGCCATTCCAATTATTGTAAAAGTCATCTAGTACCTTATAACCACAAATATTGACAGTTTATTGCACAACACATTCCTGACATTTGAAGGTCACACCATACATAATACATACTCTTTTATAAAAGTGTCTGGAACAAAAAGATACATGATAAGCAATTACCTCTCCCAGCTTGTATGTATGTACAGTTCGGGGCCAACGAGGTTGCATGGGAGGCACAGGCACCATTTTAAATAATCTATTAAGGCAGCATGGAGGCTTTCATGATGGATAATTATGAAATGGCTTGTGGACACGCTGCAGTCAGATTGGTTGGCTGGGCTGTGGGGTCTGGGCAGCTCTCCTCTTCTGAGTTCGGGTCACAACGCCACATCGCCACAGAGAGCCCTGCCTCACATCACAATCGGATTTTCCCCCAAAGCCACTAAGCATAACAGAGTCACAATATGTTCTTGTTTTTCAGATTGGTCTGTATGTGGCTGAAAGGAATTTAAAAAATCTACCAGGCCTGGTTCAGATGCACCCCACCCCCAGGCTGTTGGGGTACTGACCGCAGCTCTCTCATCACATACACAGCCAGACACCACCCTCCCAGGGCTGCGGTGTCCAGACACCTGCACAGGGGTACATGGCTGGCAGGCCCAGGTGCAAACCAGGATGGGAAGGGTGAGCCAAGAAACTCTACTGAAGCTGAGGCCATGCAACATCTCCTGAGAACATTCTGCGAAAGAAGGCTCTGCCTACCGCCACCGCCCTCACCCCCATGCTGTTCCCACTTGTCCTTCCGGCTTACATCTGACAGAAAGGTGCCAATCACAGATTAAGTGGAAAAGGTTTTCAATCAGATGCTTCAGGTTAAAACCAAGTTCCACCAACTCTTAGAGAATATAATCCTGGGCAAATGACATAACCTCTCTGAGGTTCAGTTTCCTTATCTGTAAAACAGGGATAGTCGTTAACATTCATTTAGCAAGGGCCTGGTGCAGGCAGGATATGCTCCAGTTAATAACAGCTTTTAACATGAATATTGTCAAAGGGACCCCTTGCATGCAAGGGTGGCTCATGGGGAAGGCAGAGACCTGTGGCTTTAGCGCTCTCCCCAAGCGACAGAGCCTGCAACCTGCACAAGGTCCAGAATGACAGGGCATGCTCCCTTTCTGAAAAGTCCGGGTTACAGCAGTTTCTTCAAAGCTCTGAACACCCAGGCAATTCTCCCAAGTTAACAGTGAAAAACAATTCAGCCTGCAATTGAGCTTTGCATAGATGACAATCTTTAATCACAGATGAAGCAGCAGGTCATTAGAATCTACATCAAACTTCCTCCCAAATGATACTAATGGCTACTGTTTGGGGGGGAAAAAAAAAACCCTATATATACATATGCATGTATACATGCAAATACGCATTATTTTAAAACTGTATTAAAACAAATGATCAACAAACTCTCAAGATAATCAAAAGTCCTTCCAAGAGTAATTTTATTTTGATTTTCAGGGTGAACGCCTTAAAATTTAAGACATGGGACCAAAATGATTTCTATAAAAATGACGTGTTTATTAGCATTAAATCCTAGGCAAGAGGGTTTCCATATAAAGAACACATTTTTGCATCTGAAAAGCATACATATTAGAATGTGTGTGTTTCTTTAAGAAGCTATTCTGTTTTAGAGGGTAGCGGGTAAGATAGGGCACCACGTGATCAGGAGGTTGCTATGGTAAATATGCATTTTTTATTGAAGAGTAAACAGTGGCAGAAAACAAGTGTCAATTGCCAGCTCTGAAGTTACTGCCATTTCTGAGCTGCACTGACTTATCTAACCCTTTTAATTTGAGAACCTTTATCAGATGAACACTATCAATGGATCAAGATTTAAATTTTTTTTAATAAATGCTGAAACTTTAAACACTTTGTAGTAATAAATACTTTAGCTGACATATAAAAATTAGCAAAAAAAATTCTATCCAGCCCTGCCCGTCACGGTACAAACATTTTTCTGGAGCTGTTTTGCCTGGCTGATAGATCTCCAAAGGACAAAACCTTTGGACTTGGCTCAGGCCACAAAGCAGAGGAGCCAAGGAGACAGCCAAGGTTACCACACTGACCATTGTCTTGGTACATGCCAGCAAAACAAAGCTAGAGCCGATGCCCTGGAGAATGGCCTTCCCCATGAGTGGTCCAGTGTCTGCGTCCTGGCAAGGTTGATGACCCCCCGACCCCCAAGGCTCCTGGTTGGGGAGTGGACTTTAGACAATACGACTGTGACATGCTCAGTGAAGTTTTTGCTGTTTTCCTCCTCATGACCCCCAGAGACTGCTTGAAGGTAACTTTGCTTTCTGATAACCATAGGAGTGGCCTTTCTCAACTACAAATGAAGCTATGCTATAAACCTCAGATAGCTCCTGGTTACATTCATATCCTGAGTGGGCCCGCAACTAGCTTCTCTGGCCAGGTGAAGAGTGTGGATTTTGTTCTCCTTCTAGCTTATAACTGGCAGAGGACAAGAGGACCAGAGAACTCTTCCTCCACATCTGGCACATCGTAGGCATCCAACCATCACTCAAAGAGCTCATGCATGAATGAATGATGCACGAATGAATGAACTGACCCCTGGGGACTAGCTTCATGGGTAGCAGCTTCCAACAGGAAGGTCAAGTCTGCTCATTCTTCCTTTGCGCCCAGATGAAAGTATCAAGTGTTGGCAAAGTTTTCAAAGGGAAACCTCCAGGTTCTAGCAATCCCATAGACCAGTCCAAACAAATCTTCACAAGGGTCAAGCAAATGAGTATGTCTGCCAAGGAGGCCCAGGGAAGGAGGGGACAAGGACAAGCAGTCTTCCTTGTGGAGGGAGGGGTGGTGGGACAGAGGAAATTGTCCCCATGGTCCCCAGGCATGGACCGAGACTGTCGGCCAGAAGGGGTCACCTCAAAACACCTAGAAGTGTTTGACTCCAAGATCTGAGTTTGAGTTTAAACTCTGAATTCCAAGCAAACCACTAAAGCGTCATGAACTTTAGCATCCTAATCTGCATAACTGGATACTAATTGGATAATGGTACTTACAAAGGAATCTGAGTGTTTCATGAGATAGGGGGTTTGCAAGGCCTTGCTGCTGCTGCTGCTGCTAAGTCGCTTCAGTTGTGTCCGACTCTGTGCGACCCCATAGAGGGCAGCCCACCAGGCTCCCCTGTCCCTGGGATTCTCCAGGCAAGAACACTGGAGTGGGGTGCCATTGCCTTCTCCAATGCATGAAAGTGAAAAGTGAAAGTGAAGTCGCTTAAGATACCTTAAACCCTGCAGAGCTATCACAGCCAAGTGGGAAAGTCACTGGCTTTGAGACAGCAAGCTCTGGGTTTTCCAACCTGGACCTGCCACTTCTGGGCTTCTCCTCTGTAGATGCTTCCCCTAGCCTTGCCCAGACTCTAAATACTGCCTGTAAAGTGGGAATAACAGCACTACTTTACAATCCCTTGTGAAAACTAAATGACATAATGTGAGGAAAAGGCTCCCAACTGACAGTTCCCCTGAACTACCCAGGTCCAGACCTACCCTTGACCTACCTACACAGATAACTAGGATAAACCAGAGGTGATGATTCATATAATAACATCACCATAGGAGCCCTGCTCGTGGTCAGCGCCCTCCCCCGGCACATTGCCAAGCTGGAAAGATCAACTCCGGTGTGCAAAGTGACACCAGCCTCCATGGTGGGAAACCCATGAACAAGCTTCCACGCATGCTATGTTCTAATCCTGAAGTTACAGCTTAACACCTTCTCCCAAGACACCTCCTAGACAAGACAGACCTACTCAGATCATCCCTTTGAGATGAGTAACTAGGGGGTGGGGAGGAAGACCAGGGGAAGGTGTCGGACTGGGATGACAGGGAGAGAGAGGAGCAGTCACCATTTGGGGCAATTCAGGCCTCACCATCCTATACACCTTTCATGAGATGGCTGGTGTTAAAGGGCGAACAGGCTGGCTGCTTCTGAACATCTCCACAGAGCACCCCATCTGCCCAGACATGCCAGGCCCCTCAGTCCTGTACCCCAGAGGCCTTCTGACCAGCTCATGCCCACACCCCAATACTGGGAAAGAATTTTAGGGCCACCTTTCAGGCACTGGGACGTGAGTTGGGACCGTGATGTGATGTGAGCTGGGAGCTTTCCCTGACAAGGCTTCAGGGGGCCAAGGAGATGCCACTCACAGTCCTGCCTGGGTCTGTCCAAGGCATTCCCAGAAAATCTAAGAGCGCAAGGCAGCTCTACTGAGCCCCCAGAAAGAGAAAGGTGAGAACTTTCTCTTTGATGGACCTCAGAATCTCAACACACATTCACCCTCTTCCTGAAACATACACCCCAAACCCTAGCACACTACCTCCCTCTTGCCTGGTTGATGCCACCATTCTCAAGAGTTCAGCTCCAATGCCACTTTCTTGGAAGACATTCTTGTACTTACACACTGAGTCAGGTCAATCCCAATTACTCTAGAATGAAACCTTCATGACACACCTCTCAGAGTTTGTATTTACCATATACATATGATACCTGCTTAATTTCTCTCTCCTACTAGCTTGTCTACACTTTACAAGCTGGGATGCAGTCTGTTTTTCTCAATATTATCTCCCTAAAACCTCCTGGGGCTTCCCAGGTGGTTCAGTGGTCAAGACTCCGCCTACCAATGCAGGAGACGCAGGACCTGCATTGGGAAGGATGGAACATGGGTTCCATCCCTGCATTGGGAAGACCCACTAGAGGAGGAAATGGCAACCCACTCTAGTATTCTTGCCTGGAATAGTTCATGGACAGAGGAGCCTGGTGGGCTACAGTTCATGGGGTTGCAAAGAGTCGGACACGACTGAGTGACTGACATGCATGCAAAACCTCCTGAAACAGAGTAGGTGCTCAGTAAAAACTGATAAGAACGAATGAGTGAATGGTGTTGGGAAGGCTGGGTGGTCATTCCACATGGTGTAACCAAAGGAGGCCCCCGTTTTTTTTTAAGACTCCCTATACTCTCCTGCACTGACCTGCCCCAGTGACACAGAGTCCAGGGCTTGTGCTGTGTAGGGAGAGGCACAGCTAGCTCTCACAGGAGAGAGAAGGGGAGTTGCGGTGTGGTTCTCACAGCTCTCAAGAGCCCCGGCCCAGATGCAGGGGTGAGAGTGGCAGGTGGCAGAATTCAAACAGAACCCTCAGGGTGCATTGGAGAGGTTGAGTAGGTGCCAGTCCAAGACCTGGGCTGGTGGGGAGAGCAGAGTCCAGGCCCTGGGGCAGCTCCTCAGGACATTTGTTCTGTTCAGTTCTTCTGCTGAGTATCTGGACCCGAGGAAAAGTCTGCCCAGACATATGTTCTTGGAGGCACCCCACCACATGCACACCCCACCCCCACATGAGGAATACTCCACTTTTCCCTCTGTGTGAGGCCTCCTGCACCCTCCTTTCCCTTGGCCTGCCACCCCCGGCCCTCCAGCTGTTCTCACAGCTCCCACCCCCACCTCGGCCTCCTCCCAGCTCACCCCTAGTTGGGCACCACCCAGTGCTGCCTGCTAGCGCTCAGTTCTCCAGCGATTCTTCGTCCTGTCTGGTTTGCCATGGCATTCCCAGCCTGCTAGCAAGGTGCCTGGCACATAGTAGGCACTTCGTGTTTTTAAATAAATACGACAACTTTACACTTCGTGACACCACTTTGGATGTAGATTAGATCCTGGTGACAATTGCTAATAAGGAAAATCACTTTCTCCCTTCCCTTTGGACGCTTTTCCACACTAAAATTCAAAGCAGCGCTCAGCCACCACACATATAGTCCTGTAATGCTAATTTCTATCCCATAACCGAGAGAGACAACTAAATGTTGCAAGGTTATTCAAAACTCCTGCCCCTTATCCTCTGACTTCTCCTTAGGGGGAAATTGCACAGGAATACATTTCCTCATCTGTATGTTAAAGCACGGTTATAATCCACCTATCATGATTGCAATTTTGGGAATCAAAACGGAGATCCAAAACAGCCGTGTGATCTACATTTTAGCCACATACATTATAATAAATTAAGTCAAAGAAAGAGTTCCGCATTAACTCTGGCTCTATTCCTTAAATACCCTAGGAGAACCTTGAAGCTGCCCTCTGTAAGAGCCCTGGCCTTCCCTGCCTGCTGTCCAAGGGCTGCAACATGGCCACTGACCCACCGCCTGGAACGGGTCGGTCACAGAGCCAGCTCAGAGTGTTGACTCAGTCCGGCTTTGCAACACAGGTTCAAGGCCACAGAGAGGCTTCCAGCCACCCCTGGCCAAGGGCAAGCAGAAGCCTCTGGGAAGCAGCAGGCAGTGTGGGCAGCATGCTGATGGGAGGTTCCCAGCCTGATGAGTGTGGACACTGCCCTGCACCTCGGGGCTTGGACCAAGGAGGCAGAGGGAACACAAGTGTCCACACCTTAATGAGCTAGCCCATGTTTTTCCCCCTGCCTGGGCCTCTGTTTCCACTTCTATAACTAGCGGGGATAGCAACCCAATGGAGAGCTCATTCGTTACTCAGGGTCTTCACGTGCCAAATTTGTTTTTAACATTTACAAACTCGGGGCACTTCACACATGGTCTTGGTTTCAGCCTCTGCTAAAAAAAACTGTTCTCTCACAACACTGGGTCCCCAAGGGGCAGCAGCTCTTGGGGTGGGTACCGGGGGCTTCTTCCCTGCTCCCAGCCCCCTCCCTCATTCTTGTTTCCTGGCAGCCCCCACCCAGCAGGCACGGCTCTGTATTTGCCATCTCGGCCGAGATGGTCTGGGACACCCTTTCCACCTCTAAAGATGGCCTCAGTAACCTCAGTTGAGCAAATAAGGCAGAAGCCTCCAGACTAATTCTCATAATTATGATGGGTCTATTATTTCAAAGCCAGCGATGATTGTGGGGTCAGGTGCTCAGAGGAAGAGGGAGAGAAACATACTTTAAAGTGATAGCAAATATCCTTTGATTCTTTGCTCTGATACCAAATTGCATCCAGAAATGCTGAAATACGTGCTCGCCACCTTAGTCAAATTTCAAAGAGGCCTCGGCAGGAAGGGCAGTGATCAGGGAGAGAGAGGAGGGGCCAGACAGTCAGGCAACTGAAATAGCCCATGCAGGACTCTGGCGAGGGGACAGGGACACACCCCCACTGCTGTGCTGACCTGGAGATTTCAGCCACACCCCGACCTCCACCTGTGGCAGCCAGCCTTCTCCTTCCTGCCTCCTCAGGTGTTCCCACTCAGCCCCACCACCTGGGCCTCCCGAGCACAGCCTCGAATCCTCTGAACCTTTTCTGGACGATTCTGCACAATGACATGCTGCTCCGGGCTGCTCTCTCATTTTTCTCATGCGTTTTGATTCCAGCCTGCTTACCAAGAGGACCCCATGGGTTTGCCTGTCTGGTAATCACCTACAAAGCCGAGCAAAGGGCTGGCCCACTGAGTCACTCAATAAACACAGGTCGGTTGACCTTTCCATTGTGAAAGACACCATTATTACCTCCTCCAGGGCTTTCTTCCTGGGGCTTCTTCTAGGAGAAAGGCAGATCCAACCAAATGACTGAAAACACCCTGGACTCTCCAGCCTCATTTTCCATTTGGTTTTGGCCCCCAATATTTGCTTAGATGTGAGTTAATTCATCCCACCCACAAGTATGAATGTTGCCCACTCTGTGAGTACGGAGATGGGCAGCAGTCCACACAGCAGACCAGACAGCCCACAGGGGCTGCGGACGAGCACAACGGATGGCAGAGGAGGCAGCTGGGACACCCACATCACACAGCAAGGGGCCCAGCTCTCTCCTTAGTCCTCATCTGTTCTCATCAAAAAATCAGATGCATGACACATTGATGGAACCCACTTTTCCTTGCCACCCTTGCCCCTTGGCGGGGGCACAAACCTCTGGCCTGTGTAGGAGTCTCGACTGGGTCCTTTTCTGCACGTTCTTCTTTTACTTTGGGGGACTTCCTCTAGGCTACAGAAGGGCAGGAAGCACTTTGGTATCTACTCCCACATCATCCACCATGGATTTGTGGCAACGGAGCTGAGCCCAATGAAAGCCCTCTGTTTGATCAGCAGAGCCCCAGAGGTGGCCCTCTTGCTCCTGTGGTCAAGCCCAGGGCACCTGCTGACATCCCACTTTTGCCAACAGCTTGCGTAATACCTTCAGTGGGGAAGATCAAAGGTTGGGAGATTTACCCTGAAGGAACTCAACATGCACGTGGGTGGACAAAATAAACATATAGAAAATAAGATTCATCATGATAACGAAATATGAACCAGCTAATGATAACATGAATGCTAAAGACTGTCATAACTATCATGATAGCAGCTGTAACGTTTATCAGGTGGGACATATGATTATTCCCATTGTACAAAGGAGAAAACTGAGGCTCACAGGGGTTGAATACCTCGTATGAGCTCGCCCAGTTGCTCAGGGCAAAGCCAGGTGCCGTGCAGGTCTCCTGACCCCTGAGCCTCTGTAAGCCCCCCGGGGACTGAAGTTCATGGTGCAGGCTCATGACGCTGTGAGGACAAATGGAGATGAAGGCTGCTGCGGTGGGAGCCAAGGAGGCAGCTTCATGAATGGAGCGCAGGAGCCCAGACTGGAGGGGCTGCTGGGGGGCGGGCAGAGAGGTGGTGTTCTCTGAAATCCACCAGGAGTGGCTGGTCTTGATGCAGGAGGAAAACCGCCTCCTCAGGAAAGCCGATGAAGAGCAGGAGCACAGTGGCAGAGGGGCCTGTCAAAGGGGAGTTGTGCCCCTGAGGTGGAGACCCCACCCTGCCCATTGACTACTCAGTCTTCGGTTGCATCACTTTTTGGCTCCAACACAATCGGAGCATTTGTCGCGCCATCTCAGATCAAGTCTGAAAGACGGCATGCGCCCTAGTGGACTACCGTGCCACGTCCAAGGGGAGGGAGGCCCT